>NW_005842225.1:41699-95772 GCF_000455745.1 Alligator sinensis
TGGAGGTCAACGGCGTCAACGTGGACAAGGAGACGCATCACCAGGTGCGGCCCCGGCCCCCGGCCCGCAGGGGTCTCAGGGCAGCACCCGGACCCTGCCCCGACGTCCTGGGGTCCTCCCAGCCACCCCCTGCCTGCTCACCGACATACCCTGCTGGGCCAGGGCCAGGGCCAGGGCCAGGAGGAGCTGGAATAGAGGTCCAGACAACTGCCCTAAAACCCTGGGGTCCTCCCAGCCAGCCCCCTGCCCACTCATGTAGATGCCCCGCTGGGCTGGGACCAGGAGGAGCTGGACAGGAGGTCCGGAGAACTGCACCACAGTCCTGGGGTCCTCCGAACCAGCTCACATAGATGCCCTGCTGGGCTACGGCCAGGAGGAGCCGGCCAGCAAGTCCCGGGACTTGGTGGGGAGGGCATCAAGGAAGAGGTGCAGGGAGTCTCAGCAGGAGGGTTAGGATGAGGAGACAGGGTGGTTTCTGGCTGTGTTTTTGTGACCGTGGGGCTCCCTGCCTAGCAGGGCAAACCCCTGACCTTTGCAGGGGGCTGGGGAAAAGCTAGGCAAATGTTCAGATGAGGTTCTTTGGGTCAGTCCGAGCTCTTTTATTAGATCAGCTCAAATAGTTGGAAAAAACGTACCGCCCCCGAGGCAAATGTTCCTTGCTTGTTACTAGGGTAAAATGGGGATTTCTGTTGATTGCAGCTTGAACTGGACACGTAACGGTGGGGACGAGATCTCTTGCTGGCTTGGTGCTGAGCAGTTCTGTGTGGCTATCTGTTTAGGGCAGTAGGGGCTTGAATATATTCGTAGCTTAAAGCATATGGCAGGGACCCCCTGGAAGCGTGCTGCGTTTGTCAGGTATTGGTCTGTCTCCTGCGTGCTTCAGGGACTGACCAGGATAGTGGGCTTCAGTGATGAATTGCTGCTAGCGGGTCCTAGAGGCGTGGGTGCTTGATGATCAGCTCATTGGCGCAGTGATCTCTCCAGCCAGGGTGCCAGCTGTGAGGTCCTTTTAAGGGTGGCACACAGCGTGGTGCAATATTAGGGGTGCAGACAGCTATGCATGATTCACAAGGTAAACCCAGAGATTTTAAGTAATATCAAAAACGTCCTGCCCTGTTGTGGGCTTTTTTTTTTTTTTTGGCAACTTTTTTTTTGTGGTCAAGAAACAAGTGAAAGCTAAGAGCTGGCATTTTCTGAGGCCCAGGAGTGCCCGGAGTCCAGCAAGGGGCCCTGAGTATAAGGTTGAAAACCGGTGCAGGGCATCGGAGCAGTTTGTGGTCTCGGTAGTGCTGCAATATGGAGTTGAGCTTGCTAACACCCACACTGGATTTGGCTCTTATTGTTTGTTCATTAGTAAAACAGACCCAGGCGAGCCGAGCACCCTCTGCAAAAGTGAACACGAGCCCTTTCGTTCTGATTTGGAATCGAGTCAGGCTCCATCTCTTCCTCTCTTCTAATTGCTGGGAGGAAAAGGGAGCTCCTGTTACATATGGAGCTGCGTTTCCCATCGGAGAAGTGTCAGGGCTCTTCATATGAAAATCTGATGGGGCGATGATGGGTGATTTAACGTGTCTGAAATGTGTGGGCTTTCTAGTTGTGTGGCGTAAGTGAAATGAGGGGTCTGTCATCTTCTTCATGTTTCCTTCTCCTTGCAAATAGCCCAGCAGATTTCAAAATATTCAGTGTTTCGACAAATAAAGTTAGCATTTGGGATCTCAGCAGGTAGGATGACGTTACGAGGCTGGCAATCCTTATGCTTGAGGACAAAATGCCCAATATTTTCTGGTGTTCCTTGCCCTAAGTGATACCAGGGTGCCGGACTAAAGGGCAATACCAGGGTATTGGACTCCACAGCTTTTCCCATTCTCTTTAGCACAGTGGCCTTTGAGCGAATAGCCCTTTTACCTCTAGCCCTGAAATGACCCATAGCAAAGATCCTTAGTCTGTTCACGGTTGTTGCAAGCTCGGGAAGTTGACGTTTTTGGACATTTTCATGGTGTTTGCTTGTTTCCCTGACTTCTGGTTTTTTTTTTTCCTCCTAAATGCAAACAAGCTGCAAAGCTAAGTGTGGAAGGTCTGTTCAAGGCACCACACTCCTATCTTGGCATCCTCCTCCTCAGTATTTGTGACTAGGCAGGAAAATGAATGTGTGCTGGTTAACGCTGCACAACTATAAGGCCGCTGCCTAAACCACCCTTGATGAGAGCTATAACTAAGGGGAAAAATCTATTTTACAATTGGCTGGGCTGAAGCATAATTTACGGGCAGAAAGTGGCCTTTACTAATGTGGGAGAATCGCTCAGCTTTGGTTCGCTTTGCTTAGCAATGAAAGTGCTTTTGTTGCAGAGCTGGTGCAGTTAGTTCTGTTCTGTCTTCCTTGGGCTGCGTCCACATTTCGGGGGAAAGGTGTGTTTCTTTATGTGCAGTATTGGCTAGCCCAGGTTAAAGTCCTAGCGTGGACAAGGCAGGTTGCAGTTGTAATGCTCCTCTACCATTTAACCCTGGGTGACCTCTTCCCTGCTTATCTAGTGCAGTTCAGATCCCCAGATGAGCTGGCAGCTGAGATGAGCTGGTGCCGGCCCTTAGCAAAAGCTCCTTTTCAATTGTAAACCTGGTTGTGGATTGCTGGGCATGTTTGGGAGAGGGCGCAATGTCGTTTTAAGGGTCCGCTTCACAGCTGCGTTTCAGCAATGATGAGGTAAGGGTGGGGGGTGGAGATTGCCTTGATAAATATTAGCCCTGGAGCTTTGCTGGGCCTGCAGCCTGATTCTTCCACGCCAGATTTGTCAGGATTCTGCTAATTGGCCCGGCACTTCAAATGTTAATGAAGGTTGCGTAATTATAGGGAGGCATAAGGAAAGTCTGTCTCGGGTCTTGCCCCCAAAAAGCAGTCACGCACAGACTGAAGACGCGCAGTAATTGATTTCAAACCTGGTGACTGCCCCGTGCTAGCCCACCTCTTCCTGCTAAAAAGCACTGTTAGCAACACCAGGAAAAGCTGTTGGACTGGGTGTGCAGTGATCAGCAGAAACAGAAAGACGTTCATGTTCCCAAACTTCGGTGTATGCTCTAATTATAATGGTGATGAGGCTGGCAGGAGGGTTGCAGAATGACTTTCCCACATAGGGGGTGAGAGCCTCATCACTTCAGACATTAAAAGCTAGACAGTTTCTTAGATGGTAGGGGCTGGAGGAGACCTTACAGCCCCCCTGCACTTGGGCAGGAAAGACCGCTGGGATCAGATGACCCCAGCAAGACAGGGCAAAGAGTTGGGAAACGCATTGCAGGGAACAAAGCTGAATGGGTCTGGGAAATGGCTGAGAAGAGGGAGGACTAGGTTACTGGTGTCTGTAAGCTCTGTAGGTAACTAAGCCCCACAATACTTGTGAGTTAGGGGTTTTATCAACCTCATTGGACAGAGGTGAAACTGCGGCACAGAGAAAACAGAGTGCTTTGCCCAGATCCCTGGAGAGAGTCCGTGTGCAAGCTCGGATCGGACTTCAGAGACCTTCGCTCCTGCTGTTTACTAGACCGCAGACTTCAAACTTTTGAAGTCGTTGTCCGGTAGGGCTCCAGTGCCAGAACTGAAAAGCACGGTGGGATTGTGGCCCCTGGGATAATCCTGCTGCTCAATGCCTAGATGGCCCCCCGTTCCAGTTACACCCTTTGGCTGTCTTGCTTCCAGCCTCAGCAGAGCCTGTGGAGGGTATTCACCTTCCGGGTCTCCTCAGGTCAGGGTGGAGGCATGCTGCTGGGGAAGCTGGCCTGGGGGGACACTTGCCCTGCTTGTGTCCATGCTGTCTCTATTGTATAGCAAAGCTGGGGCCTCCAGCAGTTCCCACCAACACCTGCCCCTCCAGAACAGCTGTCTCATCCCATTGAAATGGTCTGAGCAGCCGTGAGCCCAGCAGTTCAGTGAGCTACCAGGAGGAGCCCTGATGATGAATCCTTTTCACAGCCGCCTCCTCCCTTCCACCATGTTTCATTGTCAAAAAAGCCTCGATTGCTTTGCAGATGAACGGAGGGGCCTGGTGGGGTCTTCCAGCATGAGCTGTAGCTAGTGCACGGTTGCGTTGCTCGCACCATAACTCTGTGGGCTTGTTCGGAGTCGCTAGTTTTCGATGGGTTTGGGGGGCAGGGTTTTGCCAGCCTTGCAGCGCTGAAAGAGTTTCCCTGGGCCGTGGCTGCTTGCAGCAATCAGGGACTGGACCCACTGAGGTGAGAGGTCCCTGCCTGGCTTGTGCTCCTAAGATGGCAACAGGCCAGGAATTTGGCAGCATCCTCTCTGCAGAGGTGCACAGCAAGGACTTTGGGAGTGCTCTGAAGATGCTGACACTCTCCAGGGGACCAAAACGCCCCTTCTCCCTGGTGGCTGTTGCAGGAGGGAGCAGAGGGGCAGTCAGGATTGGGGCCCCATTGGGCAGTGCCCCAGAGGTGCAGTCAGGATTGGGGCCCCATTGGGCAGTGCTGCCTTAGGAAGTGCCATCGCACCCTGGTAAGGGCTAGGGCTCCCTGCAGATGCTCTGCCAACTGAATGGTCCTAGCCAGCTGGGGTGGCACCTGCGTCCCCCACCACAGCCGCCTCTGCTGCCCGGAGAGGCTGACTTGCACTGTCACTGCCTCCCGTCTCCCTCAGCAGCTAGTGTGATGCCGAATCCCAGCAGGTCTGATGGGGAGAGAGGGGCCTGATTGAATAGCACTCTCCAGGCGGGTAATGGATAGGTTGGCTCCAGGTCCAGGGCAGACCGTGGCACGACAATCAGCATTTGCTGGATGAGCAGGTTCAGGAGGAGTCACAGGCAGTCCATAAATTTCTCCTTGGCCATTTCTCGCAGGTGGATGCCAGTGCGATGCCCTTGAATGGAGAGTGCCGCAGAGTCAGTAAATCGTGGGCAGTCTGTTTGTCACTTATAGCCTTGGAGAGTGCCATCCATCCTGTGTGGCTGTGACAGCTTGGAGCAAGAGGGCCAGGCCCTGTCAGAAAGCACGGTGCAGGAGTAGTCTACTGGGAGCAAGCAGGGACAGGCCCGTGCGCGGGCTGGGCTGGTGCCGCTGCATGGGAAGTGTCTGGCTAGCTCCTTACTGGTGTCTAAGGTGATTGCACAGCCCTGGACAGCAGGACACAGCATGGGCAGGATGCAGCATGCAACCCCCACCTTGTCCTAACTGAGGAAGAGAAAGCAGCATCCTGTTTCAGGGTGCCTGTCCTCTGAGACCTCCAATGGGGAGACCAAGCGAGGCCAGTTCGGAGGTCTTTGGTCATGGGGCATCTTTTCCTGTCCTGTCTATAGACCCGCCTGTCCATCATGTCTGTGGGCTGAGTGCCTCATGCTCGTGAGTGCATTTATTCCTGCACGCTCACAAGCACGTGCTCCCCCACCCACATGCAGGACATGCAGTGCCGTCCTCCCTGCTCCAGGCTGTGGCACAGCGTGACTTGTTCCAGGGCACACAGGAAGCCATTTGGCAGAGCTTAGCAGCCAACCTAGGCCCGTGCCCATACCGGTGCCTTCACTTCCAGACCCTCCCGCTCCCCTGCGGTCTGGGCTGCCTTCACCGACTCCTTTCAGACTGTCCACCAGTTTGAAAAAAACCCTTCTGAGGACAATGGCTCATTCACTACGGCCCGAGAGGGATTCCAAGGAGAGCCTCGGAGGTGACAGGCCCCCTCTCCGTTCCCAGCCCCTTTGGCTGACATTTCCTTTCCTTATCTCGGCTGTCTGACAGCACACAGCCAGGATGAATGCACGGAGTCGCATAGTCGCTTTCCTAAATAAACGGGGAGTATCGAATATTTGGGGAAGACATTGCCCAGTGGGGAATATCGAACAAAGATGGACCTGAACAAAGCTTGTGTGAGCACCAACGTGCAGCGTCGGTCTCGCTCTCCTCTCTCGCGCATACACGCTCACGCTCAGTCTCTCTGTCTCTGAAACAAATCAGAATAAAGGAAACTGGGAACGTTTAGCAAATGCTGACTGGCAAGGTCCATCCAGCTGCTTGTTTTTTTGGAGAAATATAACCCCACAAAGTAGGAGCTTTTCTGGTCTCTGTTTGGCTTTGCATGCCCTAGAAAAGATTGTACCTACGCAGCAAATCGCAGAGCAGGGGTCCTTTCAGAGCCTCCATACCAGGGAGAGTGGCCTGGCATTGCATGTACCAAGGTTGTGCCATTTGCAGCTGCCTCGCTAAATCTCTCCTCTCCCTTTTCTCCAGGTTGTGCAGCGCATCAAAGCCGTGGAGGCCGAGACTCGCCTGCTGGTGGTGGATAAGGAGACGGACGAATACCTGCGCAGCCTGCGCCTGACGTGCACCGAGGAGATGGTGCACACCGGGATCCTGCTGACCTCGACCGTGTCGCCAGTCAAGTCGGCCAGCAGCGACAACGGAGACGTCTGGAAGCCCCAGCTGGATCTGAGCGGCGGGGGTCTCAAAAGGCACTCGCACAGCTTCAGTTCGGAGAGCGGGAAGAAGGTAAGGGGGTGAAGGGGAATTACATGGGGCTGGGGCAGTACAGGCAACCACCTGCAAGTCCAGCTGGCCTTTGCCAAGGGTGCTGTGACTGCAGTGTCTGTGGTTGCTCTGCAGCCACCAGATGCGCACCGAGTTGGGTTTAGTAGCGAAAGGTAACAAGGTGCTTGGAAAAAACCGTGCTAGGAGTTGGCACTGACCCAGGCAGATAGGGGAAGAGCTTTCCTGGAGACTCTGCTCTCCCCACCCGTCGTGGCAGCTTCCTTGCTGGCGGCTGAAATTCTGGGGGCTCAGCAGCCATTTGAGAGGAGCTTTGGACGGATGGGCTGAAAGTGTGGAGGGAAAGCGGGTGATTGCTGCTTGAAGTGGCGTCAAGTCCTGCGCTTGCTCCTCTGGGGCTGGCAGTCCTGTCGCTGCCCCGACTGTGGTCGATGGAAGGGGATGACCTTTAGGGTGTCAGCAGGGTTTGGAGGACTGATCATCCCTGGAGCTCCTGGGCTCTGCCCTGCATCTCCTGGTATGCCCCGCAGGTGAGAGCGGGGAATGCCTGGCCACTGGGGTTTAATCAAAGCCCTGGGGCTCACAAATGCATGTTCCCCTTCCTGTACTTTTATGCAGGAGGGGAATATCTGAGGCTATTGTGATCCTGCTTTTCCTCGTGTTGGGCAGGATCTCAGCTGCTTTACAAGCTGCTTATATTTTGCCTGGGAGACTCTTCGTTGAAGTGTCTTTTACAACGGCTTTGAAGTGGGAAGGAATTCAAGGTGGAAAATGTCCAGTTTCCATGGCTGGCGCATTGCTGGGGCTGGTCTCGTGGAGACGGGACGGGCTTGCACTCGGGAGAGACGCAGGAGTGATTTATAGCTGGGCTGCCCTCGCTCGTCTGGGCTGGTGATACAGTGCAGGGGTGCTGCCTGTCTCAGGGCTGGTAATTCCCCTGGGGTTTCTAATAGCAAATGCCCCTCCTGGAGCCAGGAAACCCCCTCCTTTGACTCCGTTCTATCTTTGAGCTTGAAACCAGCCCTCTTGGGTTAGGGAGGGAGAGTTGGACCCATAGCTCTTGGGAAGGGCTCAGTCCCATTCCCCCACGTGCTGCAGCAGGGAGGTGTAGAGGGTCTGACTGACCTCTACCTTGCAGGTCCCCCCTGGGTGGCACTGGGCACCATGTGCCCACAAAGCCTGTCCTGTGGGGAGAATTACCCTGGAGGCCTGGGTAACGATAGGACCTATGTGTTACATGGTGCCCTTCATCCCTAGACCCCTGCATGCTTTAGGCATCATCATCCCCAAATGTCCTGAACTGGTAGAGAAGGGGGTTGAGATGGAGGAGGAGAGCCACACGCTCAGGTGTTGTATTTAGGTCCCGGTTTTCCTTGGGGATGTGGATGCTTACTACATCTGCTCCGTGGGATGGGAGTCGGCTCCCAGGGGGTTGCCCTGTCCAGCCCCATAATCCGGGAGTCGTTCAGACGGGTGATGCGGCGGTTGGTGAGAACCCAGCAGAGCCCGGGGCGAAGTGAGAGAAACTCAGCAAATGCCTCATTGTTCAAAGTTGCGAAATTTGTCCAAAGAGAGCTGCCGAGAATGCCGCTCAGCCAGCTCACGCCGGTCCTCGTTCACGCCCCGCTGCTGCAGTCTTGGCCGCGAGCACCCGGAGAGGGGCCTGGACCGGAGGAAGCACGGAGCCAGTCGCTACAAGCTACCTCGTCGGGTTCGGGCTCCATCTCTGAAACCTCTGCTGTGTGCATTGCTGTCGCACCTGCCCGGAGGATGTCAGGGCCACGCCAAGTCAGAGAGGCAGTGAGGACCTGGGGAGGCATTGGTGAAGCTGAAGCCTAGTTTCTCTGTTGTTCTGTATGAACCTGGAGGTGACTAGGCCTAAACTTTTGGGAGGCTGAGTAGATGCAGAATTTCCCTTTCCTTTTCGCTTTGCCAACTAGTGAAGCAACAGGGCACCGGGGTCCTGATGCTCCCTCAGTGCATCATGAAAGCTGCGGCTCGCCCGTGGGTGGCGGTGGCTTTTCATGTGCAGGACACAAAGGAACGATTTTTTGCTGGGACACGCTAGCCCGTTGGAGTGGAGCCGCAGGCACTTACATTGCATCGGCTTGGAGACTGGAAATACAGCAAGCAGTCAGGGCGGGATGGTTTGGGGAGATGTGGGTGGCCAAGCGGGCAATGGGAAAGCAGAGCCAATCGTTTCAGCGTGGGAGCATGGCACTTCCCTTCGAGCAGTCGCTCTGTATGTGGCTGCGGGGCTGGGATTGACTTGACATCGCCCAGGATTATTTTACTTCAAGACTCAAAATGACTTCTTCAAAGCTGGGTAATGAATGAGGGAGAGGGAGCACAAATGTGTTTCTGTCCTGCAAAGCCCTAGCTGGAGCTAAGGGCAGAGCTCGGGTGGGCTGGGAGCCATTTGCACAGTGCATTGTTTCAGCTTGATGAGTGCGACGCACGAGGGTGTCCTTGGTGTCCCATTCAAGGCACGCTGAGGGACAGACACTTGGGACCCTACTCGATCGTGCTTTGCGCAGGAACGGCATCGGTGAAATGGGGTACAAGAATAACGAAGTAAATAAAGTTGGGGAAAGTTAACTTCTTGTATCAGTAAAAATAAATAAATAAATAGCATTCCCACTGTAATAGGTGGCGGGCATCTCAGCGACTATTAGCAGTGACAAAAAGGGAGGAGACCAGCTGGGACCTAACCAGTCCCTAATTTCTCTGTGCTAAACATTACCCTGGGTTGTACTCATGTGTGGGAGGTCACGACTGGCTCTGTAGCTCCTTTACCAGGAGGCCGGGGCAGTGCCAGCAATGAATACTGTGGGCGCACATTGCTGCCCTGCATGGCAAAGGAAGGGGGACCCGTATTTCCCCCTAGCTGCACTCTGTCAGTGCACGGCTGGGTTTGGGAGCTGGCCTTCCTGCTCAGTCTGGGCCTTGTGTGACGTTGCCCCGTCTCTCATCACAGCTACATACCAGGTAGCACTGTTGTCCCCGTGGGTTCCCGCGGTGGCAGCCGGAGGGGCTGTCCTGTAAAAGGCCCCAGCCTTCAGCTTTGCTCCGAATGCAGGAATCTCGCCCGTTCCCACGCCGCCGGAGCTGGGAGCAGAGCACTGGTGCAGAGCGCGCGCCTGACTGACTGCAGCCCCCGTGGGCTGCACATGGACGAGCTGCTCCGGCTGCAACCTCAGGGGTCTTCTTTACCCAGCTGCAGCTTTGGAAGGACAAATAACCCTTCTCTCTCCTCCCCCTTTCCACCCCAAGCAGCTGCTGTTTGAGAGCGTATCCTGAGTAGCGCCACAGAGGCACCCACTGCCCAGGAGACTGGTCCTTTAATGACCATTGCAGTGCAACAAATCATTCAGCATTTATTACAATCCCCCTGGGACGGCACATCAGCAGGGCCCTGTGCCAGGAGGTTATGTCACCGGAGCCTGAACTGTGCTAGAATAAGCCCTGAGAATAAATGGGACTGCTGTTGTTGGGAGAACAGCCTGGGGGGGGTGTTTCACTTGCAGTACGGCACAGCATGCACAGCCAGCAGGTGCGGTCCAGCGAGAACCAAGGGGACAGGCCCCGGGATGGCGAGATGCGTTGGGCAGGGCACAGACTGACATGGAATATCCTTTGCTGCTTATTTCACCTCGGAAAGCAGCCAGGTCACAGGAGAATGGCAGGACAGAAAATAAAATAGGTGTGTTTCACCTGCTCAGCCCTCCTGGACAGCTCCGCGCCGCTTGTGTACTGGGGAGAGCCGACGGTGGAATAGCAGAGTCCGCTCTTGGGGCGTTTTTGCTGTCTTTGAGCTCCCGCGCTGCTCGTGGAGCCGCGTAGTGGGCCTGGACTCTGATCTGCCGCGTGCTGTTGGGATTCGGAGCATGCTAGATTTGAAAAGGGAGCAAAGATCACCTCATCTGACCTCCTGTGCGGGCTAGAGAATGCCACCCCGCGTCCCCGTGCTGAGCACACGGCCTGGTGTTTGCCTGGCTGGCACCTTCCAGAGCGCCAGTGGCACAGCCTCTGTCAGGGGCTGGGGTTGGCACATCCCGGAGCTGTACAGAGCTTTCCTCTGAATGGGAGGCATTGGGTGGCAGCCCCCAGACACCCGTCTCCTTGCATGAAAGCCAAGAGCAGTATCAGGAGCTAGAAGGATCCAGCCTCCTAGATCTTTGCTTTTCTCCACACTCACTTTCAAGTTGCTCTGTTCTTACCTGGGTCTAAGCTATCAGTAGAGACCGCTGGGATGGGAGTCAGCTCTGACCTATTCCCATTGCAACCAGTCATAGGAAGAGCAGAGTCAGGCCATCAGGGGACCATCATATCCGGGCATCTGCTTCTCTCCACGGTGCAGCAGCAATAGCTGAGCTTTACATGGTACCCGGGTCCTCAAACCTGTATAAGCAGCACCATGCTGTGAAGCACTATGGGGAATCACTGCTTTAGTGGCGCTCAGTTTGAAGGCCGTGGATGCTTTGTCTGGTAGAGAGGTGTCCGTGTAAGTGCCCCTTGTCTGGCCTGGCTTCCACCAAGCATAATTAATGTAAGGCTTAAATAATCCATTTGTGGTTGACTCTGCCAAACCCCTTGAATATCATCTTCATCTCTTGGCTGGAGGAAAAGCGGTGCATGTCTATGTGTGCTCTGACCTTAAACTGTCTGCACCGTGAGAAATCCAGAAGAAAGTTTGCTGTTTACTACTAGGAATAGAAAAGGACACACATCTGCTGTAAGGCTCCTGCAGAGCTGGTATGGCATCTCAGCCCCTAGCGTGCCTTACTCTAGAGAAGGGTGGTCTCCTGGGTTCGTAGCTCACGTGGTGAGCAACCTCGGTGGTTAATGCGCGCTCAGGTGGTCCGTAGATATGTGGGGTGCCAGGAAGGAGGCAGACAAGGGAGGTCCCTCATCTCTCGGGTTTGGGGCCAGGTCATAGCTCCAGGTGCAGGGAGTGGGGGTTGCAGGCTTTGCAGGAAGAGTGCCTGCACGTGAATATTGGTTAAACCGAGCCCTTCTGTTGTTTCTTTTGCAATACCCCTCGGAGTCGAGAGCAGGTGGATTGCACGGCAAAGGAGGTAAACGTATCTGTGCTCAAAGCACGATGAAATCAGGGTTATTCTGTAGCTGGCAGTGGTATCAGGGGCGGGGGGTGCTGGCAGAGACTGCTTCTGTCGAGCCGCGTTGAAGACATAGATTTCATAGACATCAGGGCTGGAAGGGACCTGGGAAGATCATGTGTTCAAGAGCATGAGAAACCCGCCAAGCATTTGCCCTCTGAGATTGCGAATGCCACTGCAGCTGGATGTGGCTTCTTTTGGCACCCCGCTGCCCCTGCGGGAACGTTAACAAGCCAAGCTAAACCTCGGTGCGACTGCACTGAAGTCGTTGGAGTTGCATCCGGGAATAATTAGGGCCCGTCGATTCCCCTGCTCCGAGCCGTTGGAATTTGCCTTTGTGCAAAAAGCTGCTCTGCGCAAAGATGCCTCCTCGTGTTGTTTCTTGTCGGGGGGCTGGGCCCCAGCCTGACCCGGAGCGACATGATAGCCAAGAACAAATCCCGGGACAGGCCAGGGGAGCAGGATGTTTAGGCAGCTGTGGCCGGAGCAGTGCTCCCTGAGGAGCGGGGCAGGGGTCCGCTTCATCGCAGGGCGGCTTTCGTGCCTCGCACGGGCCATGCCTGAAGAAAGCTGCTTGTCTGCCGCTGCTGGCTCCAGGTTGCTGGGCTTGCTGGCATGTATTAAAGCCCTTGGAGAGTGGAACCGCTTCGAGCCACTTCCACGATCCGCATCCATTTGTTGTGCAAGCTCGAACGGCTGCTGAGACGCTTTCGTTGTCTGCCTAGCGCCAAAAGGGACAGCGGGTCGCCCCGATCCTGGCCTGGGTGAAACCTAATCTCTAGCTCGCTTCCACAGCACCAGGATTTGGCTCTCCACACGCTCAACCGAAAAGCAGCTCAACCCGAGCTTGCAAGAGAAGAGGTGCTTGGCGGGCTGACCGCCTGGGGACTGACGGCCTCTTGTCCTCTGCAAGCTAGCGGTGACCGGATGAGCTTTGCCCTCGTCGCCCGTGCCAGCATGACTCATCCTCGTGCTGAACGGTCACTGCTGCATGAGCCGGTGTCTCTGCCTCCTTGGCCCGGTCCACCCCGGACTGCTCTGCTGAGGCAGCCAGCCAAGCGCGGGAGCAGACGTAACGGGGTGCTTTGATGCTGATGCGGAGACGCATCTCTTGACACCTGGACTGACACCAGCCCCCAGGCCGGGAGTGCGGCACGTTGGCTGGGGCTGTCGTGGAGTGGGGCGGCACTGGCCGTGTGGGCTGAACAACCGCGGTGTGGATGGAGACGGTTTCCGAGAGCTCCCAGCCCATCCCCTTTCTCGGGAACAGAGTTCCCCTCAAGACACCATCCCAAAGGCACTGCCTGCATGGCTCCTTCTCTGGCTAAATAGCTTGGTCACACTTTCAAAATGCAGCGGGAGAAGCACTGATCTGCACTTGGGATCTGGGGGGTCCCAAATGTCCTCCAAGCCCAGCCCTTGGGTTTTCCATTATTGAAGCCGGGTGCCCTGCTGCTCTGCAGCGTGGCTTTTTGTTAGGGGTTTTTTTTTTTCCCTCCTGTATTTTTGGCAACAAACATGTGCCTTGTGCTGTAGCTCACGTGGCCAGTATCAGGGTCTAGCAGCTGTACACACGCCTCTGAAATGCTAATACAGGCAGATGTAGCCGCTGATTGCCTTCCTGACACTTCGTAGGGGTTTAGATTAACAGTTACCTATGAGTCATTGCAGCACACTGGGCTTTTCTTGGTTCTCTTCCCAGAGGCTCTTTGCATAACCTTGAACAAACCCTTTCCCCGATCGTGCAGAAGTGGTTGGAAATGGGTCCTTATGAACCGGCCATAGAAGTATTCACCAAATCTTTCCTTGCTGCTTTTTTCTATGCCCTTTGCTACTTGTAACTTGCTCTGCGCCTCGGCCTCTTTGATCCCTGCATCCAGGCGGACAAAAGAAAGGGTACAGGCTGATCCTTGCTGGGGAAGAAAAGCAAATGATGGATGATGCAGAGAAGGCCCGAGCTGCCCATGCTGTGTTTTGGGCCGTGTTAACGGCAGTGCCGTGTGTAAGACGCAGGGGGTCATTTATTCCTCTCTGCTCAGCGCTGGTGAGGTCTTGGCTGCAGCACTGGGTCCGCTTCGGGGCGCTGCGCTTGGAGAAAGACCTGGGCAAATCAGAGACTGACCAGAGGGGAGCAACAGGAATGAGGGGTTTAGAAACCATGACCTTAGGGGAAAGGGTTTGAAGAGAAGAGCAAGGGGGGGCCCAGCTTTCCAGCACGGAAAAGTTGCTCTAAAGCGAATGGTAATTAATTGTCTCCAGTGCCACCGGGGAAAAGCAAAGAGAAAATCAGCTCGATTTGCTGCGGGGATCAGTTAGGGTGGCTGTTACGGCAGCCTTCGACCATGAAGCATGGTGCAGGTACCTCGGAGGCTGTGGAGTCTCTTATACTGGAGGTTTCGGAGAAGGGATTAGGCGCAGGCAGCCTCTGTGGGTGGCGTACAGACTGGCAAGGGAACGGGCAGCAGAGCAGCAGAAAGCAGAGCAGCTGATCGGGCAGCACTTGCCCTTCCTCACTGCAATCACTGAAAAATATGTCCGTGTCCCCATGCAGAGTCCCCAGGCTCAGCAAAGGTGGAGGCTGCACGGCGAAAGGTGGTTCTCCGGTCACCAGAATCGCCCACCGTCTGCACCGCTTGCAGGCTTGGGAAAACTGCATGAGCAAGCCGGAAAGTTGGTCAAGTCCAGGACGGCAGGGAGCGGCTTGTTTGAGCCTCCTTTGTAACTGGCTCCAGCATCACCTCTCTTGTCTCGCCTGGGCAGGGCCACGTTCCCCAGTTGGTCTGCGGGCCTGTCCTTTGCAGCGTGCCACCTGCCGTCCCCGTTCCCAAAAGCAGCTGTGGGCAGCAGGCACGTGCAATGCCCCCTTGTCCAGAGTCCAGCATTTCCTCCCTTCTGCTTGTCTGGCCCCAGGCCGCACAGGCAAGTTGAAAGGGCTTGGGAGCTGCTCGCAGCCCTGACCGCCGATAAAGGAGGCTTTCTTTTTTCTTTGCTTGACCCTTAGCACATCAGCCCGTGCGCTGGGATAGTGGGTCTTAAACCTCCTGCAACTGGAGGCATAATAACAAGCCAGGACAAGGTTAGTCCCTAGGCACCAATGAGTATTTTTGGTAGGGAAGCGCTGGTTAAAACGTGCCGGCCCCATAAAGCAACCACCGGTGCGCGCAGGTGCAGATTTACACTATTTACATCAAACCGACTGGTAAATATTTACACTCCTGATAGGGTCAGGAGGAAGAATTCGTTTCCTGTTTCCAATAACCTCCGAAGAGTTGCAACATCTTCCCGCATTCTCCCCGAGCCCTGGAAAGCTATTAAATGCTGACAGATGTTTTAAAAGGCCTCTGCCAACATAGTTGAGGCCCAGCATCGTAGGATGACTGGGAAGAGCCAAGGGAGTGTAACACGAGCACAAATGGCTGCGGGAATTATCATGACGAAAAGGGCCGGGGATAAGTGCATGTTTTCAATTAAAGCGCTCCCCCGTGGCGTCTACGAGTCCCCGCGCAGCTGTCCGGGCATAAGCACGGCCAAGTGAAAGTGGTCACTCGCGTGGTTGTTTCTGGTCAGTCTCGTCTTGTTTGCTCGACCGTTGTAAGGTCCGTGGGGCAGGGACCCCCTCTTTGCTCAGTAATGATACAGCCCCGGCAGCAGTGGGGGGGTGGTTTTGGCCCAGACCAGACGCTCTTAGGTACTTCTTCAGCAGAAATCAGCGGTGCAGAATAGCTTTTTTTAGAGCAAGGTCCGACGTGAGCATCCAAGCTGATGTTAGGAGCATAGATAAATTGTATAAGATTCTGGAAAATGTGTATATAAACACTTTTATAAAGAGGACCGGCCCTGTGTCGGTGTGTCTTTAGGCTTCCCTGCCTCTGCAGCAGCTGTTTTCGTGGGCTTTGCACAGTAGTCGTCCCTTCTCTTCTGTTATGGTTTCCTTGAGGCTGCAGCTTAATCATAACTTTGGCGCCGAGCGGCGGAAGAAGCTCGATGGGAGGCTTAAGTGAATTTCCCTGCTCTCTTCCCACCTCTCTCCCGCCCCACCTTGTTCCAGTTCTTGCTCTCAGGTGCTCTGGGGGCGTCTGCATTTTGCCGTAGCAGTGCAGATCAACCGCAGCATCCCTCCGGGGGGTGAGGTTGCCAGCGTCCTGCCTGCCCTCAGTTCCCGTCGGCAGAACAACACCGGTGTGGAAGAATACCTGGGAGTTTTCCCAGCAGGGGCAATGGCACCCTGCCTGATCTGGATTGCTTCTGCCATTCTTATTCAGGATCATTTTGCACTCGTCCTCCTGCCCTCTGCCTCCTGGGGGGGTCCCTGACCCTGCCTCCCCACTGCATATGTTGCAGCCCAGTGTAGGAAACCCCAGAGCTAAGGGTCTGGGCCCCAATTTATTGCCACCAGCTTGCAAAATACAGGGCTTTTTCAATGGTGGTTACTGCCCTGGCAACTCTCATAGCTGGAAATCGCGGTTCTTTCCCTCCCCCAGACTCCTTTTAAATCGAAGCCTGTCGCCAGGGACTGGGGTGATGGGAGCAATACGGGAGGCAGAACATAGGTGCGTCGTTGCCACGTTGTCTAATCCTGCTCCAAAATATGTCTAGAGGATGGAGGGGGAAGAGGAGGAAGAGGAAGGCAGCCAGGGAAGGCCCCAGTACTCTGCCCACTGCTACCTTGGTGGATCTGCAATGCTAATACAGTGGCGGGAAATTTCTTCGAGCCGGCCTGGGCCAACATGGCATGTGCATGTGTGTGCACACGTGCGCGTGTAACCCATGGGGGTGGATAAGTTATATGTCTCCCTCCTCTCTGCTCCATGCCGTGTCCCTGGAAGGTGCAGGGCTTTCACAGCCCTCAGCTTGGCAGCCTGGCTCTTTAGTGCTACCCGGGTCCTTAGCTCTAGGAATCCCGTTCGGTCCCTGGCCTTGGCTGAGAGGAGGGCACTGGGGCTAGGCACGGGTTTGTCTGGGATCTGAATGGCTGTGGGCCTCGGGAACAACCTTCCCCGTCTCGAGGGAGCACGTAGCTCTCTTCTGCGTGCGTCTTGAGCGTCCCCGTCCGGAGACCCATCTGCAGGAGAGTGTCGTGGCTCTCACTGCAGCTGCGAAAGGCTTGGAGGGCCCCAGGTCGGTCTTGGTATTGGCAAAATAGTGGTTGTTTGGGGTCTGAGGTCTTACACTTCAAGGGGACAGAAAGAAAAGCGCTGTCCGCTGAGCTCCATGTATACGTCAGTGGACATATAGCACAACCCGCAAACTGGACGCGCTCCACCCTCGCTTCAGATCTCCTTTACGGCCTCCCTTGCATTTGCTCCCGGCTCCCCGCTATTGCGAGCAGCCTCCGAAACGGTGAGGCAGGTCACTGGCAGGGCAGCCCGAGGAAGCTTAAATTGCAGCTGCCTGTAATACCTGGCTTGCGAGAGCCGGGCAGGAGTTCAGTTTCCAGCGCTAATTAGCTCGCTTATAACCTCCGTGGAAAAAACAAATGGTTGACCTCGGCTGCTCGGTTTCTGAGCAGAAGGAGCCGGAGAGCCGAGGCTGCAGGGTGAACAGCCGCCCGTGCATCTGCAGAGCGACGGGGCTGCGCTGGATGCGCCTGCGCGCCGGCGCGGAGGGAGCAGCGTGCCTCCGGACGAGCATGGCCGTTGCAGCTGGGAGCGGAGCCTGACAGGCTGCAGCAAGGGCATCTTTAGGGCCAAGTGCTCCCTTTTGCTCAGCGCTTGGATTTTCGTCATCGAAACCCTGCTGAAGGAAGAAGCGGTGAATGGCATGAGGCTGTGCTGTATGCAAGGCCCAGGCCTTCTTCCACACTCGCTTCCTCAGATGAACAAGCAGCCGCGTTGAAGCCCGCAAGGTTGCATCTGACGTGCAGTTCATGTCGGAAGCGGAGTTTCGAGGCCAGCCCGAGAGGGCTCTCTGTAAGGTCGGGAAGCCTCCAGGTTACGAAGCTAAAGGGGAAGGGAGTTGCAGAGAGAAGGAGAGATGCGCCGAGCCCTTTGTGCACCGTGGCTTGGCTGCGTCGTTGATTTGGAGCTGAGCTCCCCATGATAAGCCAGCCTGGGTCCCCAACTAAAGCCTGCCAAAATCACTGCAGTGCTTGCTTTGGAGGGCTCAGGTTGCTGCACCGTGGAGGCAGCACCCTCCCGACACGCGGGCTCATACTGTGAAAGCAGAGGGTCCCTCTCGGCACACGAAGCCAGACACTGGTGGGACATTTCCTCTCCCTCCGGACCCGTGGACGATGATGCTGTGTGCTGCTTGTGCCCTTGCCTTTGCCTGTGGTGCTGGTCAGCTTCATCCTCCTCATTTTAGAGACAAGCAAATTGGCAACGGTGGGGCGGTTCTGGGGATGAGACCCCCAGGTCACCGTGTCCTAGGCCTGTGCATTAATACAAGCTTGCCTTGCCTCTCCAGGGTTTTTTCACTATGTTGTATTAAGCCTTTTTTGGTACCAGTGCTTCTTGCTATAGGGTCATCTTGAGGGAAGAGACACAAACTCTGGTTGCCTTTCCTCTGGCACTAATGGCACCTGAGACTATTGGACCAGAGAAAGCCCCAAGTGTCTTGGTGAACCCCGGCGGGAGGCGAGGACTCACGGGCGATGCCTTTTGCGCCTGAGCTTCGTTCTTGTCCGAGTCCGCTGGAAAATCCCTCCCTCGGGCTGGCTTCTGCCAAGAGCCTTCAACTGTTTAAACAATCCTGCTCTGCGTTCCTGTGATTCCCGACCTAGGCCTTGCAGGCGTCTGAGCCAGATCTGATAGAGCCAGTAAATACACCCAGCAGCTACTTTGGAAAGAATGGGTTTTTCAGGCGGTTGGCGCTTGCGAGAGTGCAGAGGCATTGCTTTCCAAGCAGAATGAGACCCTTCATTTTGCAAAAGCCTCTCGAGAGGGGATGTTGGGTTGCTCTGGGCTCTGATTCTTAGTAGCTGGGGATGGTGCCGCTCGCTTTGGAGAGGCTGGCGAAGGGCTGCTGTGCTTCAGGTGCTTGAGAAGAGGGCAGGGACCCAGGAGATCTGGGCTTCTCACGCCTCTTGGATGCTGACTAGTTGTGTTGCGGGGTATGTCATGCCTCGCCCATCTGCCTCTCTTTTATTCCTCGGTCAAGCCCGGATCCTGGTCACAGACCTGCTCCCCTGCATGGGGTTAATCAGGTCATTTCTGGATACTGGGATGTGAATAGTCTCAGTGGAAAGGGAATTACTGGATCCTGAGCTCAGGTTTTGGCAAACCCCTGGAGGAGAAAGTCAACACGTGTTTTTATGGTAGCACTTAGATGCCCCTGCAGAGGTTGGGGTCCGATTACGCAGCGTGGTGCGTGGACATATAAGAGGGCCCTAAAGGACATCCCTACTTTACCAGTGGGCAGCTGAGTAACCTGGGTTGATTAAGGGACTTGCCCGAGGGCACGCAGAGTCTGTAGCAAAGCTGGGAGCTGAACCAGGACCTCCCAAGCCCCCATCCAGAGCCAGGGGATCACAAACCCAGGAGATAACTCCATGCTAAGATCTGAACATGTTGAGTGTTTTCCTCTCTCCCCCTGCTACCACATTCAAAACCAGCCTGGCTTTCATCCTTCACCACGTAAGGATGTAAGGCGCTCGGGGAATTGGACAGGGGTTGCTGTCCCGCTGGACTTTTGCTCCCCTCCCTGCGGGACACTGACACGCAGTGTGCCGGGACCCGTGTCCAAGCCAGGGGCTCGCGCGGGAGAGAGGGAGGCTGGCCAGCTCTTGTGTGCAACTGCTCGCCCTCCTGAGCGCCTTGCCGGGGGAGGCTGGCTGCCTGGTTATTTTGGAGTCGGGGTGGTGGCAGGAAGCCCCTCCTGAGGAGGAAAGGATCCACCCCGCGGCAGAAACTTCCTCTGCCTCGATATTTTTAGTGAAACACAAAGCAAGTGGAAATGAGCTTGGAGGTAGGAGCCAGATTAGCATCAGGATTAATTGTGTGCCTGCCAAGGCCCCTTTTGTTCCCGGGGACGCAGACTCCCTGGGTCTCTGGCCAAAGGAATTCCTGAGTCCCGAGCAGGGTGGGTGCTGCTCTGGCATCTCGGCCCCCGGAGCAGGAGGCTGGCTGGAGCAGCGTCTCCCATGGGAAGAGCTCGGGGACCTGACTCCAAGGTACCTGTCCCCGTGCAAGACCCCGCACGCTGAGATGAAGTTGCTGGCAACCTCCAAGGTCTGTCCTTTTGTCCCGGGTGATCCTAAGGCACAGGCCCGGGGTGTCCTGCGGTGTGCCAGGAACAGCTCCCAGGTCCCTTTGCTGCCAGCGTGGCCCCCGGTCGCACTGCCCTAGCGGCGAGCTGCGCCGTGAGATCTGTGCTTGTGTCGTGGGTGGCGGGACCGGGACTCGGGGCCCTGGGGCTTGGTCAGCCGAAGTAGGGCAGCTGGTAGGGAGCAGACGCAATGCGGTGGTGTCCCTCCTTCATCCGACGATCACCACTTAAGGCTCAGTGGAAGAGAGGAACAACTGGGCCGAAGGGTCTCTGCTGCTGGAATTACTCTCATTTTACCAGCCCAAGTATATCGGTGGTGGTGATATGTTCAATTTGCAAATGCAAGTCAAATACTCCTGCTTTGGATTCAGGTAGTCCCTTGCCCCTGCCACTCTTGAAATGCTTTTAAAGCCTGAGCTTCTGAGCGAGCCTTGCAGCTCCCAGTAATGGAGGACTTCTCCTCCGCAGACGGAGAAACTGAGGCACAGCGTGGGTAAGCGGCGTGCCCAAAGTCCCCCCGAGAGCCCGAGCAAGGCTTAGACCCCAGGAGTCCCGATCTGCAGATCCTTACTCGGACCGTGACAGGGCTGCGGACAGGCGGGGAGGGAAGCCCGAGGCTCTGGCATGGCTGAAGGTCTGTGCAAGGTAGATATGGAGAGGGTTTTGCACTGACGCTGCTCGGACCCGATTCCAGCGGCGCTCCCTGCGTCAGCCTTGGAAACCTTCCCCCTTGGAACAAGTGTCTTCTGGTCTCCACCTGTGAACTCGAACGGTTCAGAAATCTGCTTGCCCTGCCCTTGGCCTCAGCCGTCCTCCCGACTTCGTGCGCGTACACCCATGTACCATCCTTTTCCTCCTCTCTTCCATCTAGTCCTTTACAGCTGTTGGACTGGGAAAAGTCCCAGGGCAGAAACGGGCACCAATTGCCATCAATCATCATCATAAAAGATATCACATCGACTCAAAGAGCCTTGCCTGCCTATGTCCTCAGACCAACATGGCTACAACCAAACACCCAGTTGCCATCCATACCTTTGCGGGGGGAGGTGGGAACCACCGTGTTTTCAGTGCAGCTGGCATTTTCACTGAAAACGGCAGATTCAATTTTCACAAGACCTCTTCTACTTTCCTCAAAGCCTCTTTGGGTGTTAACACAACCCCGCATTGGGTATTCGCCTGCGAACTTCACATCCTGGTCGTTTGCTTTGGGGGTTTCACTGATCACTTCAGTTTTCTCTTGTTTGCTTATGACCCCGTTTTGTGGGGAGGTTTTTCTTGTCCCGGGGGCAGCCCTGCGGGCTTGGGTTTCCCAGAGCACCCAAGGGAACCGGCGCTTGGCTCCTGTTGGAAGTTGGCGCCTATCTCCCTGCGGTGCTTTGCAAAATCCCAGCCGGGGCAGTTACACTAGAGCTAGTTTTGTCCCGTTCTCATTAGAAGGGCTTGGCCAGTAACTCCCATCCTTCCCAGTGTGGCCCAGTGCCATGTTTATTTTCAGCATCAGTGATCTTTAAAGAGAAGTGGGGTCTCGGTTCCCCGGGGGCCGCTCTGCTCCACCCCACCTCAAGTTGTTTATCGCTTAGTGCTGGAGGGCGGCTTTCTTCACCGTGCCTATGGGGCTCGTGTACTCAGACCCCACAGCCGTCCGGGTCGGGTGGCGGGGTGGGTTCCCGCCTCCAGAGTTTACAAAGTTTGTTGGCAACAAGCCTGTGTGATGGGCGGGGAGAGGAAGGCCCGTGGGATAGGAGTCACACGGGCGCTTCCTGGCGCTCACTTGTAAGAATCCCGCGGGCTCCGTTCTAACCCCCGTCCCGTCCCGCGTCCTCCTGGCCTTTGCTAAGCTTGCGTAGTAATGCTGATGGATGGGACTTGCTGCTATTGCCACGGGTACGGGAGCAAATGCCTTGCGATTCCAGCTGTGCCCCCAGCGCCGCATCCTGCCCCAAAGGACGTCCCATCTGAAAAGACAAGACGGTAAAGAGGACAGAGCCGAAGCGACTTGCTCGGAGCCACCCAACAATTTACAGGCAGCCCTGGGAGGGGACCCAGATCTTCAGGCTCGCTGCCCAGTGCCTTTTCCAGGAGATCACGTGGCGCTCCGCTTGGTTAACAGCCCTGATGTGTGGGTTGGAGTCGGATCCGCCTCCCCTCCCCGAGCTGCGGCGGCAGCAGGGTAGGAGGGATTGAAAAGGCAGCAAAAAGTTTGCTTTAGTCACTAAAGGCGGCCGATCTGACGGAGCAAACACACGCACACAGCAGATCTCTGTGTGGAAGGGAGGCGCCGGTCTTACATAATGGGTTTTCATAGTGGAAACACGTGGAACTAATTTCAAATATACACGTTCTGTACAGTAAGCGCTCCAGCTCTTGGAGGGGCCAGCAGTGCTCCAGCCGCTGGAGGGACCGTGCTGAGAGTTTAAGCGAGCGGCGTATAACCCATAAGGCACCGTGTACCCCCTGTTTTCAGGTTAATGGCATGTTGGTGCTGTTTGACAGGGATGTCCGCAGATCCACCCTTGGAGGTGGCTGAATAGTTTTAATCCTTGCAAGGGAAAGTGATTTTTTTTCCCCACCGTACAGAGGAAGTCAGTGCTGGTATATTGGCACGAGGTAGAACGGGGCTATTTCTAGCTCCCGGTCCTGCGTTCAGACAGCTAGATGCTGAGAGCTCACAAGCACTCGGGTGTCTCGGAGCAGATTCAATTTGCAAATTCTTATACGTGTAAATATATGAGAAATAAAGTTCCAGTTTATACCTAGGGTAAATGTGGTATCTTTTATTAGACCACCTGAATAGGTGGGAAAATTGTTCTTTACAAGTTTTTGGGTGCAAACACCCTTCTTCAGGCATAGGGAGAGCCTTATATATGTTTGTTATCAAAATATATCCATAGATGAAAGGAATGAACGACATGAAAGCATTCAGAATTATTTCTGGCGAGATCCAAGTCGCAAACTCATTTCATTGCAGCTTTTACATGAAGCTCTGAAGCCGCACTGTTGGGTTACTTTACATGAAAACTGCCTGGGCTGGAGGTTTTTGCTGACTGATGTCTGTGTTTCTCATTCAGGCTCTGCTAGTTTGTTCTTACCAGGTCAGACCAACTCTGCTGGCATCAGTTTAAAGTCAGATTCCTTCTATTGTCCCATTGGCAGCTATTCTCTTAAGGTGAAACCTCTGGCAAAAATCCTTCTTTTCAATAAGAAAAGAAGAGGGAAAGGGGCGTTGGTTGTAGCCGTGTTGGTCTAAGGGCACAGGCAGACAAGGTTCTTTGTGTAAATCTGATTTCTTTTATTAGATCAACTTAATTAGTTGGAAAAATTCTTCTTTGCAAGCTTTTGGATACAAACACCTTTGTTCAGGCAGAGGGAGCATCTGCAGTTGTGGTCCCATCCAGACCCTCCCTCAGCCTGAAGAAGGGTGTTTGTACCCGAAAGCTTGCAGAGAAGAATTTTTCCAGCTATTTGAGTAGGGAGAGGAGCATTTATTCGGTTGCTTCAGTAACTCTGTACCTTGTCTGTCTGCCAGGTTTGGTATAGGCATCTCCATCACCATTGTGTGCTGAGAAGAGCCCATCAGATCCACCTACTTCTTGTCCATAAACACTGAGCCCTGTTTAATGAGGGACCACGGGTGTGTCCACAAAGGATACTTAGCAGTTACTTAACAGGAAAGGCCTTTCCAGTCTGCATGCAAAGGCCAGGGTTATGGAAAACAGAAGCCAGACAAAGGATAGGGGAGGTGTGGTGCCGCAGCTTTCCTCTGGGTGACAAACACCACATCACCCTTCTGACACCCAGAGCTCTTCAATTCACTATAAATGACCCCCTCCAGGATATACATTGTTGATACCTGTTTTCCAGAGGGGGCCAAGACTCCCTGATGGTGATGCCGGGAGTGCAGGAGCTCGGCACCGAAGCGAGGGGTCCGAGGTGCTGCTCCCCTGTTTTCGCCAGGGTATTTTGTTGCCATCTGTAAATCTTGTTAAGTGAAGTTAATTGAAGAGAATAGACAGGAAAGGAATACCCCAGTCTAAACCTGTAGGGTCATATGATTAAACCCTCTTAAGGACTTACTAGGGGAAATCTACTTAAGGAAATGAACAGCACCGAAAGCTGGAGGCAGCAGGTAGGCAGGGCACTGGGCTGACATGGCTATCGCTGAGTTGCTCCAGAGCTGGGATGTCCGGTTTCATCCTTTTCAGAGATGTTCTTATGGGGTATTTAATTCCTGTTGGGATAATGGGAAATGTCAGTGTTTGGAGCAGGGAACTTGTTGCATTCAGGCTCGGCGTGACTCCCCCGGCAGCCTCTGGACAGTTAGCAGGGCATCGGTGCCACAACCTGCTCCAGCTCATCCTGCCTGGGCCCTTCTTGGTGGCATAAGCTTCAAGGAGGAGTCCACCCTGCTGATCCTCTGTCACTTTTTCCAAGCCCAAACAGTGACAGCCTTGTCCTGTTTCTAGAGACTGCGTTCAGTGCCATGAATCCTCCCTGTGGAAGCGGCTGTGCTCCCAGAGATGACTCACACCCTGCTTGACAGCCCCAGTTTGCCAGCCTGTGATCCTGTCCAGCAGCTTTTCTACCCAGGTAGCGGTAAAAGGGCAACTTCCATTGATCTCAAAGGGGTGGCTGCACAGCTGCTGCTAGTTCCAAACAAACCACAACCCTGGTAAACTGACAGCCCTCACTTGGTGCTCAAAAGCAGGTGGGTACCCGAGCATGCTCTGGTCTTGTATGGAGTTGGTCAGGCTCTGACTTCAACCTCTGACCCTAATGGGCCCAGTTCCCGTCTCAGGCCCCCACCCCCTGCACAGCAGGTGCTACGGGGACCGCAGGCTGATGGTGCATTGTATGTTAAGGGGGTGTCACATTGCAACATTGCAGATAATCTGAGGCCTCTGTTAGAGTTTTAGGAGTACTTGCATGGATCCAAGGAATTAATGAGACTTTTAAATGTTGGGTTGATTAGTGACTCCTTTGGAGCAGCCAGGTTCACCCGGACATGCTCTTGGAACGATTCTTTTGGTGCATTTTGCACTCTGCGCTGCACCGTGTCCACTTGCTGTTGCATGGGGTGCCCTTGCCTTTTTTCGCAAAGCCATTTAGTCGACTGGCCTTTTCTTTGGGCTGCTGCTTTTCTTGTTGCTCCCGTGTTTCCGCTTCTATTTTGTTCTTCCTATGGAAACCTCCTAGCTCTGTAGTTAAACATTAGGCAGCATTATTTCCCTCTTTAAAGGTTTTGATTGCATCACGCAGGAAGGACTGTAGAAAGGGAAAACAGCCTGTGTCCTCTCTGCCTCCTGAGTTCGGATGGGACAAATGTGCAGATGGGGGTGGGGGTGTTTCTGTTGCTGAGATGCCCAGTACTTTAGGACTGGCTGAGCTCCCTAGCTTCTCTCCAGGGGTTTATCTGACAGTGCAACCCTGATCCTGGAGCCGAGCTGCAGAGGTTATCGCAGGAGATCCCGTTGCTATGCATGTTGACAATCCCCTTCGGCTTGGCCTTGCTGATTGTGATTTGGAAGCTCTTTTCTCTACTATTAAATATTTTTTCCTCTCTTGTCTTACGTGCTGTGGTATGTACATGCTGTTTATACAGGCCAGGCTGAATACTGCTGTAGATAATGGTCATCTTCTCCGCGGGTGTGTGTGGGTGTAGCTCTGTGGAAGTGGGTGGGTTGCATAGTCTTAACAATTCTTTGTATGCAAGGGCACTATTCACCATAGCTTTGTTACTGAGTCACTAAGTTTAAGGCAAATAAGACCTGCTCCTTGTATGAAAAGCAGCTTGACAGAACGAGCTGTTCTACAGATGCATCTGCTCTCCCCACATTACACCAGGTCTGAATTTGGCCCAGTGTCTGCAGAACATTTGATGATGGAGGATGACATGCTCCTGGCCCGGCCCTTTTTGGCACTGACATTTGAAAGAGGCTATGACTTGCTATGGGCTGCATTTAGAGCGGACCCAAGCAGACACGTTGGCAATGAGGGCAGGACGTTGCAAGAGTTCAGACCTGGGCTCACATGTTTCACACCTCTCCGTTGTGGGCAAACCCTTTCCAAAGGACTGCCTGCTCCTGCATTTGCTTTGGGCCTTGATTTTCAAAGGGGTGCAAGGGATTTTAAGTGTCCCTCCTACTTGGTAAACCACTAAGAGTCAGGCACTTCACTCCTTTGAAAAATCCAGAGGCCTGGCAGTTTTATCACATTATGGAAGAGAAGCCCTCGCATGTTATCAGCATTAACCCCCTGTCACCAGTTGGCTTTTCTTCCACTCCAAGGAGATCTGGGGATGTGCAGAGAATCCCCCTCCCTCCAGAGAGCTGCTGCCGCCTGCCAGGATAAATATTGATAGTAACCTGCTGCACTTTTCATCGGGTCGCTGATGTTCCCACCAATAGCAAAGGCTGCCATTGCATCCCACAGGGTAGGGAGCCGGGGAGCGAGCCCGCATTTCCCAGCCGGCTCAGCCCATTTCACTGTGTCACTCGAGTACAGGGAGAAAACCCAGTAAAAACGTTTTTCTCTTTCCAAAGAAAAAGCTGGGGAACACGCGGACTCTCCCAGTACCTGCCCCTCTGCCTCTTAGCTGCCTGCGCACAGTGCTGCTGTTTGCACGGGGATTCATGCATCTGTAGTTGCACGGCCTGCTTGGATGCAGTCACTCTTGTTAGCATGCCGCAGCGGCAGTAGAAAGGCAAACAAGGTACCGAGTTGCACGAGGGAATAGGAACAACGAGGAGATCCGGTTACGGGCTGGGTGAGCGGCTCCTCTGGGAAGGTGGAAGCCGGTGCAGGAGCGTCGGTCCTGTCTGGACGAGGGATGGTGTGAAATCCGGGCTCTGTGTCCCTTCCCTGGGAACCTGGAAATATTTAGGGCAGAGCCCTCCCGGCAGGATGCAACAGCAGCAGAGTGCCAGGGGTGCAATGCCAGGGCCAGGGGACCCTGGGGCTGAAGGGGCTAAGATTAGCCAGCAATGGCCTATGAATGTTCTGCCAGGCTTTCCCCTCTGCTGGCACACCTGACAAGGCCCTGTCGGTCTGCATTTCAGCTCCGTTAATGTGGATTGTCTTTGCTGGGGCAGGGGCAGAGCAAGTCTGGGCATCAGGAGGCCTACGATCTTTGCCAGGTGCGTAAGGCAGCACTGTCAGCCTGGGGCGCCTCAGGGTAGACGTCTCCGTATGCGACCCCCTGTTCTTCAGCAGCTCTGAGGCATGTACAGCTGTGGGGGCTGGCGATGCCAGGCCTGGTTTGGAGAGCTGGGACAGCGTGCGTCCCTCCCAGCATGCCAGCACGCAGAGTGAGGGAAGGAGCAGTCCGGAGACTTCGAGGTGCCACCCTTGCCACTGCCTTCCTTTAGGACCTTGGGCAAGTCACTTGGGCACTTGGGAATACTTCCCCTGTGTCACTTAGGCACAGCCTCTAGCAGTCACTGCCTTGGTCCCTCTGTGCCCCTGCCCCGGGGAAGGAGCCCTCCCATGTCTGTTTAGAGCAAGCTCTTGGAGGCAGCGAGTGGCTCCTGCTGCGTGTCTGCTCACACCCCGTGCCCCCTCGAATCACGCCTCTTGGCTCTTCTGTGCTGTGGGTTAGGATGATAACAGCCCCTGCTTGAGATAAGTCTGGTCGAGAGCCCCGTGCCAGCTACGTCGCTTGGAAGCACAGGTGAGTAGCAGGGCAAGAAACTCCCCCGGTGCTTGCGACGGGGCTAGGACACTTCAGGGAGAAGGCCTCTGAGAGCAGTGTCACCTCTTCAGCCCTGGATGCTACTCCTAAGGCAGTGGGATTTGGTTAAGATACTGTTGGGGGGTTGAAGTGAGGGCCACATCATGTCCCCTGGCTCCGTGTGACTTTAGCGAGCAGCATGGAGGGACGTGCTGTCTAGGGGACAGTGTCCTGGGACTGTACGTCTGCATCGGCCATCGACTGGTGAATATAAGCAATGTGCTGCTCTCCAGCTGTGAGATGGGGCTGGTGAGTCCTGCCTGTGGGATGGGTGCTAGGTGTGCAGTCTTGAGCTCACCGAAGATCGCAATGGGGAGCTGGGTGGCCGGGGGAGTGACTGCGGCGGGGTCGAGAGCACTCCAGCCTTACAGCCAGCAGCTGTGAGCTGTGAGCTGGCACAGCCTGGATGCCGGGAGCCACTGCTGCAAGCTGGAGGAAGCAGTTGGAGCTGTCTCCTCCACTGCTGTGGATGCTCCGAGGTTGTGGCCAGGCAGCAGCTGGCCCCAGGCAGCTTTCTGTCTGAGGAGCCGTGCCGCTGGGTGGATGCACACCCTGATGGTCCGGCTTCCCCATGGCGAGAAGCCAGCCCCTGCTGCAGCTCCTCAGAACAGGTTGGGGGTTTAGCAGCTGCACAAACCTTTATTGAAGAGCCTTTGGGATCTCTGGGCACTCCCCCGAGCCACAGGTTTGAGCCTGCCCCAGCACGGCAGGGTCCCTTGGATGAGAGAGGACCGTGCGTGAGGCCGCAGCCTCGAGCCCTGCCTACATCTTCTGACCTCCTCATTCATTGCTGGAATCCGAATCCTGCCCCACTCGAGGCACTGGAGCTGGAACGTAGAAGCACGCTTGGCCATCTCGCCAGAGCTTGCCCCGGTCCTGGCTGGCTTTGCCTGCGCCTCGGAGGGGCTCCCCGCATTACCTGCGCAGGCTCCCTCGGCAGATTGCCCTGGAAAAGCCGTCTCTTAAAGAAAACACACGCACGTGGCTTCCTGTGCCTCTCTGGGCCAGCTGCGCTCTGCTCCGTGCCAAGCGCGTGCTGGTGTTCCTGGCTGGACCGCTGCTCCCGAAGGTCGTCCAGAACGGCGGGGAGGGATGGCAGGGCGGGAAGAGCTTGCAATGCATGGACTCTGGCGGAGAAGGGGGGAAGACAAGATTGTTCTGGAGGCCCCTGGAAGGGAAACTTTCCAGCTGGGGAATTCCTGAGAAGTGATGTGAAAGATCCTGCCAGGGAGGTCTGCATTAGCGGGGTGAACTGGGAGTTGGCAGAGTACACCAGAGGTGTCCTGGTGTGCTCACGGGGGCAGGAGTCCTCGGTGCCAACCCCTGCAGATGCTTCAATCCACAGCATGTGAGAGCCACTTGGGCTTTATGTGCATGGGATGCTGGATTTATGAGCCCCTCCTGCTGCCTCTTTCCTCCTCTGAAATCTAGCTGGATCTGTGAGCAATACCAAGGAATTGCTCATGGGTGCGATGCGTGGTTAGCCAGAGGAACTCCTTGCTGCTGTGTGTCGGCGAGTCCGAGCAGCGGAGGGGCAGCTTGGCTGGACCAAGCCTGAAAGAGGGGTACATTTGAGAGCAGAGCACTCGAATTGCAGACCACCGTCCTCTGCAGCATCTGGTGCCATCCATTGTCGGAGGCAAAGGGTTGAGCTGGGCACAGCCCCGGCCCGGTCTGGCACAGGAAATCCTGTGTACGTCCACGTGCGTCACACAGGCGGTGGGGCATCTCTGAAGGCGTTGAGGACTCGAAGGCATCCCTGCTGGAAAAATCCTGCCGGTGGTTCGGTGCTGGAGGAGAGGGGCTCAGAGGTGGCTCGCTGCTGGGATGTCTGGTCACCTAACCCCAGGCTCGAGGCCGGAGAGACTCCACGCGCCATCCACGGCGACTGGCATTTGGACCACGAGCACGCTGCAGGGTGCTTGTCAGCGGCACGGGCCCACGGGCATTGACTGCGCTGTGTGGGTTGGGGGCCAGGAACGGGTTGCGGGGCTCGAGTATCTGACGGGAAGGGTGCCAGAGGTGGGACCAGGCCCCGCTGCCCCGGGTCCTGCACGGCATCCGGCACGCCTGCCTCCCTCCCTCGCCATGCTCTGCCTTCCAGCTGCACGGCCCATTTCTTCCTCAGCATCAGGCCGGTCTGAGCTTTCCCTGACGCCACCCCAGATGTTTCCCCTCCCGCCGCTCACCCCGCAGCGCATGCCAGGCCGAAGGGGCCCCGCTCGGCTCTGCAAAACGGCAGATTCTGAGCAGGCTTCTCATGTTGTTTCTTGGGCCGTTCAAACAAACAAGCCAACCGCATTCCCCCCTTTGCTGGTGGAACTGGAGCCAAGAGCTGAAATCTTAGCCCATAATGGTTGTTTTCAGAGGCCTTGCAAGCGATTGGAGGAGCCGGCTCGGGTCTGAACTCCTGCTTCACCTTTATCACGTTGGTTCGGTTCCATCAGAGCATTTTCCCAGCAAAGCGAGAGCGTTTCGATTGTACCTTCTGACGTGCGGCGGTTGCAACACCGAGAGCACGAAGCAGCCACACCTGCCCTCTTACAGCAGCGAGCTAGGCATGGCTTTAGGATGGGTTGCTTTCTCTACCAGGGGTTTGGCCGTGTCCTCACTGTGGGCTGTTGGAGCTTGATTAACCGGGTGGGGACAGTTGGCTTTCGGCCTGTGCAGAGCGCACGCACCTGCCCGTGGGCAGAGCGGGACGGCAGTGACGTGCAGCATCCTTGATAACAGGGCACACCGGCTCATCGGGATGTTGCAGCCAGCATCCCAGTCCACACCGAGGGGCTTTCTCTGCTGACGATCTCTGTATCAATCTTTTTTGATTGAGAACTCATGGCAGAGGTGATATCTTTTATTAGACCAACTAGATATTTGCACAAAAAAAAGTCTTTATTTGCAAGCTTTCAGGCACAGGCACCCTTCTTCAGGTATAGGAGAGAGCAACGATTGTAAAAGTTCATTTTTTGAATAGCATTTGTACTTGAAGGGACATGTGTGAGCGCATGCGTGTGTGTGCATGTGTGCATGTTCATCCCAGGTTACTGAAATGGTTTGGTGGAATAATCTCCCTGCCTTCCCTGCCTGGCCAAGAGGTTTGTTTCTTTTCCTCTTTCCCCCATCAGTGACACTGGTGCTGGCCAGCTTCACGCCTCTTCCCAACAGGCAGGTTCATTGTGGTTCCCCTGCACAGTGCTGCTTTGTTTGATTTTTTCCCCCACTGTTTTTAATTCTTATAAAAAACCCAAACTAAAACAAAACCCCTCTTTTCCTTGCCAGGTTTTCAATGGCCCCCATTCTCTCCCCTCTGCCTCTCCTTTGGTGGCCGGCGCTCGCACCTGGGAGCGCTGGGAAAGCCGCAGGACTCGGTGCCAATTCCTTCTTTGCTTCCCCAGGCTCCAGCGAGCTCATGCAGGGAGACGAATTCTCCATCCCCTCTTTGCAGGGGACGGCATGTTCCCCCTTCCCCCTCGGACTGGGCGAGCCGTGCTGGCTGGGGCATGGCGATGCTGTGTACGGGGTGCTTGGGGCTGCACGTCTGCTCCTGTCGCCCTGCTGCGCTTCCTCCCCGGGTGCAGAGCGGTGGTCTGGCAGGGTGGGAGGTTGCTGTGGAGAGGATCTGATCCCCTGCGACTCCTCTGTGTGGCCCCATAGGACTAGGACGCAGCTTGGAGACGCCGCGGTCTGATCTCAACCTGCGATGGGCCACAGTCTCCTATCGGGGGGCAGGCGACGCACAGACCAGACAGCCCAAATCCCCAGTTGGAGCAGCTGATCCTGCTCCAGTTGCATAATGCTGCTCGGTGTCGAGCTCCCGCCTCGTTCGTGGATCTCTCCCGTAGGACTCTGCGCTCCAGCCGGGCCAAGCACTGGTTTAATGAGAGGCGCCTTTGTGCTGGGGGATTTCTATAATTCCCCGGGTCTACAGTCCCAGGGGAAAATCCAAGCTTATGTCCTCCTAATCCTTCCCCTCTTAGCACCTCACCCGCCGGCAGACCTGACGCTGGAGCCCTCGGTTCTTGGCAGCACTTGACTTAAAGGCCAAATCCCGAGCATCTTGCCGGAGGAAATGAAATGCTGAAGAGCTGTTGCAGGTGCCCCTTGGCCCAAAAGATGCCCGCAGGGGTGGACCTGGACCTCACGCGGCCACTGCTTGCACCTCCTCCCCTTATTAAATGGGAAGTGATAGGGACGTTCACGCTGGGATCCCACAGGCCTCAGGGGCTTTGCTGAGAGACCGAGGACCCCCAGGCTCAGAGCTCCATCTCTGCCGGAGGGGCCGGACGTGTCCTTTGCCCCTAGCTGCACGTGGCCGCTCACATCCACGTGGAGGGAGTGTAAAGCCCTTCTCCATCAGGACCATAGTGCTTGGCACCAGGCTGTGTGGGGCACAAGCTGCACCCCGGAGAGCCGGGGCCGAGCTCCCTAAGGACAGGAGGCCGGCTGCCCTTGTTGCATATCCTTCCTGCTCTTGTTTCCTCCTCCTCAGTGGTTTCCGGGTATAATCCTCTTCTGTGCTGTCCCTCGGCAGGGCTCAGGCACACCAGCTGCCTTCTCCAGCCTGACAGTGAAGGGCACAAGGCACCTGCAAGACATGCCTTTGCAAGACCTCCATTCTCAGGGCTGTTTCTTTTAAAGGACCTTGAGGACATATCCTGGGATGCTCCCCTTCCTCTGCCATTGCTAGATATTCGCCCCACTGTCCATAGCACCGAGTCACCCCCGCCACCTCCACCAGACTCGCGGCTCGGGGGCCGGGGGGAGGTTAGCACAACAGCTCAGAGCCCAGTCCTGTTTTACAAACCAAACGAGGCCTCGGTGGGAAGCCCTTGCATTCGGGCATAGGAGAGGGCAAAGATTGTAAAAGTTCATTTTTGGAATAGTCCTGTTTTAGAAACCAAACAAGGCCCTAGTGGGAAGCCTTGCAGCCTTACCATGCAGCCTCGGGACCCCTTTCAAGGCAGGCAAAGTCACAGGGGTGCTGCATTTCGGGTCAGCAGGTGTCAGAGGGCTGCGGTGGGGCTGGTATTGCTGTGTCCCCCTTCCCATCCATGCGGTAGGATGTCACGAGCCCCCTCCCAGTCTCAGGCTCCCCTCCTCTGTCTCCTATGTGCTTTCCGTCACTGCTTGCGCGCCCTAGTCCTCTTTGCATCGGGGACCCTCGGCGTGTCGGCAGCTTGCCTGGCCTCCGCCTGTTGATCCTCCTTGTCCTTGGCACATTTTCTCCTATCGGGAGTTGGCAACAGCTTGTCCGCTCTCCCCCGCCAGCGTGTTGGCAGAGAGCAAGCGAGAAGGGAGCGTTACCTGATATAGGGCCAGTGCTCCTTTCCAGCTGTTAAATATGCATGTCCGAGTTATGGGCTTATCACCTCATAAAACTGGCTGCTGAGTCGGTGCCCCGAGCTGGCTGATACCCTCTCTCCGTGGGCCCTAAACACTTTGCATCCTCTATGTCAGCCTGCGTTTGCTCTCGTGATAGCTCCGGGGGGCCGTGCGGGGCATGCCGGCTCTCCACTGTGTCCCTTTCGGGACTTGCTGTTCAGCTGCTGCCGCCAAGAGATAAGTCCCGAGGAGTACGTGCGGCGTGGAGATAGCCCGGGCCCATCAGCAGGTGCCTCCCAAGCCTTGGCACCGTGCAGAGACGGGATCCTCAGCCCCTTTCCGGGGGTGACGTTTGCTAGCAATGCAAGCAGCTGGAACCGGTCTCAAGGTGCGGCTGCTTGTGGGGCTCGTCCTTCAGGATTGCTCAGCCCTGCCTAGATCTTCCCAATCGCTCCCACCAGCCTCAGTGAGTCCAAGGACTGCCCTTGGCCCTTTTCCAGCAAGATCCAGGCCCGCTGAAGGGTGGGGGCGATGCCGATGAGTGCTGCCCTGCTGCTGTCTCCAGTGTCTCCTGCCAGGGAGTTGGGAGGAGGCTGGGAGAGACCTGATTGCACTGGGTGGGCAGAGCGTATCTGTAACGTGGGCTGGGGGAGGAAAGCGGTCCCACGGTTAGGGCATGAGCCTAAGTCTAGAGACTGGGGCTCAGATCCCCACTCTGCCACAGGCTTCCTGTATGACCCTGGGCACCTCACTTAGCCCGCCTGTGCCTCTGTTCCCCATGTGTGCAGAGGGGATAATGGCACCAGACACGGGGCTGTTCGGACAAAGACAGGTTGGGAGGCGCTTCGTTCCCCTGGCTGTGGGAGAAGATAAATCCTGTTGCAGGATAGCGGCGGGGGCACTGCCCCGGTTGTCTTTGCGAAGGGTGTTCAGTGCTAGTTCGCTTTGTCCAGGTTTGTTTGCCCAGGGAATTGTGCATTGGGACGGGCCGGTTTGGTAACCCCGGGCTCTGAGGGACAAAGCGAAGGCCGATGCCCAGGCGTACAAGGTCTGGATGCCTTGTGCCGGCTGCCCTGGCAGTCCTGTGGGCACTGAGGATTGCTCATTTCTAACAGCATGTAGCAGGTGTTTTCCTGCATGGATATCTGATGCCGAGAGGTTGGAGTCCCCACCAGGTGCCCGGCCGTTCTGGGCGGCAGTTCACGTTGTCCCGGGTCGTCCGCCTGCCCTTGGGACCGACACGGCGAGGATCAGAAGCGAGAGGCCCGGAGACTCTCAGGCCCAGCTCAAAGGATCCGTTTTATTTTTCCAATTACTTTTGGCTTAAGCTGGAAAGCCAATCTGCCCAGCTGCCTTCGGGTCACTAGGGCACCGGCAGGCGACGGGATCCTGTTTTGATCTGCATTTAGAGCTGCTGAAAGGTGGTTGGGCTCAGAGCCGTGGGCACGACAGTCCCGGCGCAGCCGCCGGAGAGGTGTTGTGCAGACAGCCACGGCGTGCATGTGTTGTGCGGTGCCCTCCAGCGCGGCTCCACCCTGACCTAGAGGCACCGTCCCTGGGGGCGTGCGAGCCGGGTCTCCTGCCGGTGCAGGGCAGTGTCTGGGATGCACCATCCTCCTCCAGCACAGACCACATCAAACGTTAACAACGTCCAGCCAGCAGCAGCCGCTCGGGCTGGATCTGACCCAGCCACCTACAAGCAAGCAGGCGGTGCATCCCCTCACCAGCCAGCCCCTGCCGCCTGCGGCTGCTCGCAAAGGCTTGCATATGCGTGCAGCGCCGCAGTGAAAAGCCAGCTGTAGGGCGGTGCTTGCGAGATGGTCTCTGGATGAGAAGTGACCTCTCCCCGAAGCGCCTCATGCAAAGCCCGTCCCAACAAAGCCTTAAAACTCAGTTGGTGAAAATAGCCTCATTACACTCTGTGATGTGAATGGCCTTCTTCGTGTCTTGCCTGTAAGTCACGGCTAGTGCCCTTGCACAAAGATGTCTGTTACTAATTGCAATCGCTTCTCTCTCTCAGAAGGTGTTCACGGCGTTCGTTTGCTCCCTTTGTTTTTGCCTCGGCAGATGAGCACGGCGGAAAGTATCCGAGCGACGTCGCTGCCGGGGTGTGGGACGCTCACCTCGGTGCCTGCGCGGCTCCAAGCACGTCGCCTCGGTGCGGGAGACCGGGCTGGAGGCTCGTTCAGCCCAAACAGAAAGTCCGTTGTTCGGGTCCAGCAACGAGCTGGGGCTTGTTCCAACCTCGAGCCGTGGGCAGGCTGAATTGAGCAGCTTGGTGTTGGATGATGAAATAGGGTGTGATCTGGGGAGTGGGAGCAGTGCTCCTGGCTCCATCATAGACTCTGTTATCTGGGGTACGGCCATTAGTCTCCCTGCCTACCTCCTTTTCAAAGCATCCGGCTATCTGAATTATGGACCGACCTCCCGCTGTAGGATGTGTGCACCTCAGCTCCATATGTGTGCATCCCCTTGCGCACGTATGACGCATCTCACTTGGAAGGGGAAACCCAGCTCCATGAAACGCACATAATCCTCCAGCTGTTTCTTGTTGCCTCATGCAAAGGGCATAGCTTAGTCACGCTCTCCCCTCTCCTCCTGTTATACCAGCGTAAATCTGGAGCCGCTCCTCTTGAAATCCACGGAGTCACTTCGCGTTTACACGGCTACACCTGGGAGCGCGACCCGCCTGCGCGCGGTTGTTCCCCAAGAGCCACAGGCGGTCTCGTGGGGGTAGCGCCTGACTTCAGAAACGGGCCCACCAAAGCCCGTGGCGTACGGGTGACTATTAGACTATTCTCGGCGCTATTTGGATAATGAGGCTGCCTCCAGTTTAAAGGGAAAAGATCTTACCTTTTCAAACGTTTGCCATGCTCTATCATTTGAGCCCAGCTGGAGCAATTTAACTAATCGAAGCAATTTGAATAATGGCAGCTATTTGAATACCTTAAAAACAAACTTCATGCCCGGGTTTGGCAGCCGGCTTCGGCAGCTCGGCGCAGCACGGTTTGAAATGGCTGGAGGCTGGGGGGCGGAGGAAGGGGTGCTGGGGGATCTGGCAGACCCTCCACGCCAGCAGCCACAGAGCCGCAGGCTGGGAACGGAGAGCACGGCTGACGCTCCATGGGAGCTGGCTCCGGGGAGGCAGGACCAGGAATTTCGGTGAACTTTGGTACTGAATTGAAGACACGGTCTGGAGTTTACAGTGGGAAGAGGTTTGACCTTTGCTGTGAGTTGCCGTGCAGTCAAAGCCACGGGCCCCAGGAGAACGCCGTGCATCCAGGGGTTAGGTTTCGTAATCCTGCCACTTTGAGATGGTTCAGGATGGAGAGCCATAAGGACAGCTTCCTGCTGCAGCCCTGATGCCGCGAGGCTGTTGCTTGTATTTGGGTCTGTCCTCTGCCAGCAGCCAGCTTCCCCAGGGCTTTCTCCACTGATGGGCAGAGATGGGGCTTTGCCGGGGTCCCATCATCAAGTCCAGGGTTGCTCCTTTACATTCCCGAGCAGACGGTGCGTGTGTTAGCAAGCGAGCTGTCGTGCTTGCTGGAGCAAAGCTTGCTACAAAGCTAATTAGAAACAAATGCAGATGCCCTTGTTTGCTAGGATCGTGCCACATACCTGCGGCTTCTTTCAGGCCTCTGAGTGCCCTGGACAAGCTGTCCCGGTTTGCCGCGGGTCTGTATTGCAGGGGATAACCCTGGGGGCACACTTGTTTAGTATTACTTGGACTTTGGTAGTACCGTGAGGCTGTTGCAGAGATCCGGGCCCACTGCGCACTAGATCCACGTATGCACTCCTAGCAAGGGATGGTTCCTGCCCCAGAGATTTTAGTCTGAATAAATGAGATGCCATGGGGATAGAGGGAAGCAAAGAGGCAAGGCAACTTGCCAGGGTCCCACAGCAGGCTGGTGGTAGAAGTGAATGATCCTACAACATCCCTTTCCACCGTGACTTTCCCTGACTTTGTCATTCCCCCAGGCAGCGCAGTGCTGATCGCTGGACCAGATGACACTGCTGAAAGGGGGGAATTGTGCCGATCCTGGGTGGAAGTACGATGGAAATCAGCTTGTTGCCTGTTGAGCAAATGAAGATGCAGGGTAGGGAATGCACTTACCGAGCTTGATGCATTCAGTTCAGCGAACTATTGCTGTAGGTGCGGCTGCCGGTTAAGAGGCGACGAGCTGCACTTCAGAGGGATGAAATGCTTCCTGCATGCAGGGCCAACACCAACGCCAGTCGAAATGTTGGCTCAGCTGCCATCGTCCCAACCCGGGACCCCCTTGTGAATAAACTTCTGGAGCCAGAGCATCTCGTCCCCCTGAGCGGCACATGCCAAGGTGTGCCGAGGCCCCGTGCAGTCCTATATTCACAAGTGGCCCCGGGCGAGGCACCGGGAGGAGCAGAATCCAGTGCATTGGCCTAGATCTGGGTCAGCTCTTGGCAGGAAATGGCAGCAAATGCTTCTTGCGGCCACCTCTGTGAGCAGACCTAGTGCCGAATACATGTGCAGTGGACTGCGGAGTAGGAAGAGATCGTTTTGCTCAGGCCCTTTTTCTGGGTCAAACAGAGCTTCACAGCCTTGCACCGTAATTTCCCCACTCGATTACAGTGCTTGGGCTCAGCACGGAAGTTGCAAATTGATGTCACCTTGCATTATCAGCCATTGAAAAGCAAAGCAATAATCTTTCTTCCCTCTGGCAAGCTGCATCTTCTCCTGCCCCATTCATTGGCATTAATGCTAGTTCTCCGGTCTTTCACCTCTAGGCCGCTGACTTGGATCCGGCATCAGTCCCAGGTGGTAGCAAGGGAAAATTATGACCACGGGGCAGTAGCTCTTCAGCCTGTGTGAAATGTGTCTGGTGGGTCTCAGGTTAGTTCCCAGCGAGAGCTACCCACATTGCAAGCCACAGCAGAAGCAGCTGGAATTGCGCCCGGGTTGTCTGCATCAGCAGAGAGACGCTAATGTCCTGCCTGGGCCGTAGGGGACAAAATCATCCCAGAGATGCTTCCCCCAGGTCAGTGCACAGGGATGCCTGCGCTCCCACCATCCTGGCTTCTGTCCCAGTTGCCATCCACCCTCTTCCACCGTCCCGCTCCTGTTACCCACTGGGCTCAGGATGCTGGAATAGCAGGGCACAGGGTTTCTATCCGAGCTTCAGCATGTTATAACCAACTAGACTGGTTACAGAGATGACCACACAATCTAGACAGATGACCACAGGGCCTAGTGGATAAGGCATCTGACTTTGGATCAGGAGAATGAGGGGTCATGTCCCTCTGTGGTTGGTTTTAGCATGGTGACATTTAACGCAGAGAAATGCAAGGTGCTCCACCACGAGAGAAAAAACCCCACGTCACACTTATAGGCTCGGCAGTGCTACACTCACTAGCACTGCGACCGACAGAGACTTGGAGGCGCAAGGTGAACATGAGCCACCAGTGCGATGCCGCAGCCGGCAAAGCAAATAAAACTCTGGCTTGCATCCACCGATGCATCTCAAGCAAGACCCAAGAAGGCATCCTGCTGCTTTACTTGGCCTGGGTGAGGCTGCAGCTGGAGTATTGCATCCAGTTCTGGGCTCTGGATTTTAGTAAGGATGCTTGATTAGAGGTCAAGAGAGCAGGCCCTATGAGGAGAGGATGAGAGACACGGGACTTTTGAGCCTGGAGAAGCGAAGGCTCAGGGGAGATTTGGTGGCAGCCTACAGTATATTGGGGGTGTGCATCAGGATCTGGGGGAGCGCCTGTTCACCAGGGCATGCCAAGGGAAGACAAGGTCTAACCATCACAAACTGGTGGAAGATCATTTTAGACTGGACATAAGGAAAGACTTCTTTACCGTCCGAGTCACCAGAGTCTGAAATAGGATCCCCCAGAAGTGGTGCAAGCACCTACTCTGGATACCTTTAACAAATGCTTGGATGCTGATCTTGCCGGGGTGATCTGACCCCCGCTGACTTGCTGCCCCTTGGGCAGGGGGCCGGACCCGGTGATCTCGCGAGGTCCCTTCCAGCCCTGATGTCTGTAAAAGCTATGAGACCATCCCAGCAAAGTGGAGCTGAGCTGAGATGCAGTTGTGCATTGCCGTGTGGGCTCAAGCCTACGAGGGGCTTGATCCTAGTGCATGCTTTGCTTTAGCAGGAGTGAATCCTGTTTTCTCGGGGAGCCTCAACCCAAAGGCACTTGGAGATTTTGACCCCCTGATGCCCAGGAGAACCCGGAGAGTTTTGTCTTTTCCTTTTTATTAAATGCTAGCGATATTTAAGATAACATCCTGAGATTGAAGGCAACCTTGGGCTCTGTTGTTCTCGGTTTAGTGCGTGTGTTGCTCTCATGTTCTTAGTTCATCCATAGGATGAGAGTGGTAATTACCCGAGGTCTACATCCAGACTCGGGGTGTACCCGTCGGGAACATTTGAGGCTCGCTCCTGAATGCTGTGAAGCGGCAGTAATAATTGTTGGTACGGATGAAACGCTTGGAGGAAGCGAGAAGGAAAGCAGGTGTCAGCCAAGCTATCACTTCCCCTGAAAGGATTTGACCATGGGTGTGCGTAGGTAAAAATGCTGCCTTCCTTGGGGAAAAGCTGTGGTCACTGAAAGGACCCTTTAAACACCAGAGCGGCGTATTTTCCTCGTGGAGTCTCAGCTGAATGCTACCCCGATGAAGGGAGTATTAGTGAGCCCGTGCTGACTTTAGAGACCAACCTGGATCCTCTTCTGGCTCTTGCATCCAGCCCTGGAGCCGCTTAATGGAGCAGACCTGCATTTCAGAAGAGCAGGACCCCTTGCCCGCTGTCCACGCAGGGACCCTCCCTCCTCCTAAGGGGATGCACGCGGTGATGGGAACCTCCGCAGGCCCAAGGTCAGCACATCTCCTGGTGCCGCTAGGACTTCCTATCAAACTTGCCCCTAAGAGAGAGCTGAGGGCCCGTCTCCCTCGTCCTCCCTCTCCTCGTCCTCCCAGCCAAGAGGAGCAAAGCTGCATGGATGCATTTCTCCATAAGGAAACCACTGACCATTTTTCCCTCCCCCTCCTAACATCTGAAGAGTTTCAAGGGGGTCCAGATTTTAGTCGGACCAGTGGGCACTGCTCATCCTGGCATCTCTGAGCTGAGCGCGGGTTTCGGTCTGGTTTGACCCTTTCTTTGCACTGACTGGCATGGCTTGGCGAGCCAGGCCGCGTCGGGACCAGAACATGGGAAACATGAGACTCCTCCAGGGCTTGGCAGCAGAAAGCAGAGCTTCTTGAAAAGCCTGATTAAAAGGCGGCTGCAATGGTGCATCTCGGAAGCTCGTAAAACAAAGAGCAGCGCCTTTCTCTTCCCAGGGACAGCTCTCTCCCGAACCTCCAGGGCAGTGCTGCAGAGGTGATTTCCATCCCTGGTTCCCACGGCTGCTCCTCCCTCCTTAGGCACTATATCGGGCTATATCATTACTGCCCGAGAGGGCAGAGGAAAGGGAAGGGATTTGGAAGGGGCTGGACAAGTGGTGGTGGCAGGGGGCTCTCTTTCCTCCCGCATGACTTCCAGCTTGTGCATTAAAAATAACCCGCGGTTCCTTCTCCAGTGTGGTTCAGGTGGGGAATTTCTCCTTCTCTCAGCTCCTCCATCGCTGCAGGAGTCTAGCGCTTGACAGCACCAGCCAGCCCCCAGCTCCGCACGGCACCAGCCCGGGAGCTGTTCTGATCCAGAGGCATCCGGAGATGTTGTCGCGGCTCCGCCAGTGAAAGAGGAACATCTGGTTGTGTTTCAGTGGGACGGAGGCCCTGTTCGCCAGGCTTTTTTCCCCGTGTCTTATTTATAGCGCTTCCCCACAGCACCGGCATCTGGATTTTAAGCGATGTTGAGATATAGCCCTGGGATTCAGTTGGATCCAAACCGCACTGTCGCTAGAGAGCCTGCCAGCTAGGACTGGTACGAAAAATCCCTGCAGCCATTTCCAGCTGTATCTTGGAAGGCATCAGACCCTCCTCTCCGCCGTGGTGAGCAATGGAGAGCTCTGAGAGCATTTGCACTGTCCGGCGTCCTGCTCCCAAACACTTTGCAACCACTGGGTTGATCTTCCCAACCCGGTGGGGCCACAGGTCATGACCACTCCTGTGTCATGCTGGATAAACCTCTCGGCACCCCTAAGGGCCAAGTGAATTGGCTTTACGAGCCGCAGAGCGAAGCAGTCTGCTGGCGTTCCTGCGCTCTGCTCGCCGTCCTGCGCTACCATCTGAAGGGGAACCAGACAAGCGCGGGATCTGGCGAGATGTCTCCTGGGGAGAGACTGGAACAGGATGGACCGGCAATGCAAACCTAGCAAGGAGGAGCGTAACCGCCGCTTCCTGCCACACGTGCACTGGGGTCCTTGGGAAATCGGGACTGCTATTGCTGCTTTTGAGGTAGCAATGGTGGGGGCAGCAGGCTGGCGGGCACAGAGGCGCTAACCACGCTAGGGATGTATTAGCACTATGTCAGGGACAGCTTGGGTCTCCCCTGCCCTTCCACTCCCGCCAGTCCTGCAGCAGCAGGTGATGGGCCGTGGCGGCACTCGCTCGGTCGGGGGCCGAGTGACTGCGGAAGCCCCTGGTTAGGCTCCAGAAGCCTTGAGCTCGACCGGTGACATTCGCCATGCAGGGTTGTCCCCCAGGATGGACAGGGAAAAGGTCCTCCCATCTCTTCCAGACTCCCCATCACCACCGCGCGGCGACTGCACGCACCCTGTCCCGGCTGGAGGATGAGCTACAATGGGCCCCATTCTGATGCTGTTTCAGTGGAAAAGTTTGAGTCACTCTTCGAGAGAGAGAGAGAATGAACACCAGCCCCGCTGTAACGAGCCTCAGATCACTGGCACTAATATGAATGAAGACAATAATCTCCACTCATTTCTATGGCAGAAGCCCAGTTCCTTTCTGGGTCTCACAATGAACACTGCAGCAGGCAGCAATAACAGTTTTAGCTAAAGGCTGTCGTTCGCAATAGCGCTGTCTTCTCGGGAGCCCGGAGGTCTTTCTAATGGCCTCGCTGGGCTGGGTTGAAATGGGCTGGGTCTGTTCTAATGGAAGTGCCGCCCCCGGGCGTCTTCCTGTGTTGGCTTCTCCTCTCCCCGCAGGATGCTTCGTCTCCGATCTCTGCCCACCGCGTTCATTCAGTCTGAGCCAGCTCCGTTCTCCTCAAGCACTTAGTCCTACGCATCCACTAGCAGGATTTTGCCCTCGGTGCTTTGGCTCTTAAGCTCGTGCGGCTTGAGAAATCTCTGGTCCGGGGAGTGAGGGCAGGGGGTTGGGATTGGGATGAGTCGGGGCTGGCCTGTCTGCTGTGCCGGGGAAGTTTGCTGTGGCCCAGGGCAAGTCCCTTCCCTTGCCTGGCTTCGGTTCCTTCCCCACGTCGCTGGGACAGTTATGGACCAACCTCCCGCTGTAGGATGTGTGCACCTCAGCTCCATATTTGTGCATCCCCTTGCTCACATATGATGCATCTCACTTGGAAGGGGAAACCCAGCTCCATGAGGCACGGTGCCAGTCCACGGTTGCAGGGATTCTTGGATGCCAGCAAGTACCGGAGAGCTGCTGGGAGAGGAGAGGCCTTTCCCCAAGGTGGGGCTGGCCCGTGCCAAATCCAAGCCACTCCTTTCCCATCACTGGCCCTCGCGGGCAGAAAGGCCTGTCCTCGCCTTGGAAAAGCATTTCGGGATGTCGTCTTCCCACATCCCGGCTCTCACCGCGACAGGACCAGCCTGGCTCCGCTGCGCTCGGGGAGAATAGGGGTAGGCAGGTACCAGCGGCAGGATGGACCCACGTCGAAATGCAAAGGGTGGCCGTCAGCAGGCGGGGGGGTTGGTTTGCTGGGAGACTTGAGACGGGGTCGGTTCATTTTCCTCCTGTGATACGCTCATGCCACCACGAGGGCTCTGGGTAGCGTCGGCCCAAAGCATCGCTCCTCCTCGCAGAAACACGGTCACGGACCTCCGTGGCATCCGTTGCTCGAGTGTGAGCTAACGCGGGATCTCTGGGAGCCGCCAGCTGTTGGGGATGTGCATGGGAAATGCGACAGATCAGTTAAAAAAAATTTAAATGGCCATGAAACTTTATCTAAGCTGCCACGTTCAGCCTCATTTGAGGGTCAGGCACCGAGAGGCGGGCGGTCTTTGGAGCAGAGGTCGTGGCTGCAATTTTCAAAGGCAGCTTAGAGGAGTCAGGTCCGGGACTCCCAATGAAACCGGGGAGAACGGCGCAGCTAAATCCCCAGCTCAGCTTGTGTTCCCCCTACCTGCGCCTGGCACGATAGGGCCTTGGTCTCTGGAGGCTGCTTTGGTCTCAATACCCAGGAGCTGCACACACGCCAGTATTTAAAGTCCATTTTTCCGTTTGCCCTAAGGAAGGAAGGATCTGGAGCCTGTCCTTCCTGTTCAGAGGACGGTGCCCGGGCTCAGACGGACACCTGAGGAGGGGCTGGGGTCGTCTCGGCCTTTCCAGCCTCCTTGGGAAATTGTCGGGGTCAAACTTTTTTTTTTTCAGCGGAGCCAATTTCTGGCCCGAGGCACACGCGGGAGAAGGAAACGCCACTGGAGCGGGCTCGAAAGAAACCACATTAATGATGTAAATTAGCCCTGAACGCTCCCGACTCCGTCTTCGCCAGCTCTGCCTGAGCAGAGGCGGAAAAGCTGGACGTGGGGCAGGGCGCTGGGAAGCTTGGAGCCCTTCCAGACCCGGTTCAGCCGCACCAAGTAAACAGTAAAGCCCACTTGAGCGGGGCAGGAAGAGAGCAGGGGACTGGAGGTTGCAGTGGGAAAGGGTGCAGCCCACGCGAGGGAGGCTGCAACACCCTCGTTTGCCTTCGGGACTACGGGTCACGATCCACGGGGCCGAGATTTCGAGAGAACCAAGCCGAACGCCGCAGATCGTTTGCAGTTCCTTCCTCGGCAGCTTCGTTATCTAACCTCAAGCGCTGCCGATTGTTCAAACCGAAAGAATTTGAGACGCTGGCTGCCCCTAACCTCTCTCCATGCTGCTGTGCATTTATTTGCATTTCATTCTCCTGGCAGGAAGACTTGCAAAGAGTCGGCTGGTGGACGTGATTGTGTGGCGGCTCCCGTCTGCACGCAATCCAAACCATGCGTCCTGGGCCCTGCTGCTAGCAGCTTGTGGAGCGTCCCAACTAGTGTGGGGGAAGGGGATGGTGCTTCTGGCTGGCTCTGGGTCCCGTTGCTGCTTCGGCTGTGAATTTCTAGCTGGCCTTGATGGATAGCACAGCGATAGCCGGGGAGATCCGGGCTGCTCCAGATTTATTAGGGATCTCGGGGCAGCGTCTGTGCTGTGTCTGCTCCAGACCCGGGAGGAGGTGTGCACCCATGGGGCTGTGATCCTGGTGCCTTTTGCCACCATTGAATTCATTTCTGCAGTGAGCTCTGACATCTTTAAAGCTTAAAGAAAAATAAAATCCAAGTGCCCTTCCCTGCCCGTGGGCACACTCGCTTCCCAAGCACCGTGGCCGCGGGGGCTGAGATCCGAACTGTGATTACCAGGGTCGTTTTCCTGGTGAAGGAGGGTCCGACTGGGTCGCGGGAACTGCAGGTTTTCCTCGGGACTTGATCGAAGTCTCTGACAATATAAGCTGGTCTCTTAAAAGAGCTAACGTGACCTCGCAGCCAGCCCCCAGTATCTCGGTGTACCTGCTGCTGCCAGCCTGGAACGGGCTGTGTCTCTGGAGGAGCAGATAAGCTCTCTGTTTGTCTAAAAGGCTTCTCTCAGCCCTTGCCATTGTTTAAATGGACTGGTTCAATACTCCTGGGTCAACACGCTGCCTAGACCACGGCGGGTATGAGGATTTAATGGACTTCCTCATTCAGACGCCGATCCAAAGCCTGTTGAAGTCAATGACATGTGATATGATCGGAGAAAGTTGCTTTTATGGTGCAAAAATCAAGCGAACCCTGTCCCATTTTTAAACACAGCTGTCCCCAAGGGGCAGGCACGTGAGGCTGGCTGTCTAGAGGCTGGGCTGTCTCCGTGCCATAAACCAGAGGCAGCAATGAAAAGCCGAGCATGCGGGGCAATAGGAGCCCTTCACAAAGTTAGTGCTGTTTCGACTGCTGCTAGCTTTGGTGTCTTTCAGCCAGTTTCTCTCGCCCAAGCCAATGAGAGAGGGACCTGTTCTGGTTTCTGGCTTGTGCAAAAGCCCTGCGTGGTTCAGAAACCCAGTGCAAGCGTGGGTCCATCCCGCCTGTGTGGCAAGAACCCCGGCACGGTGGGGTCACCGGAGAGACGGGACTTGGGAGACGATGCTCCTCTCTAGCTCGGGGATGGTTCTTCTCCCGCTGAGACCCTGGAGGAGCCTGGCTTCTTCATCCAAACACGCGTGGAACCAAGTCTGTAGTTCGGGACCTGTATCCCCCTCCAACTCCCTGCTCTGAAAAGTCCTGATCAGCCAGAGCTTAATTTTAAACGTCTAAGTTACTACAGCATGGTACAGGATCACAGAAAATGAGGGCTGGAAGGGAGCTCAGGAGGTCACATGCAGTCCAAGCCCCTGCTCCAAGCAGGACCAGCCCCAGCTACATCATCCCAGGCAGGGCTTTGTCTACCCGGGTTTTGAAAACCTCCAAGGATGGAGAGCCCACCGCCTCTCTAGGGAGCCTGCTCCAGTGCTTTGCTACCCTCCTAGTGAGAAAATTCTTCCTCATATCTAACCTCAACTTTCCTTGCTGAAGCTTGAGCCCATTGCTCCTTGTCCTGTCGTCTGCCCCCACTGAGGTCAGTCCAGCTCCATCCTCTTTGCAGCCCCTTTCTCCTGCCCCATGTCATTGAAGTGTGGAACTCGTTGCTCCGAGACGTGGTGGAAGCTGGACCGTTTAATCGGATTCTCAAAGGGTTTGGATCAAGTCTTGGAGGAAAGGGGCATTGGCAGCTATTGGACCTGGGAATTAGGGGCCTGGCTTCTGAATCACAGCTTCCTAGACCTTAAGTGTTGGAGGCTGCAAGTGGGAGAGGAATCGCTGCGGGGAACCCTGGTCATACCCTGTTCTCTCTCCCCTTCAGCATCTGCTCCTCACCACGGGAGATTGGGCACGATGGTCCAAAGGGCAGTTCTTATGTACTTAAGTCATCCAATTTACATCAGCTTCCAAAGTGCACAGACCAGCTCTTTTATTCAGGGCCTGGACGCTATGTCTGGGCTACTTCGGGGAGTCCCTGGGCTGGCTATCTGCATCCGCGGATGCAGTTCAGGTGGGCCGACCTCGTTGTGTTCCTGGTTTCCTGAGTGGGGGCTAGCCATTGCAAGCATTGCAGCAAGTGAGGAGGAGTTTACAGGGACAGATCCTCTGGCTGAGCGTGAGCAAGGGCATTGTGCTGTTACTGTCACCTTGGCTTTAATTTACCACTGGCTCTTGGAACGCAAGGCTAGAAAATGAGCTTACACTTGGGAAACAGAACAGACTAAGATCCCAGCGAGGATTGTTCGGTGCTTCTGAGAACCCATTCTGTTTGCACAGAGCCTGACACCTGACTAATTAATGGCACAGAAACCTCTCGTTAATCAATGCCGGTGACATTTATGACGCTGACTCCGGGGTGGAATGTGCTGCTGGGCGTTTCAGTTCGAAAATGGGAAAGAACAAGTGCTGGCTCTGTGAGCCCCGGGCGGGAGGCGAGCCCCTTGAAATGACAACGGGAACAGTCCCCAGGGCCGAGAAACAAGCCAAAAATACACACGGTGCCGACCTTACTGCCCAGACGGAGCTCAGGAGCAGCAGCTTTGCCAGCCCCGGGCTTTCAGAAATCATGCAGACTCACGCAAAATCGAGAGGGGCTCTTTTACAGAGAGGCACCGTTTTGGCTTCTGATTTTTGTGCCTGCAAAGTTCAAGCTTTCAAACCTTTCCTCTGCCCTCGGGAGTGATGGGAAGTTCAGTATTTTTAACAACACCAGATTTCTCTCTCGACACAGGACTCGGGGTGATGGGGCTTTGAGGAAAGCATCCCCCTTTGAGAGCAGCAATAATGTTGATGCGTCGTGGCAACACTGTGGTAGCTCGAGCGAGTTTCTTTAATATCTTGTTTGTGCTTTATTTGACGGAGCACCTTATTGGCCAGTACAAGTTTCCTTTTTAAAGGGAGTGCCTGAAAATAATTTGCCTCAAACGAACGCTGCAATGCAAGCGCGTGACACTGAGGCATAAGACGCTACATGCTGTGCAGTCCATTAGAAAACGTCTTTGATTTTCAATCCTGATCCTTCGGTTCTATGTTTCTTTCTACCTTTCAAGTCTCATCTTTTGTTTTCTTTTGTTTTTTAATCAACTAATTGTAGAAAGACTATGGTAGAAACTCTTTTGGAGGGCGTTGGGTACCCAGCTGCCATTGCAAAGTCATTCACACCCAAATCTCTTCCGTGACTTGGAAAATTTTAATCGGCATGTGTCTGCCAATGCATGTGTGGTGTGTGCTTGAGAGAGAGAGAAACCATGTACAAAATACCCACGTGAAATAATGCTTTTGTTACGGGAATATGAACCACCATTTGTTTTTATTCCATTTTACAAAGCGAGTGATCCGCCTTTGTTTTCAGACACCTGCAGTTAAAAAAAAAAGTCAGTTAATATATGCATACTGGCACAGCAGCAGCAGGTTTTGCTAGCTCTGTTGTACCCATGCATAAAGATAAGAATATGTACATAACTGGCTTTTTCGGTTCTAGAAGAAACATGAAAGTCACAGTAGGAACCCGAAGTCGATACTGAGGAAGACAGCAATGAAACACTGTTGTTAATGCAGATCATTTCGGCGATAAATTTGTTCTGTGTGTTCCTATGGAGTCCAGATAATCTGCTGTTCTAAAAAATACTTAGGCACAGATATTGGTGGGTGTGTCTACACATTCATTAATGCACTTTAGGTAACATGCATTAAATGTAGTACCTCCATTGTGAGGTACTAGAAAGATGCACATTAACCTATTTTAATGTGCATTAGCTAGAGCACTGCTTTTCGTGGTGCTTTAAAGTGCATTGAAGTGCATGTGTAGATGTGCTCAGCATCTCCCAAGACCAAACTTCCCCTGGAGGTGGGAAATATTATTCCCAGTCCATCAGTGGAGAGACAGGGATGCAGATTACAGAGAAAGCATACAGAGCTAGAAGTAGAAAGGGAGGCTTGGGTTGAACAAAGCATTTGTGTAGGGCCCTTTTCAAAGGATGTAAATATGTGCCCGAATCTACTTTAGAGTTCAGGGGATATAAAAGTGTGCTTAAGCATTTTGCAGGGTTGAGATGCAAATGGCAACTTCCATTTTTTGGACTGGAACAGACTTCCTGGATCTTTTCTTTTTTTAAAACCAGAAATGGCCATTGTGCTGATTTGGATAACACCGAGCGAATCACTTTGCCAGGCATCGTGCATCCAGCCCCTCGCCCGTGGCTGAGCTCTAGCACTCTGTTCAAGACAAGAGCGCTCCAGTCTTGACTTGGATCATCCACTTCCGCCCTGGAGAAGTGCGGCTGATTTTCTTCACAGTTCAAGGGGGTCTCCCCCCCACCCAGACAACACTAATCCTTTTTCCAGAACTTAATCCCAGGACAGTATGGTTTTACTGACCATCTGCGACAGCTCGGGCTCAAATTGGTGCGCTAGCATACGACGGGGGTGGCAGAAAATGCAGCCTGTTGGATCAAGTCTTTGGGAGTTTGCTCTGGACTTGGTTGATGCTCAGGCAGGTCAGGAAGAGCAGTGCCCTGTATTGTCACGGCTCATGATAGAGGGATCATTGTTGTGGTGGATAAATCTCCCAGGTGCTAGGGGAAATCTGGAGTTTCTTTTACTTTTCTTGATGCTTTTGCACTGCTGCTGCTATTTTTTTTTCAGTCAATGCATTAAGGGGAAAGAATTTGCAAACTTTTCTAATGCTCATTTTAAAGCTGTGACTAGAAAATCCCAGGCATGTACTTTCCCCGTGGAAAAGAACAACCTTTTTGTCTGGGCACAGGCCCTGTGAATCCTTTAGAGTCATTCCGAAGCCTCCAAGCTCTGATATTATTCGATCAGTTGAATCATTTCCTGTTTTCTGCTGTTTTTGAAGAATTCTGTAAGGCAGGCTGGAAACGTTTGCTGATAGGGGTGAACTTGCTGCTCTGAGGCCATGGGAAAAATACTGGTCTGCTAAATTTGTGGAGATAGATGAGCTGCACGTGGGGGTGGTTTTGTATCGACCGTGTGCATTGTTAGCGGTACAGACAGCTATTCACTGTCCAGGTACTTGAACGGCTCCCGTAACAATTTGTTGTCGCCTTGTGAAACACTCAGACAAGCCGAGAGAGATCACGCCATGCTTAGCCCTTCAAGTTGCTTGTTTTCACATGGTCAGAGTGATCCTTGTTTTACAGACAGGGACACTGAAGGGCAGAGCGGCGATGTGACTTGCCCAGGGTTACCCAGAGAGTAAGTGGCAGGGGTGGGAATGAATCTTTGGTCTCTTGACTCCTGTGTGGGTCCTTGCCCACGGGACTGGTCTCCTTACGCTGCCTACGAATCAGATCTCAAATTTCTCCTAAGAGCTGGGGCTTGCTTCAGGCCCAGCTCTGTATAAGGCTAAGAAGCGTGGCTGAGTGCAAGGAGCAGGGCATCATCGGCTAATATGAAAGGTGTCTCTCTGGTGCGGCACGGGCCATGCGAGCCTGAAGATAGGCAAGCCTCAGTGGGGAATGTTTGTCCCAAACTCCAAGGGCCAGATTCTGCGACCCGTACTCCTGGAGTGAGAAGCGTGCTAGGGAGCAAGCGCCCCAGGGCAGGGTACCAGAGATCAGTTGCCCAGGGGGGAGAACTGGGGTAGCGCCGTGGGGAGAGCCTGGCGATCCACATGTGCGGTTCCCTTCAGCACGTGGAGAGCTGAGCGTCCAGAAGAGCTGTTGTGTTTCAGGCTCCTCGCCTTCATTGGTGGAAGTCGCAGATCCCAAAAGGCATTTGGGCATCTCTGAAATCCAGCTGAGGTCAGCGGGGCGTTAGGTACCCGGGGGCATGGAATAGCCTTTCGGCCTGGCCCGAAGTAGCTTCCGGCACTTTGCAAACACCTCCGTAGGAATGGTGTCCCGCGCTGCCTCTCCCGCTTGCCTGGCTGGGGGACACCTCGCCTGCGTGCCGAAGCAGAAGCTGCTGATCCTGCAGCGTGGGAGCCGTGTGGGAGCTCCCGGGATCTTCGCTGCAGCCTCCGTGCATCTATTTTTCCTTTAACCACATTGCCAATTCCACCCCGTCGGCGTAGGGGCAGTCGGCAGCTGGGCTCTGCCCAGGCCCAAACCAGAAGGAGAGCATTTGGCTAGCAGCCCCGGCTCGCAAGCATGGGGTGGTGTTAACCTGGGGCTTTTGGCCATGGCCCACTGGAATAGGGTTAGCTGCTATGTAGGCTTCAGCCGTGGTGCCCCCTCGTGCCAAGCGGCTACAAGCTCCTGCTAGCAAGGGAAAGCTGGGAGGCCGCAGGGCAGCCCTGGCAGCGGAGGAGACAGTCTCCCCTGCCGGCCGCTTCGCAATAGAAAAAAAAATAAAAATCCCTCGATTGTTCTTTGTTTTCTGCTAACTGGTATTTTTAGGCTCATTGTTTCCCAGCCTGCTGCAGCAGCTGCAGCCCGGGGCGAGAGCTCACGGAGACGAGGCTCCAGGCTCCGCGAACAAGTTCCCTGGAGCTCCCACAGCTGCGCTACCAGGCTGGTCCCAGTGCCGTCGGAGCCCGCGGCCCAGGCGGAGGGCTGTCGAAAGGCAGCGAGCGCTTGCATCCTGGTCTCCATGGGGGATGCCAGCACTCGATCACCTTCTGCTGGGAGGACCTAAGGGTCCTCTGCGGTGATTTGCACATGTTAAGGGGGGATTTGCATGGAATGGGGGTGATTTGCACGGGACGGGGGTGATTTGGACACGGTGGGGTCGGCGGGCTCTGCCTGAGTGCACAGGGCACTTTGCCTGCGAGAGATTTACCCAGTCTGAGGCTGGTGGTTAAGGGAGGGAAGTCAGTGAGTGTCGCTTCCCGCCTCTCCCCAGCCAGCTGCAGCCACAACCCCATCTTAAATGACAGGGCACACAGGGATTTTCAGCAGCCAAGGCAGTCATTAGCCTGTTTTAATGCACATTGGCTGAAGTTCTGGTGCAGCAGTGAGCCTCGGCTAGCTGCTCCCAACCAGCCCCTCATCCAGCGTTCGTGTTTCCGTGAAACTTTCGCCCTTCCCGGTTACACCCGCGTGTGCATGTGTTTCACGGCAGCTGTTTGTCACAAGTAAATACCCTTAAGGAGAGATCTGCAAGGCCTGAGCTGGACCGCATGAGTAATGTGCTATCTTACCAGCCGACAGAAGTCATCCTGGTCTGGGAAGGGAGGTGCCGCCGACTCATTCCCCGGTTAACAGATGATTTAATAAAGCATCCTTTGGGATGTTGGGTGAGAGATTCAGTGCTTGTCCAGCTGGACTTGTGCATATGCTTAGTGTCCAGCTGATTGCCAGATTTGGGGTCGAAGAGAGGTCCCCTGGTTGCTGGCTTGGACTTATGTAAGCTCTCAGGGGCTCTGGCCCCTTGGAAAGCTCTGGTCTTTTGAGAGATAACAGAAGAGAGGTTAAAATCCTGAAGGAATTCAGCAGCCTTTTCATTCCAGCCGGGAGATACGTGGGGATTTATCGTTATAGAATAATTCGGGGCAACTGCATTATGTCCACACTGTGTTTTCCTTGTCATCATTAGACATTGAGCCCTGGGGATGCCATTGAGAGCTAATTGTCCTCTTGACAGGGGTGCCAGGAAATGAGGACACTTGTAAATTGATTGGTCTCTTTGCCTTTCGTAGTCGGTATTTGGGTCCCCCAGGAGCATGTGGCTGACGTCCAGGCAGCCCCGAGGTGCAGGGGCCAAAGGGTCGGCTCAGCAGGGGTCTGAGCGAATCGATGAAGGAGCGACAGCGACGTCGAAGGAGGTCAGGGCAAGCTCTTGTTGCTTTGGTTTGCACCAAGGCTTTCCGCTACTGGAATAGATTTAAAAAGCAATTTTGGATCATATGGAGAAGGCGGGGATTTCCACTGTCATACGGCCTAAGGAGGTTAGCTGGTTATCTTATGCTGGTGCTTAACCCTCAAGAGGCTAACTTCTTTCCCCAGATGCTCCTGTGCGTGGCTGTAGATGCATGTGGGTGCATCCCCTACCATGTCTGGGGTGGGTAAATGGACTGTGTGAGTCATTGCCCATTTGGATACCGGTAGATCTGCCCTAGTGACACAACGCGGATGCAGCCGGTGCTGCCCAGAGAGCTGGGATCAGTGGGAGAGAGGGAGAGAGGGACCCGACAAACGGGCTGGAGATGATAGCAGTGATCCTCTGCATGCGGAGTGACTCTGCAACCTCTGTCCCTGAGAGAGTCCACGTGTGGACACGCTTAGTCCAGAGAGAGCCGTCGCCACGGTCCGTTTAATCCCTGACTTCCTCCACCTGTGTCATCTGAAACCAACACAAACCGACGGAGCAGCCCAGCAATCTCCTGTCGCAGTGCTGTGGTCCTGGGCTCAGTGCATGGGTCTGGGATGGGTCTCCCGGGATGGTGCCCTCGGTGCCGGGTGAGCCTGGCCTGGTCTCCTCTGCTGGGATCCGGCAGGGGAGCAGGGCGCTGTCGGGGCGCTCCGGAGGCGAGTGCTGTGCATCACCAGGCAGATGGATGTATCGCTCCCCTGTCATCGGCAGTGTCCTTGCTCAGCCCCCGGCCCTGGCGCCGGTCCTCGTGTGATTCAGATCTGGGGGGAAGAGCGAGCCGGAAGCGTTTGTCACGCTCCTGATTGCACGCGCACCTGGCAAGGTAGGAGCCGGCAGACTGGCTTCTGATCCCCTGGGGGACTGGTGCTTATCTCTGCGATAAGGACGTTGCAGATGAGAAGGGAAGTGCTGCTTCCCCTGTGGTTTCTATTTGCCTCTAAGGAGCTGTGGGGTGACAGCACGTGGGAAAAGGGGCAAATTGGGCCCAGCTTCTAGCCCCAGACAAAAGCAAGGGCTGTTTTATGCCCCTCCATCAGTCGTGTCCCTGAGATGACGAACCCCGGAGAAAGGTCTGGGTTTCCCCTCCTGTTTAGCAGTCAGCATCACCTTCATCCTTCCCGATCCTGGCTCTTTTGAGCAACACCGCAGCAAGCTGCTCCAGATCAGCCCTTTCCTGACTGACTGCAGGTTGACTGGTGAAGGCAGAAACCTTTGCAATGAAAGCTTTTCTGGGGGAGGTAGATTTTGAAGTGCTTTCCAAGGGGGCTTTTATCAGTGGGGAAACTGAGGCACAGGGTAGCAGTGTGACTTGGTTAAGGGCATTGCATCCAGGCCCAATGAGCTCCAGTCTCATGCTCTGAGATCCCCTGGAAAGGCTCCCGAAGGTGTCGGGAGTCATTGCTATCTGGACTCCCAGCAGGAAGATGGGGCCAAGCAAAGTCTCTCCACTTAACTGGTTTCTGCGCTTTAGAAGAAACCACCAAATTTGACTGTAGCTGTTGTCCGGTGGCTGCGGCACCCGGGATTCTCCGCAGTCTCCCATCGGAGTCCTGACCGGGCCCGGGACGGCTCAGCTGCTGAGGTCCGGCGCGTTCAGCCCAGTCTGACTTCTGCACAGGAAGCAGCTGTTAAACACCGAGGGACGTATCCTATAGTAATGACCCCAAAACCATCGGTCCAGCCGTGGGAGCAATAGGAAGGGGCAGAGGGCCAGCACAAAACCTATGCATGACTCACCCTGGGGTATCTCCTACTGCTTGCTCTCCGCTGCTCAGCTTCCTAGCTCGCCTTCTTGATTGCAGCTAAATATCATTGGGGGTTGGACTAGATGCAACCTCCTCAGATCCCTTCCAACCCTGATTTTCCATTATTTTCTGTGATCGTCATCTGAAAGACCCTCGTCCGCTTTCGTGTGGATCTCGGTTCGAGGCTGTCTCCTTCTGAGACCGCTGGACGGCGTGGCGGTTTGAAAAGAGATGGGCAGCATCCAACCGAGGGATGTGACCTGCATTACGGGAGCGGTGGCTTTAACCCAGGTCCTTACAGGGATGTCCACCCCAGAGTTGGCTTGAACTGACTGCTGGTTCCTGGCTGCCCTGCAGAGATGCCGAGGATCGAATGGACGGTGGATACTCGTGAAGGAGGCTGGGTTGAGAGGCGGGGGGTCCGCAGCTTGTGGGATCCTGCTTGGCAGTGACCTGCTGTGGGGAGAAGTCGCCCACCGCCTGTCCGTTCCCCTTGGAGAAGCCGTCGG
>NW_005842225.1:95803-104718 GCF_000455745.1 Alligator sinensis
CATTCCCAGCAGAGAAAAAAAATGACCCGAATCTAAATTTTTTCTTGTACTAAAAGGAACCTGGGGGAAAAAGGCGAATGTTTCAGCTTTCTGCGACAATTAAAAATCAAAATGCACTCACAGGGAGCTTGTAAAACATCGTCACTTCCCAGGGGAAACCAAATTACCATTTTTGGAACAGCTTTGAAATGAGAGAGAGCTGCCTGCTCCCTCAGTGACAGAGGTGTAATGCAATTAATCCTAACGAAGGGAGCGGTGGGAAGGGGGAAGAGAAAACCCACCATTTGCTGCTCTGCTTGGTGGCTTTGAAGCCTTTGGGGCCTGCGCAGGCTGCGGAAAGCTGTTCCTGTCCCCAGTCGTGTGCATCGAGAGTACATCGTACGATATTAGTCCGCTGCCTGTACCAAAGGCAGCCCCATGAAGCCCCAGTTTATTTTCCGCGGACCTATAATAACTGCGGGACCCGAGAGAGTAAATCGACATTTGTTGGAGCGAGGTTGGCAAGGTGGGCTCGGCTGTAATTACAGCAAAAGAAGCGGTAAAACCCAGCGCCCGTAGACTAGCAGCAGTGGGAGAGCGGGGCTCGGGGGTATCCGGACTCGCAGGGGTTAGCTGGTTGGAGGCCACATTCCCGATCCTCTTCCAGCTCGTGAGGCTGCAGCAGAAGGCTGTGTGTGGGGTGGGAGGGCTGGCTTAAGACACAGAAACGGCAGCAAATAAGGAGGTGGGGGAAGCCGTCAGCCCCCCCAAAGCAGGGGATGGGGCTGTTGTTGCACCCCCAGCATTGCTCCTCTCCGATGCCGGCTGCAGGAGGTTTACTACGCAAGCTGCATCCCTCGCCCGTGGCGCAGCTAGCCAGGACGGAAATAGGTGCAACGCGCCGTGGGGATACAGTGATACAGGGCCCCCGGGTGAAACGATTCGGTGCCTGGAGTCAGGTGCTGGCTTTACCCGTCATGGCTGTCACGATGCAGGCACGCGGGTGGGCTCCATCACCCGCCGGTCAGCCAGCGGGGATGTGTCAAGCGCAGATAGTGAGGGGCCAGTCCGTGTCCTTGTCTGACGTGATAATTGGCCTCGAGGACGAGGGGAAAGCAGGAGACGTGATCTAGCCTGGCTGTAGCGAGGCTCCTGACCCTCTCCCACCAGCCTCCTTGCATGTGCTTGTTAACGGTTGTCGAACTGGAAGAGCATGTCAGTGGGTGCTGCAGGCGGTTGTCCCAGACCCAACTCCACCTACGGCTTTTATTAAATGATGGACTGGAGACTACAGATATGAGCCATGCAATACCAGCAAGCTGGCAGGGGTCTTGCAAACATTGTGGAGAACAGGCTCCAAAGTCGGAACGGTTTCGATAAATCAGAGAAACGGCCTGCAGTCCACGGGAGGAAACTCAGCCGAGGCTTCCTATATTTAGGAAAAGGAAAAGGCACACACACATGCAAACTGGGGGTTGCTGGCGAGCCAGCTGTTCTGTGGGAGAGCACCGGTGACTGCGGCTGGAAGGTGAACAGACCGCAAGCCCACAATGCGATGCCGCGTGAAAAGACCAATCTTGTTCTCAAACATATGACTAGGTGTGAGATACAAGACAAGAGAAGCAATCACACTGCTTTATTGGTGCTGCTGACGCTTCAGCAGAAATGACCACAACCAGTTTTGGGCACTGCACTTAAATAAGATGTAGGCAAATTGGAGATGCTCTGTACATGCATTAGAAGTGAGGGGCAGGCAAAGGGAACTGTAGGCCCGTTACTCAACAGGGAAGGAAGGCGAATCGCAGGTGATGCAGAGAAAGTGGAAGCTGTTTTAACCGCAACGTTGTGCAAAAGAAACGGGAGGTAACTGTGCTACTATCCGTGACGTACAGTAGTATTGAGTATTGTGTCCCGTGCTTTAGGAGGGATGTAGACAAACTGGAGAGAGTCCAGAAGAACAAGGACCGTGAGAAGTGTGAAAACGTGATCTGGGAGGAGAGGGTCCAGAAGGGAGAAGGGTGACGGGGGCACAACAAGTTTTTCAGCGTGGAAGAGGTGTTTTAACAGGGGCAGCGATCACCACGTCCTTTCGGGGAGGGATGAGAAGGAATAGGTTTAATTGCCGCAGTTTCTAATTGTCAGGGTATTGAAGTGCCAGAAGAGGCTTCCCGGGCAGGTTGGAGAGTCTCCTTTTTGGGAGGTAAAGTGTATATTTGCCAGGTCTCTTCTGGGAATGGCCCAGCTCTGTGCATCCTGTCTCAGCCCTGGGGAACGGCCCGGGTGGCGTCCTGAGGGGCCTTCCAGCCTGTGAGTTCCTCTCTGCGGCTCGGTGACTGCCCGTCCTGAATCAGGGCTTTCTCTTTCCCGTCTTGTGGGAGATGTGGTCAAAGCCGCGGTGTCTCCTGCAGGCTGGCCGGGGGCAGGGGTGATGCTGTTACAGAAAAGCCTCTGTATGGTCATTCAGTCCCCCCAGACCATGGTCCCCCAACTTATTTTTTATCCGACCATAGTTTGTTTTATTTGCAAGAGGCCAAACGGAGGGCCTGACCGTGTTCGTGCTACAGGACATAAAACCATCAATTGTCCCTGCCTGCAACCTGGGGTTGCTGTCCGTGCCTCTGCCTGAGCCCAAAACCTTGACGTATTTGCAGACGTACCGCGGTGCGGCGCTCCCCAGACCCTCTCTGAGCAAGGGGAGGGTTAGGTGCCTTTTGAAGTTGGAGAAACTGAGGCACGGCATAGCTAAGTGATGGGCGGTCGGCTGCAGAGCCAGGAATAGAGTCAGGCCTCCAGGAGCTGGGGCTCTATCCCTCCCTGGCCCGCCGTGCCCCTTTGCATGAGCTGTTGGGCAGCTTCCCCATCCCAAGGCTTGGCTACTTGTTTCCCCGCAGCAGAAAGGCTTCCCCAGCACCAGCTGCAAAGGGAGCACGTGCAAGGGGGTGCACTCGAGTCGCAGCCCCTGCCCTTGCAGCGGCTCTCAGTCAAGCTCCCCGGGGCCTGCACCAGCGTCCGAAATGAAGCCGCCAAGTGCCCCTGGTTGCTTCCAAAGACCTCCCCATGTTAGGCCTGGAGCCCCACCGAGGTCCATATTCCTTATCCGGCCCTTTTCAGAGCAGTTGATGCCCAATTCGGTATCCCCAGGCTTTTGAGCTTTGCCTGGACAAGGTCCCCGAGCCACTGCGTAGCTTGTCGTTGTCGTCTGGCCCCAGCGTGTGGACCAGCTGCTTCTTTGGGTCCTTCCCCACGATGGGAGTTATGCAGAGGGAAGTCCTGGGCGCCGCGTGCTGCCCACTGGCATCAGGGGACCAAGGGCAGGACACCGCCTCAAGTCACTCATCGTGGCAACCGCCTTGTCCCTCGGACCCCACGCTCTGCACGTGGCCTCTTGTTCCCTCCCTCCCGCCCGGCTTGGTCCTGGTCAGGGGGTTGCGAGCAAAAGGGCGTGTTTCATTTGGCCCGTTGTCGTGGCGGAAACGCATGGGTTTGTCCTGCTGTCAGAATGGATTTGGACAATTGGCTTTTTAAAATAGACTCAATGAGAGGAAATCCATGTGCCCCGTCTGGCTGGGAAGGGAGGACAGCTCCGCAGATAGGTGGTTTCCTTACTGTGTTTGTCTCTATTGTTGCATCTGCTTTAAAAAACACAACAACCAAATAACCCCTAGCCCTTGCACGCCTGTCATGGTACGCGTGTGTGTTCTTCTTGGCAGGACGTAAACGGACAAACGAAGGAGTCGCGCCCTCGCCTCTGCCACCTGAAGAAAGGCCCCAACGGCTATGGCTTCAACCTGCACAGCGAAAAGTCCCGACCCGGGCAGTTCATCCGCTCCGTGGACCCAGATTCGCCGGCATCTAAAGCAGGACTCCAGCCTCAGGACAAGCTTATAGAGGTAAGAGCCGGGCAGCTTCTTGGTGGGCCGGGGTCCGTGGGAAGCGCTGGCATCTCTCGGGGCTTCCTTGTTCTTGCACCAAGGCACGTGTCGCATGTGCCCCCGCGGCGCTGACCTCTCCCTGCCCGCCAGCCCTGGCTTCTGGGCTGATAGCATTGCTCTCGTGCGCCCGTGACCGAAACGGCAGCTCATCGGGAACCAGACCGCGGATGGGAAGGGGTCTCGCCAGCTTCCACGTCTAACCGCTCCCCTGCGCGCTGCACGTCCCGAGCACAGTCGTCCTCCGAGGAGCGTCGGTGGCGTCCCCGTTCGATACGTGGGCAAGTGGGTGCCACGGCCCGGGGGCACGCAGCGGGTTGAGAGCAGGGCTGGAGGCTGAACTCCAAGTCCTGCTCCATCGCCTTCCTGCAAGGCCTTTCCTCTGCCCCTCGTCATCAAACTCCAGCAAGCTCTGCTCTCGAGGGGTCTCTCTGGTCAGCGAATTGGGTCTTTAAAGGGCCCGGCAGCCTGTGGCAGGGCCACCCAGTGAGGGGCTTTGCAGCCCCCCGGAGGGACCCTGCCTTGCTCCGTGGATCAACGCCACGTCTGATTAATCAGCCAGTCTTAATCACTGCTGCCGATTCGAAGGGACCTCATTAGCTACAGCCTTCCTCTGGCCCTTGCAGTCTAATTGCCCTGCAAGAGCCGACTGGTAAGGGATGCTATGGGGCTTTTGTTCCCTCGGCGCTGGTGTTTTCCTTCCCTCAGCCCCAGAGGCACTAGCTTTCCTGTGGGGTCCCTGCACTTGAGCGGCCCCTTTTTTGTCAAGCTTGGGAAGGAGCTGCAAGTTTCAGCAGTTGGACGGCCCTGGTATGCACTTCGCATTACACCACGCACGGTCCCCTCCATCCCCCGAAAACCCAAAGCACTTGGTAGGAGATGGGCAGCAGGCCAGCACCGTCCTCTCTGCTTGGGACCATTCCTACAGCGGGTTTTAATGGCAGGAGTGACGTGAAGCTTAAAGCAGCCAGGAACAGGGGACAGGAGTTGTGTCCTGCGTTTAGCCTACTAGCCACTACTAACATGCAGCCACTTCTGGGGCTGCCATTTGGCAGCTAGCTGCTTAATGGGAACGGGAGAGGAATTGGGAACCGTAGCAACCAGCCTTGCAAATAGCTCACAAAACCTGAAACTGTGGATTGTGTGGGAGGTCGGTAAAAACTCACCCCTCGCGGCGCGACAAGCACGCTCCGGTGGGAACAACAGAAACCCTTGAAGCTCGCGGAGGCCCACCTTCCCCTGCCGGCAGGCCTTCAATGCAACCCGTGCAATTTGGCTGCGTAATAATTGCAGCCTCCAAAGCCGCACGCAGGCTTGACGGCACTTCGGTGCCATGCGGATAAAGAGCCCTGTCCGTTGCCCCGCAGCAGACACGCCAGCAGCAGCGTGCATTGCCGTGGCACCTCGGGATGTGGTGCTGGGCTGGAACAGCTCATGCGGGGTTTGTTGAAATCCTCCTTGCTGGTATTGTATTGCACGCCACCGCCTCGCAGGCCGGGGGGGGAGAGCGGAGGCTTGCCAGCGCTCTCGGGACCAGCAGCGTTGTTGTGCTACCTACCAGGAGAGGAAGCACCATTTCAAAGCCCTGGGGATGGAGGAGGGAGGGAGGGAGAGGTGCACATGGAGATCCCAACGCAGCAGAGCAGTTGCCCGGCTCTACTCTTGCAAATAAATCCTGACTTCCCTGCATGCTTGGCCAAGCTGGGGCCTGCCTCTGCACGGAGTAAGCCAGGGGCATGGGCTGGAAGGCACATGGTTGTGGCGGGGAGGATGGACGCTGCAGCCGGGACTCGACGTGCCGCTGGAAGGGCAGCACGTGTGCCGGCAGTGACCCCCGCCTGCCACCTGCCCCGCGCCAGGCCCGAACGTGCTGGCTCTTGGCAGCTGGATGTTTGATGCGCGGGGGGGCCGGCAGGGGCAGCACTCGGGGGCCTCGCGTTATGTCACTCGGCAGCATTCGATCATTTATTTATCCATCCCTGGCACGGCCCCTGGCGCGCACAAAGAGGCAAGAGGCGACCTGGAGAACGCAGAAACCCGATGCCGCGCTGGCTCTTCGGGGCTTAAATAAATATTTGATGCAAAACAGCTCCGGAGCCAGCGCGGAGTCCGAGGGCCGGCGGGAGGGAGCTGCTCCGGGCTTCGTCTCGCAGGGTCCCCGGTTTCAAACCCCCCGCGTCCCGCGCCTCCCCGTCTGCTGCCCGCTGGGGTTGTCGAACGCGGGGCGAGCGGAGAAAGCAGCCACGGCTAGCAAGCCAGGCGCTGTCTCCGAGCACCGCGGTGCCCGAGGCTGGCTCGGGAAAGAGGGCAGTCGGGGTTGCTAGGAGATGGAGCGGAGGCAGAAAGCCCAAGGGGTTTGCTTTTTCCTCCAGCTACAGGTTGCGCTTGGGTTCCCGCAGGACCGGCCGCAGGTTAGGAGAGACGGGCCACGTCCCCGCAAGCCAAGGGGGAAGCTGAGCTTCAGCGCTGGCCCCACGTCCAGCTGCGTGGAGCTGCCCAGCCCTTGGTGCATCTCTGTCCCCAGCCCCGGGTGGGGTCGGCCCCATTTGCAGGACCCTCATGCGATGCTGCAAGACATGTGGGTGGAGGCTCCTCATCCCCGCCGCGGGGGAAGGACGGGGTTCCCAGGCCCATCCTGACCTGTCTAGTCTGGAGTCCTGCTTCTTGCAAGGAGCTAGGCTTTGAAGCTTTAGAGGAAAGGCAAGCCCCACTCGGAGCCATGCAGCCTCCCTGGAGGGCATCTGGAGATGGCTGCAAGTCGGGTCTCATTGACCATAGTCCCAGCTCCGCTGCTGATGCTGCGTGCAATGCGTGCCAGGTCACTTCTCACCTCTGTGCCTCAGTTTCCCGCTCTGTAGGTGGAAGATGGTACCTGCTGCCTCGCCGAGGAGGCAGAAGACGCAGCATGTTACTGTCTGTAGAAGGCGTTTCAATCCGTATATGAAAAGCCATGCAAAGACCAGGGGTGTTGGTTGTGGCTTTGTTGGTCTAAGGACACGGGCAGACAAGCTTCTTTGGGTAAATCCGATACCTTTTACTAGATCAACTCAAATAGCTGGAAAAATCCTCCTTTGCAAGCTTTTGGGTACAAGCACCCTTCTTCAGGCAGAGAAAGCTTGCAAAGGAGAATTTTTCCAACTCTTTTAGTTGGTCTAATAACAGATATCGGATATACCCAAAGAGCCTTGCCTGCCTGTGCAAAGACCAGAGCATCTGAATCGGTGTAAAGCTAGAAAATTCCTCCCTGCCCCACTGAAGCAATCCATCAGCTGATGCCCCGAAGCCTGACATTTAAATGATCCCGATCACACATACGCAGCTGCGATATCATTGGCTAGAAAAATATCCAGATCTTTAAAAAGAAATCCAGTTACGGGCACGAATAGCCTTTCCGGAGTCACTAATCTCTGAGTTCTTCCAGAACTCGCTGTAACACAGGCGCTAAATTATTTTAGAGGCGTGGATCAATGTCATTGCCAACGGTATCCAGAACGCACGTATGATGGGATAATCGACTGCCTCTATTGTACTCCTGCTTTGACTGAATCAACACATCTGCAGTGAAATCTGTGGAGCAAAGGGCAGAGCTGACGAGGAATCAGTGGTTTGGGTTTTTAGACGTGAATGAGAAGAGCACAATGGGGGAAAAAAGTGCTAAAAATAGGTTATTGAGTTGAACAAGTGAAGGCCCCGGTGCCAGTAAGCAGTGAGTGACTGCAGTATCAAGACCTTTTCAGCAAGGACAATGGAGGATTCACTCAGCGCCAAGAACAATGCCTCGAAATGATAATCGTTCCTTCTGTTTTGCATGGAATAATGGAGAGAATGGTATCGCGTGCATTCATAGGCAGCAATTAGCAGCCCACAAAGGAAAGCAATTCATCACGGCACCGCGTATTATGACACGGAGGTGCCACCCTGTTTCGCCGGGGAGGAAATCATCACTCCTTTCCCCTGACACGAAGCTGGCATCACGGTTTTAAGCATGGGCAGGCTACGGGCACCTTCCACCCGGAGCTGTGCCGCCTTCCCAGAGCTCCTGCGGATGGCAAGGACCAGGCAGCGGCTTGTGCTGGGAAGGGATGGTCAAGAGCGGGAGCACGGAGGCTGCGGAGGTCTTCCTGAAGGGAAGCAATGGGGGGTTTATTGCTTAGGCTGTTTAATGATGTAAAAATAGGCTTTGAGGGGCTGCAGTGGCCCCTGGGAGTGTAGAAGATATGTGGCCTGATGGACTTTATCCATCTCAGACCTTCCTGGTCCTGTTGGGAGCTGCATGTGAAGGGCCCCTGGGGCGCAGCTTAGCTGGTGGGAGACTCCAGGTCAGCGTCCGAGGTCCCTGCTTCCTTGAGCAGGGGAACGAGCACATTCAGGATGCAAGTGGGCAGCCCAGGGGAGCTGAGGAAGAGGAAGGGGGAAACTTTGCACATGGGAAGGAAGGTCTCATCTTGCTTGGGGAAAGGGAGAGGAGCCTGCGCCTGGGGGTCTGCGGGCCGGTGGTCTGGGAAGCAGCCTCAGCCCCAAAGAAACTATTGGGTTTAAAGCTCTGGGAAGCACAACGCATTTCACAGACGGGCGCTTGCTTTGTGCACCGCGGGGCGTGCAAACTCCCCGGGACGCCCTCCCGCTTCCGCAGACCTGGTGCCGCGAGAACGGGGCTGCTCGCGTGGATCGGCGTCTTGCCTAGAAGCCCTCACCCCCCGGCTGTTCCTTTGCAGGTGAACGGGATAAACGTGGAAGGCATGAAGCACTCGGAGGTGGTGTCGCACATCAAGTCCAAGGAGAACGAAGCCAAGCTCCTCGTGGTGGATCCCGAAACGGATGACTACTTCAAGAAACTGGGCGTCACCCCAGCGGAGGAGCACATCAAAGGTGAGTGCGAGACCCCCCGCAGCTGCGTTAGCTTTGGGCGGGATTGGAAAGGTGACTTGGGACCACAGGTCCCACTGGCTTTTTCAGGATGTCAGGCTTTTATGGCTGGAGTGCCCGCACACCTCCGGTATTTCTCAG
>NW_005842225.1:104728-108631 GCF_000455745.1 Alligator sinensis
GCAGGACCAACTAACCTGCAGACTCCCTGCCACGGGGCTAAGAGCTGAATAGGACGCTGGAGAGATGAATGAGCAGCGTGTCAGGTAGTTAAGACAGAGAGACCTCAGTCCGCCTGGCTCAGGACGCCAGCAGAGTGCGGCCTCTCTGCGGTCCAGAAGAAGCTTGCACAGCTAGCTATGGCCAGGGTCTTTCTACACCCTCCTCTGATGCGTCGGGTGCCGTTTGGGACAGGATATCATGCCAGCCTGCTCCAGCATGGCGATTTCCATGTTCCCAAAGACATCGCTGCCCCATGCACAAAGGAAGCTGGGGAAGGGAGGTGAGGGCAGAGTGGAGCCCAGCTCCGTCCTGGGGCAGGATTCGAGCTGCCTAAGAGGTCTGGTAGTGGACCCTGAAGGGCAAGCGGTGCAATTTGTTCCCTTCTTCCGGCCTGCAGAAAGCACGTGGCTGGTTGTGAACACACACACGCACACATATACACACACAGAGCAAGCACTGGGGGGAAGCAAAGGAAGCGATTGCATGCGACAGCGACTAAGCCCCGATAACCGTAATAAATATTATCCTTGCCATTGCAAATTGGCCAAGAGAGATGCCTATCTGCTATCTGACCCGGAGTCCTGCAGGCTCCCATCTGGGGAGAGATCGCTGCATTCCTCCAAACACATATTTTCCTCCTGGCTGGCTGGCTGAATGGAGAGCTCTGTTTTTCAACACAGCTGTTTCTTATCTACGCTGAATTCTGGCTCAAGCCACCGCTTGGCTCTTTCAAGTATTCAGCGGAGAGATTTGTCCAAAAAAAACGGGTCAAAGCGTTCTGAGAGCCGCATGAGGGGAGGACGGTGTCAGATGCTCAGAACTGGAACAAGCGGGAGATGGCGCGAGAGATACCCCGCTCTTGGCGCGAGTGATAATGAAGCCCTTGTTTTGCGTTCGAGGAGATGTGGCTGGCATTGCCGAGAGCTGCCGTCGCGGCAGGTTGTGTGACTGGCGAGCTCTCGCTCAGCGCCGGCCCCCTCGTTGCTGAGATTGAAGCCTGGCGGGTAGGTGGGTGGGTTTGGTTGATGGATCCCACCATTGCAGGTCAGGGCTCTGGCACCACCTTGACCCTGGGTTCGGGATTTGTGCTTGAAATTGCCTCTGGGGTTGCTGCCGCTCGCTGCAATTCAGCAGGGAGAGCCTGTCTTGGGCAGCACATGTGGTTGGGTCCTGAAAGCTGGGCTCCCAGGTCCTTAAAGCAGTTCAGAAAGCCCCGAAATGCTGCTATAGCGCCTCGATCCGAGTCATAAATGTGGCGACTCGGATACCTTCTTCCCCAAGAAGCTTCTAGCCTGCATGGAGATTAAGTATTGCATGTCCGGAGATCAAGTATCGCATGCTGACTGGCGAGGCTGGCCCAGCTGTTGCCCCCCCGCTGCCTGAGTCTTCACCCTCCTGAGTTTCCTTTCCACCGGGCTGGACCTGGTTGATTAGCAGCTCATCTGCATCATCATCACTGTCTTTACAGGGATTTGCTAATAGTGCGAGATAATGGCAACATTCGTGATGAAACCGTGCAGAAAGGAATGAATAGAAATCATAGAAAACGAGGGCTGGCAGGATGTCGGGAGATCACCTAGTCCGACCTGCCGCTCACAGCAGGACCATCCCCCGGTGCACACATTTTAGCGCAAAACTACCAAAAGGTGGTGAAGCACGTAGCTGGGCGTGGGGGTTTTCTGAGCGGAGCAGGGTCTGGTTTTTTGCGTTGGAACTGTGTAAGGATGCTGGATCCGATGAGGGCTTTTTCTTTTTAATCTACTTTTAGCCCCGAATGATTTCTGGAAGGATGTGTTTTGTGGGGAGGGGTTAGAAAAGGTTGCCACAGAAGAGATGCAAGGGGATGAAGAGGCGAGGGCGCGGGTCGTGAGGGGCCCGGCACGCTGTGACCCCCACATCCTGCAAAGGGGGCTCCGATAGCCTTCGAGGTGGGCCGGGCCCTGGGTGGGTCTCGCTGACGTGCTGACCAGACCTTCTCTCTGCTTGGCCCGCAGGTGGTGTGCCCCAGCCTATTACCAACGGGTCTCCGCAAACCCAGGTGAGTACTTATAGGCTGCGCTCAGGCTCCGGCTGTTTCGAAAGACAAATTGAAGGACCAGCTCACCGTGTTTTGGGAGAGGGTGCGCTCAGGACGCCTGGGCTCTCGCCGTGCAGCAAGAGAGGCTACCTGGGCCCCTTTCTCTAACGGGGGACGGTACCTCCCTCAAGGAGGGCTCTGAGGTTTATTTAGCTTCAATTAGCTAACATCTAGTAAACTTAATGACTTCCCCTGCCGCCTCAGCTCCAAGGTGGCTTTGAAAGGAGGCCGGCTTCCAGGCTATTGAATTGCACTCCCGCAGCCCGAGCCTCTGCTAAACAATAGTGGGAAAGCAGGGCCAAGTCCAGCCAGGCGTAAGCGGGTGCAGCTCCCTTGAAGCCGGCGAGGCATGGCTGGACGGTGCCTCCCTCCGGCCTGCGTTCAGGGATTTGCCGTTTGCTAGTAAACATCTGAATAGTTTTGTCGCTTGGATTTGCAACCCCCCCTCCAGCCGCTTTGCGTTTCCAGCCAGCCCGGCCACGTGCTTAGACAAACCAGACGTTATTCTCCACCTGGCAGGATTGGCTCCGATCACATCCCCGTGAGGCAAGAGGCTGCGCAGCAATTTTTTCTTCCCCGCTTGTGCAATATCTCTATTAACGCTTTTGTTTCCCACAGCTGAACGGAGGATCCACGTCTTCGTCCCACAGCGATCTCCAAAGTCCTGGGAAGGAATCGGAGGTAAAAATCGAGCTCTGTCACTTGGATTCGCACACGCGTTGGGTAAAAACACTCTACATCGCCAGCGTTAGTGTTCACATCTGCCTATAAGCGCTCCCACCGCTCTGCATTCGCCCAGCGGTTGGAGCGCAGGATTCCCCGAGACCCTTTGCAGCCCTGAATGATCACATCGGGCTACCAGGGTCCGGCTTGGAGACAACTGCTGTCTTGAGACCTACCCGCCGCCCCTTTAGGCTTAGTTTTTGAAGGGCTCAGGGATGCCTTGGGCTGAAATGTGAAGGGAAAATGCAGGCTGCAAAGATGACTCGAATCTTAACCCGAAATAACACCTCCCCCTAAATCCATGCAAAAAAGTTTAACTGCATTCAAAGGCGAGGGGGGGAAATATTACAGACGACAACATTCCCTATAACTTCTCCTTCTTCTTTACGATGTGCAGGAGCGCGAACGTGCAGGGCTCGATTAAAAGGAGTAGAGAGGGGTTTGAATTACTTGGACCCTCGGTGCCTCTTGCGAGCGAGCCGCTGGCTCCCCGCGCCGGAGTCCAAACGGTGCATTCCTTCCAGGCTCTGTCAGGGGGACAGGAAAGCTTGCTGGCTTCGCGGGGCCTCTGCCAGCAGCGGCAGATGTTGCATTAATACGGACGAGCTTTGCAAGGATCCCGATGCACGACTGTGATGCTCGCTGGTTCGCTGAGCTCAGCCCCAGGCGTAAAACAATTTATCTTAGTGTGCCGGGGACACCGAGGGCTGGGACCGTCTGCACCCAGGGGCAGGCGAAAGGCGGAGGAGAAGCTATGGAGCGGCTAATCGGTAGCACGAAGCAGTACCGATGTGACAAGGGGTAGAATAAAAGGAGACGTTATAAGCTCGAGACCTTAAGTGTCGGGATATTGGCAGGAGCAGAAACCAAGGCAGGGAGCAGGAGGGGGTTTCGAGGCAACAGACCAGAGGGGCCGTTCGTGGCTTCCCTGCAGGGATTTTTATTTGGACGAGGAAAACAAAAAAAGCCTGGCAAGGTTTTAGGTTGCGGCTTAACGAGCTCCGAAGAGGGCTGCTCATGGGAGCGAGGGGCTGGACGGGACCTCCTGGCTCCGGGGCCCCCC
>NW_005842225.1:108641-118314 GCF_000455745.1 Alligator sinensis
AGCCGTTCCTCCGGGCTGTAGCGGTGCCCGATAACTGGCAGCGATGCCCGAGCTGCATGAAAGGCCCACGGTGACCCCGTGGCTGAAGTGAGGGCAGGAGGGAAGGAAGTAGATTAGCTTTATAACATCCTTTAAAACCCGCTGCTGCGAGTCAGAGGTCAGGGACCTTTCAAAAGATGCTCAAAACGTCCGTCTCGGCCCTGCCATGCAATGCCATGCTCCTGTCTGGATGAAACCGTGCATTGGCCAGAGGGTGAAAGTGCCTCGATACTGGGTGTCCTCCAACTTAAAACACCATAAAGAAGGGAAATTTTCAGACAGGGCCAAGCCCTCTCCTCTGAAAACCACCCACCCCGCTTCTCATTTGTACGCCCGGCACCATCAGTCGCATATCAAAAAACCACGACCAGGATCCAGGTGCCTCATCCAGGCCCCTGCCTGGGACACATCTGCCTGTTGCCATCCCCGGGTGGATGCCAACAGCGGTGGCTGGAGCTGTGGCAGCGCAGGGGAAGGTCTCACGTCACCCCTGAGCATGCGATGCTGCTGTTCAGACCCGCTACTGCCGCTCGCTGCCTTTGCACCGGTGCCCTTGGCTGCATGAGGCGGTGGGGAGCCGGGCCCCCAAAACCCAGCCCGTCAGCAAAGACCTCCAGGCTTTTGTAGCGATAGAAACATGCAGGTCTTGCAAGCACGGGGGCATCACCTTGCAGCTCTCCGCAGGCGGCGGTTTTCTTACCAACCCTCCTCGACGCAAATGTGATTACTGAAGCAGAAGCTTTAAATTAAGCTCCCTGTAGAGCAGGCCCATTAAAAGCAGCTTCTAACTAAATGAGTCAGAGTAGCACTATGTGACGCTGCTTTGCCAGTGCAGTTCAATGGACCCCAAGATCCACTTAAATGATCTTGGGGCTCAGCCCGAAGAGGGAAAGGCAGTAATGCAATTTGAAGCCTGCAGTCAAATGTCTCCTCAGAGCTCTTCCAGGAAACTAATGCATCTCTAGCAGAACAGGTTCTTTGGGTAAAACTGATATTTTTTTTATTAGACCAACACAAATAGTTGGAAAAATTCTTCCTAGCAAGCTTTCAGGTATAAATCCCCTTCGTCTGGCAGTCGGCGTTTCACCCTGCACGTGAACGGCTCCCGGGGGTTTCACGGGATCTCGTGCCTGCTCCAGAAAGGAGAGGGCTGCGATGTGGGGCTTTGCTCGGAGGCCTGAGGCAGGGGCACAGGAGAGAAATGCAGATTGCAAGCTTGGGAGGTGTTGCTGTGGGCCCAGGGCACTCGGTTTGTCCCCAGCAAACAGGCGAAGGAAGGTTTGGATCTGTCCTGAAAGGTCTTTTATTAGGCAGCCACAGGTCCACCCAGCAGGAGCATCGCCAGGCACGTGTGCATGCACGCTCATACACACACGTGCTAGCAGCACCCGGGCCGGTCCATGCCCTCGCTGCCGGGAGCACACAGTGACAAGGCAGGGTCTCACGTCTGCTGTCTTTCCGCAGGAGGGGGACTCGGAGAAGAAGGACCCGTTCGAGGAGAGCGGGCTGAACCTGAGCCCGACAGCGGCAGAGGCCAAGGAGAAGGCACGCGCCAAGCGGGTGAACAAGAGGGCCCCGCAGATGGACTGGAACAAGAAGCGGGAGATTTTCAGCAACTTCTGAGCCCTACGGCAACGCCTCCCCTCCCGCGCCCACCCCTGCCTTCCCCACCGGACGTACCCGCCGGACGCGAGCTCCCTGCCCCTGGTGTCGCTTTGCGCCCCGCTCTCCATGGGTTGCTTTTACAAGGCAGATTTTAACATCTTTTTATTGACAAGCGGTTCTAACAGGATGCGACCAAAGCCCCTTTCGTTGCTCCGGGCGCCCCACGGCGCCAGCGAGGAACGACTGGAGGGGCTTCCTTTGTCATCTGGGCCTGCGTTCTTTAGGGTTTTACTGGTTTTAGGGTCCCCCCTGCCCCCCAAGAATCCCGGACGGAGCCGGGACGGATCTCTTATTCCAAAGCCTCCTGCCGAGGGCTCTCGGACTTGCAAATTCTCCCTTGGAGGAATCGAAGCGTGCTGCAGCGTTAGGGGAAGACGGGCCGAACCCCCCAGCCGGGCTCCAGAAGTCATTGCTCGTGGTGTGGGACTGGGGTCAGCAGCTCTGTGTTTCTCTCCCCTTGGCTTTGCTATCCATTGAAAAGGCTTTTTTTTTTTTTGCAAACGATCCCATCTGTTTCTCGTTAACGCTGGAACCACCCTCCCCATGGGCTGGCTTGATCCGATACAATAAAAGCCCCTTTCTCAGCAAAGCTTTTCCATCCCAGGCCCCATCCACGTGGCTGGCTGTGGAGGAGGCGTTCGTCGGACCCTGGAAAACAAATACACAAAATCACCCAAGGGCCCCACGGCTCAGATCTGCATAACGACATGCAGAAATGAGTGGCATGGGGAGGGGAGGAGGAGGAGCTGTCCCCCCTTCATCTCAAGGTGGAGAGACGGCCAATGCACACGCGTTGGTCTCTGTGCCCAGCTCGAGAAGCACGATGCAGCTTCTGCTGCCAGCGAGGAAGCCTCCAGGGACGGACACGATGCTCGTGAAGACGGGGCTCCCTGCAGAAGCCATCCGCCGTGGATGCTGATGTGGGCACCGTGCCTCAGGCCACATCCAGTCTGCTATTACCAACCTTTTGCCCCCCTGCTGATCTTTTTCCACCTGCACTCCCAGCCTGTCAGGATGAGGCCTCTCCTTTCCCTGCAGCCGGGTGCTGGGCCCTGAGTGGCACCGGGGTCAGGTGCACAGATCGGACCGCGCAGGGGAGCCCTCTCCGGCGGTGCCCACCACGTGACGTCCCTTCCCGCGGGCAGTAGCCAGGGTGGCAAGCAGCTGCTTTAACTTTGGTCAGCTCCATGCTCACAGCACGCTGCCTTCTCCATTAGATAGGGTTGTAAAACCGGCCCGTGTCGCTGTGATTAAACCTATTTAAGCTCTTCACTACTCACCCTGGGCTTCGTACAAGGGAAGATGAATTAAAACACGTACTAATGGCTTCAAGGCAATAGAGTTTTCCCAGGGAAGGGTCCACGCCGCAAGGAGCTGGACGAATCCCAGTTTCTTCTTACCGAGATCTAACAAAACAGTCTTTGTGGCTGGCACGTTTTGTAACACAAGTAGTATTAACGAGGGGAACGGAGCAGGACTGGACGGACGCGGCAGAGGGTAGAAAGCGACCCCTTTCCCCAGCGAGAGACGTAAGAGGGCGAGGACGTAGGACTTCGTAGAACTCAAGCACATGGTTCAATTTTGCCCCCGCGCTACCCTGAATGAATCAGTGGCCTTTGACTTCGTGCACTATGGGTCTTGGCAAGGGTCTGTGTGTATTTCATAAATACTAAGCTAAAAAGGTGCCTTATAAACACTTACTTTCAGTAGAAGGGTATATCCCAGCACAGTGCAAGGCGGTCGGGGGAGAAGGGAACCCCAGCAGCTGATGCCACGGCGTTCAGCTGAGCACGTGGCTGTTCCCATATCGAAGACGAGGAACGGAGCGGCTTTTGAGAGAGTGGGTTGGCTTGCTTTTTGTGAGGATGCACAGACAAAGCTTTGGAAAGAAAACTCTGCAAGTGTTTGGCTGTAAACGAATAGGACCGACAACAGCCGGGAGAGCTCGTCTCCCGTACGGGGCCTGGCGGCTAACGGAGGTGTCATTTACCTACCAAAAGTACCCGAAGGTGGGGCGGGCGTTTCGTGTTGGCTACGAGAAACCTTTGCTTCCTTCACAAGTCAGTCATCAGAGAACCCCTCCACGCGCTCGTGATAGGCAGGTTGCTTTTAGTCCCTGCATTTCCAACAAGCTGGAGCCGTATCCTGGTCTGCTGAGGACGTTATCTCCCCGCTTACAAGGCAAACGGTCGAATACATCCTTGCATACATCTCAGCAAGCAAAAGTGATTCTCTCACAACCTGTACATACCGTTAATTCTCGCACAAGACTGAACCACTGTAGTCGAGGGGAAGCTAGCAGGGGTTGGCGGGGGGTTTGGATTATGATCAAAGGAAATCAGGTATGCACACATGTACCAATAAGATTTTAAAATGATCTCTGCTTACTCCGTGGAAACTGCTCATGGCTAAAGGACTTACCACTATTTCTGACATCTTGTAGCTCTGTAATAATCAGTTTCTGTACATTTAACTTTCAAAATCAGTACAAGTATAAGGCTGTTTTCTGCATTGTAAAAACATAATGTATACTTTCATGTCAATAATAAACCCTGTTTTGCCATGTACAGCTTATGGGATGCTCCGTCTACTCTCCATTGCAGCCTGTGCTTTGCTAGGAAGGGTAGAAAGGAGTCAGAGCATCGCGATAGCGATACCTACCTCCCCACGACAAGGTCATTAGAAGAGGCAGCCTGGAGCAGGGCATGCCCTGGCTTTGAGCGGTGACCTGCAAAGGGGAACACCTTGGTGTGGGCTGTTTTGCGAGGTGGATGCTGGTCTGGATGGTTTTTCTTCCCTGCTCTCTGGGGTGTGTGCAGGAACACCAGGTGTGGTCTGGGCTTCAGGTTTTGGTGCAGGAGAAATTCCCCCAGGACTCAGGAATCCTTCCTGGGACCTGTCTGAACCCACCTCTGCAAATGCTGGACGTGCCGACTCTTCGGCACACGGCGCTTCTCCAGCGCGTGGAGGATAAACAGGATAAACTCTGACTCTCCAAAGCCTCACCTCTGGTACTTGCCTGGGGTTTCTGGTGTTACATCTGCCATACAGCCTTCAGAGTAGCTAGAGACCTTAGTGGCTGATGGCGCGGGGAACCGCAGAACGTTTCAGGCTTTCCTGAAACAGGCACAAGGTGGGATTTCTCTCCTCCACCCACTGCCATTAATGCAGACCCTGACCCACGAGCCTGCAGCTCCCCGCCTATGGGTCTGCGGTGCAGGCCGAGCACTAGTCTGGGACCTGCAGGTGACCCTTGTGCAACAGGGAAGTTGCAACCTGTCCAGATCTATACGAGTCGGACACCACGGCTTTACATTTCAGGGCGGCCGTTGAGCTGGCTCGTGCACAGGGCAGTATTTGGTTGGAACCGTCATGTGTTTCGGTAGCAAACTTCCCCGTCACGCTCCTTCCCGGGAGGTTGTTCAAACCAGTTTATCAGCACATCCATTGTAGGTGTGAAGCCACGGGTTTCAGTGATGATCTCGATGGCCTCGTGTGCAGACCACCCCTCCGTGGCAAGCAGAGGGCCAGGCAGAGGGGGCTGCTGCCTTTCCTGCAGTGCCACGGACATCAGAGGTCGAGTCAGGGAAGCACGTAACGCAGGACCCTGGGCTGAAAGGAGCCCACGTGAACAGCAGCTCTGCCTGCAGTGCTCCCGGCCTGCCCCTGGGAGGGTGCGTGCAGCTGGGGATGGTGCTGGCAATGCCGAGCCGGATGACCCCGTGGTTCTCTGTGCTGCCACAGTGCTCTGCTCCACTTGTTCTCCAACAGCAGCAAAACTCAAATGCCCAGCTGGTCTCCGGCAGCCTTTTGTACTCTTGGAAATGCAACATCCCAACATCCCCCAGCTGAGCTGCAAAAATTGCTTGTTGGCGGGGTGACATCTGTCCTTCCCTCCTCCCTGCTGTCAGTCGCTCTGCCCTCTGTCCTTGGCTGAGGCCCCATCCCTACCCCATGCCCCAGGCAGCAGGGATGCCAGCAAGGCCCCAGTGTAACAAAAATCACCTTTATTATATTAAACATGTGCTACCATGCAGCGCTGATCCCAGCAGGTCCCACCATCCCTGCCCCGTGTCTGTTAGACGTGTCCCCGCAGGGGGAGCGTGCTTGCAGCGCTGACTCAGAGGCCTGGCTACCTTTTAAGAGGAGGAAGCAGAAGCCAAGGGGGCTGCGATGCTTCCAAGTGTCTCAGCAGAGCCCTTGTAACACCCGTCGTGTTCCCCCTGGGCTCAGACTGCAGTTGCCGGACAGGCCTGGAGCAGCTCTGTGGTTCTGGGCCGTGCCCTCAGCACCTCTTAGCTGCAGGGCAAAGGGCCTGGTTGAGGCAGTCTGCGCAGCGCGGGCCCACGGGCAGGCAGGTCTGCTGGCCAAAGCCCACCAGGAGCCAGTTGATCTCGCTCCAGAGGTCCCTGAGGAGGAGACGGGAGAGGGTGTTGAGGGCCTGTGCAGCACCGCAGAGCAGCCAACCCGGGTCCAACGGGGACCTTTGCCACCACACTCTCCGCTTCCTGCCCCTCGGCCCTGGCTGTGGAGGCTTTCCCTGGGCAAACGCAGCTTCAGGCGTGGCCTACAGCATGCACAAGGCTCACCACGGGCCGGGACAGGCAGGCTCTGCTTGACCACGCTGGCGTGACTCAGCTGTGCTCCCCCTGGTACTCACCCACCCATTTCCATGGCACTGCCTTGGCTCACAGGAGTGCCCGCAGGCTGGGGCGTGGGTGGATGTGCCCCACGGGACTCTGTAATTACCAGTGCACATTTGCTCAGAGCATGATGTGCAGGGAAGCTCCTGCATGGCTTTTAAAAGGCAGGCCTGAGTTCATCCCTACCCAGTGGCCCTGAGACCAGCAGAGCCAGGCCGTGGTGCGGGCCCAAGGCCCCAAGGAGCACGAGGGGCCAGCACTGCATTAAGACAGTCTGCAGTGACCCAGCCCCAGGCTGACGCTTCGGACAGCTGCAAAACATCCAAGCAGCTTAAAGAACCGCTGCCGTGAGAGGAGAGATGCCCTGCGGCCTCAGCCTTGGGCATCGCTGGCTCCATGACGAGAAAGGAGGGACTGGGCCTGAGCTCACAGCCAATGCCCTGGGGCAGCTGTGTCTCCTTGTGAGCTGCGCTAAGTAATGGAAGATGCTTCCCGGGGGCAGAAGCTGGCAGTGGTCTCCTGGGAGGGTGACAAGCCAAGCCCAAGGGCTCCTGATGGGTGGGGGGGCCTGGATTTCTGCCATGGGAAGGTAGCCCACATCCCCCCCCGGCGGCAGGCTCCTCACCTGGGCAGCCAGTCCTCCAGTGCCACACGGGTCTCCTCGGGGGTTTTGGTTTCCTTCTTCACCCACTTCAGCCGGTTGGCAATCCGGTGCACGTGGGTGTCCACACCTGGGGGTGGAGAGGGCGTAATCAGACGGGGGCACGCTCAGCCCGGCAGGGGTGCCAGGGGAGAGGTCTCCTGGTAGGGCTGGGGCAGCGACTGGCTTGGGCTCACCTGCCCAGAGGCAGAAGCAAGAGCCGAGCCCCCAAGCAGACCAGTCACCCTCCCCTGCCCCTCGCCACTCAGCCAAGCCTCAGCCAACGCTCGGCAAATTGTGACCCCGGCTGGAAAGCGCTCTGGTGACGCTGGCTGCTCGCAGAGGCCGTGACGCCTACTGACAGCGCACAAAGCGCTGCGAGAAGCCCAGACGAAGAGCTCTGAACTCGCGGCGTGTTATTGTTAGATCGGCGGCGATAAGCCGGGCTCCCCCGGCTGACTGAACCCAGCCCAGGACAGGGCTGTAAACAGGAAGAGCGCAGCTTCGTTGCCTGTCCCCAGCTGGAATGCCAGGCTCAGGGGTGGCAGAGGTCAGGCAAGCTTTTGGGCACAAAACACAGCTGGAACCGGAGGAGATCCAGCCTCAACCACACGCCAGGCAGAGGATTGCTTTTGTACGGGGAGAGAGCCGAGGAGCTGAGTTCCAGAGCGAGGGATGGAGCGAAGAGCAGCCGAGGTGGATAAACCCCATTATGGAAAAGAACGTGGTGACCTGGGGACTGAATTTTCCCTCCCAGCTTCCTCGGCCGAGTCGCTCACCAGCGGGGCGCTCTGCCGGCGTCCCCATGAGCCTCTCCGATTAAACAGCAAATGCACGTGGAATATGGATCGCACCCCAGAGACCGTCAAGAGTACCCGGTGCTCAGGCCCAGCCCGGCAGACAGCCTGGTCTCTCAGCGCCACCTGCCTGCAAGTCCAAATCCAGGAGCACCCAAATTCTCAGCTCCTGGGGTCCAGCGCCAGCCCAGACCCGGGGCACAACCGAGCCCCCGACCGCGGGCAGAACTGAGCCCTGCCGCCTCAGCCGGCCCCGTGCGAGTCGGGGATGACAGCCGGTGGAAACGCCTGCCGTGTCAAGACACCCAAGGTGGTGGATGGCAACGCTGGGTGGGGCTCCACTGTCATTAATCACTTAAATTGCTACGAGGCCTCCCCCACTCCCTGCAGCAGCCAGAAAGCTCCTACAAATCCAGCCTGGGGTGCGGCAGGTGAACAAACCTGCCCAGCAGCGGAGCTGTTTCAACCAGCAGCTGCCCCATCTGTGCCTGCCCCAGCGAGGGCAAGCAGGGCAGCTTCTAAAGGGGTGGGTGGCTTAAACCAGCAAACCCCTTTAAATGGAAAGGTTATCCCAGACTGCCCCTCACACCGGTGGTCCCGGGCCTCTTTCGTCAGGGGAGCTGTGTGGAGGCACGTGTCCTTGACAGAAATTCCCTACTGAGCCTTCATGGTTATCAGGGCACCCGGGAGACTGGAATAGGGCTGATTTGGCAGAGAGTTAAGTGGAAGTGGGAGAAGTCACTGGGGAACGCAGGAACTTCCCTGGTTTGAGCAGGGGTTGGACTAGATGTGCCCTCCTGAGGTCCCTTCCACCTGAATTTCTATGATTCTTTGATTTTCTACACGTCCCCAGGCTCCGAGTCTTCCCACACTGCCAAGAAACTGGATCAGGTGAGTCAAAAATGGAAGATGGAGGCCGATGGCAGACCTTGACACATACCTATCCCAGACACATCGTTCCAGGCGATGTTCATGGCCAAGTGGGCCATCTTGGGCCCCACGCCCGGCAGCTTCACCAGCTCCTTGACTGTCCTGGGGATGTCGCTCCCGTACTGCTCCTTCAGGATCGCGGTCGTCTGCTTGATGTACTTCACCTTGTTCTGGGAAACCAAAGCACAGCACAGGAAACTGAGCTCCCACACAGCCAATGCAGGAGCGAAACACGGGCTGGAGAAGCACTGACTTAGTTTGGAGGGATAAAGGGCTTGCAGGCAAAGAAAGATGCCCTTGATGTATCCCAGGAGGCACCCAGCCCCAGTCTCTGCATGTCCAGGATGCTGCCAGCAAATGCAGCTTCATCCTGGACACAGGCTGCAAAGCCGGGGTCAAACTGCACGGATGGGGCTGGACTTTCTCAGGAAGACACGATGGGGAAATGACAGGCCTGCCTGCACGCTGCAACCTGGAGAGCAGCTGCAAAGGGGAAGGAGCAAGAGTCCGCAGTGAGGAAAACAGTGGCAAGGCAGGAAGGCCGCGAGTGTGATGGGCTGCAGTTGCAAAGGGCAGCACCCGGGAAGGAAGGGGAGCGAGGGACATGTGCCCCCAGGGACAGCTCCAACAGCCTGGATCCCAGGTAGGGGCATTGCTCAGCGCTCACTCAGACCCGTGGCCCGCTCTGGGGCCTGGCACTCACCCTCCAGAAGCCCACGGGGTAAATGAGCCTCCCGAGAGCTGCGTCATCTGTCTGCAAAACATTGTCCACCGTGAGGCCGCGCTCCCTCAGGCGCAGCATGGCCGCCGAGGTCACCTCGTCCTTGGTCTGGCTGGAGAGCATCAGCGACAGCAGAACCTGGTAGCGCCTCACCTGGGGAGCAGGGCAGGGCAGAGGCAGGGTTAGAGACCCCTTGGGCTCGCCACGGCCACCCCCTGAAGGCGCTGGGGCCGGGGGC
>NW_005842225.1:118369-119451 GCF_000455745.1 Alligator sinensis
CCACCCACCCGTACACCGCCGCCGCAGGTTCACCCTGGATCCTCGCTGTCGACAGAAGAGCAAGAAGCAGCTGCTACGATGACGCACTAGCGTCCTCCTCCAGAGAGCTCGGCCTTCCAGCCAGCTCCGCAGCAGAAGACCCCGTGGGGATTTCCAAAGGATCCCCCAAAACCACGGGCGATGTTTTCAGAAGCGCAGACACGATTTCAAAGCCCAAGGCCCATCGGCTGGGAGATTGGGGAGGTTTGTCTTCCTCCGAGCGGGGGCACAGCCCTCTTCCTGGGACCTCTCAAGCGTATTTTTACAACGTCCACAGCAAGACATTGGCTGCCACAGTCCCCCTGCCTTACCCGGGGCGGGGTTGGGTGTGAGGTCTTGTGTTGCATCGTGTAGTTTTACTAAGACATTGGATAATGAATTTGGATGGGAGGGTTTGGATAGGGCTGATCCTGCCTCTGGCAGCGGGTCGGACTGGATGGTCTCTGCAGGTCCCTCCTGGCCCGGCTTCCGCACGATTCTGCGACTCCCAGCGCCGTTTTTTGTTTCAAAACTGATTTTGAAAATGCCCCTGGGCTCCGGCTAGGTTTGAGGCCTCACTCCCTTTGAAACTCCTCTCCAAGGAATTAAAGTCAACCAGGCTACGGAGGAGCCGTTCGCCGTCAGCCCCCTCCAGACGCAGCAGCTCGCAGAGGTGAACGTTTCTCCCAGTTCAGACGTCACGTGCCCAGCGCGTGTGCTGGCTGAGTCCTGAGCTCGCGCCAGCCCCGAGCTGGGAGCCCTTCCCTGTCAGCCGTGCTGCGATGCCGTGCCGCACAGCCCCTTTACTTCCCGGTTTTCGGCAGAGCAAAAACGTTCCTCCCGACACGAGGAACGACGCAGCAGCTCGCAGAGGTGAACGTTTCTCCCAGTTCAGACGTCACGTGCCCAGCGCGTGTGCTGGCTGAGTCCTGAGCTCGCGCCAGCCCCGAGCTGGGAGCCCTTCCCTGTCAGCCGTGCTGCGATGCCGTGCCGCACAGCCCCTTTACTTCCCGGTTTTCGGCAGAGCAAAAACGTTCCTCCCGACACGAGGAACCGGGCGCGAG
>NW_005842225.1:120365-120691 GCF_000455745.1 Alligator sinensis
GGCGGGCTGGTGGGTGGTGGGGGGGTGTGTGTGTCTGTGTGTGTACAAAACCGTGTGTGTGTGCAGCTTGTGTGTTTGCCTGTGTACACACCGGTGTGTGTGTGTGTGTACAGCTGTGTGTATATACACAACCGTGTGTGTGCACAACCGTGCGTGTGCATCTTGTGCGCGTGCACCTACAGCTGTGTGCGTGCATGCGTACAGAGCCGTGCGCGTGCTCTTGTGCGTGTACACGGACGGCGGTGCGCGCGCCCCTTCCTGCGAGCGTGCCCCACGCCCGCCGGGCCCCCCCGGCGCCGCGATGGCGAAGCCGCAGGGCAAGGACG
>NW_005842225.1:120727-132968 GCF_000455745.1 Alligator sinensis
CGCGGCGCGGCAGGCGTGGCAGGCGGGCCCCCTCGCCTCGTCCTGGGCTCCCCTCGCGAACACCGGCGCGGGCGTCCCCCGCGTCCTTAACGTGTCTCGCCGCGCGCGGGGTTGGCTACGGGACGCGGCGCCGGGGCTGACATGGTGCTTCTCCCTCACCCTGGCAGGAGCTGAGTGTGGAGTGCGGGCTGAACAACCGCATCCGGGCCATCGGGCAGATCTGCGAAGTGGCCAAAACCAAGAAGTTCGAAGAGGTGCGGCCTTGACGGCGGGGGGCGGCAAGCGGGTCCGGAGGAGCTGGTGGCAGGTCCCGACGCCGTCTGATGTAGACGGGGAAGCAGGAGTCGAGCGGGGTGGGAGCTGGTGGAGCGAGGGACAGCGAAGCGCTGGAGGGTGCCGCTGCCCTGCGGGGAGATGATCATCACGGAGTCACAGACCATTGGGGTGGGAGGGAGCTCGGGAGGTCACAGCGAGTGCAGCCCCCTGCGCCAAGCAGGACCAGCCCCAGCTACAGCATCCCAGCCAAGGCTTTGCCTACCTGGGTCTTCAACACCTCCAAGGATGGAGACTGCACCACCTCTCTGGGGAGCCTGGTCCAGTGCTTCACCACCCTCCTCATGAGACAGTTTTTCCTAATATCCAACCTCAACTTCCCTTGCTGCAGCTTGAGCCCATTGCTCCTTGTCCTGCCATCTGCCCCCACTGAGAACGGTCCAGCTCCGTCCTCTTTGCAGCCCCCCTGCAGGGAGGTGAAGGCTGCTATTCAATCCCTCTCGGTCTTCTCTTCTGCAGACTCAATCAGCCCGTTTCCCTCAGCCTCTCCCCACAAGTCAAGTCCCGCAGCCCTCCAGCGATTTTCATTGCTGTGTGCTGGACTCTCTCCAAGTTGTCCATATCCTTTCTGTAGTGCTTGCTTAGTTCTGGATCTGCTCTGCAAGTAAAAGTCACCACAAACTGATTTTTATGTATTTATATGTCTTACTGGGGTGCAGGCTCCCACGCGGATGCCCTTAGTCCAGACCAAGTGTCCCATTCTTATTTTGTTTTGGGGACGTTCATGCCCTCTCAGAGTTGCACTGAAATGCCAAGGGTGCGTGTGAAGCCAGCGTGCATCTTGGTGCAGGCTCGGGGTAGACCAGCCTCCAAAGCGTCTGGTGTTGCTCATCTATCTCCCTCTCCTTACAGGGGAGGTAGGGGTGAATGGCACCTTGACATTATTTTCCCTGTTGTAATATTTTCCCTGTTGTAACTTGCATGCTTTCTGCCTCCGTCTGCAGCACGCCGTGGAAGCCGTGTGGAAGGTGGTCGCTGATATGCTGCAGCCAGAGCGGCCCGCAGAAGCCAGGCACGCTGTGCTCCATCTGCTGAAGGCCATCGTTCAAGGACAGGTAAAGCTGCCTCCTTTTAGCGAGCGAGAGGAGCGCTGGCGACCTCCTGCCATTTGCTTGTTCTCGCAGTCCAGCACAGCGAACGGGAAGAGGCAGCCGCTCAGTGTGCTTGGGTCTTATTTTCACCTCCTGGCTCTGAGCTTTGCTTCTGTTCTGTTTTCATCTTGGATGGATGAAGAGAGACTCAGCAGGCTCTCCTACAGCCTAGGGGAAAAGGAGGGGGGTTTCGCACGTGCCGAATCTTCAGGCTGCTTCCTCTCTGCGGTGTAAAAGGCATGAGTTCAGCGGCTCTGTTTCTAACACTGTACCCTTCTCCTTTAAGGGCGAGCGACTAGGGATCCTTCGAGCACATTTCTTTAGGGTAATTAAGGATTATCCTTCTAACGAAGACCTGCACGAGCGGCTTGAAGTGTTCAAGGCCCTCACAGATAACGGAAGGTACATCACGTACCTGGAGGAGGAGTTGGGTGAGTTGCATTCATCAAGCACCTGAAATTTTAATGTTGGAAGAGCCTGTTGCAAGTAGCTCGATGAGGCTGGATTTGCCCCTTAAAAAAGCTACCTGCCTTTCAGCAGCGACTCGTAGGGGGTGCACGCGGGTGCATGCAGCTACCTCCAGTCAGCGCTTGCCAGCCCCCCACCGCCAACAGCGCCGGCAGTGTCTGCGGGAGCTCCCCTGCTTGCTGCCGGGGGCACGCGTCGTTCATGCCGCCTTTGATATGGGCTTATACGTGTAGTATTTTGCAGGGCTGTGGAAAGTTTGGGGGCATTCATTGTCCGAGGCTGTTGCTATGATTGATTTTTATAGAGAAGGTCCATGGCTGTTCTGCACGTGTGAGTTTGGAGAGCTGTCCTAATTTTAAATTAATGCCTGTTCATATTTTTGTTCGTTTGTGGGGAGTTTCCAGTTGCTGCCAAATTGTATACAACTGCTAAGAGGAGCGTAGCAGAGCACGGAGATGCTTGACCTGCCTTCGTTGCGGCATTTAGGAAGGAGTTTATTTAGATGTAAATGTATCAAGGAACAGGCATCCGGTCAGTGATAGGAGGGAGTTCACAGCAGCCCTGGATTAAAACCATGTAGTAATAACCCAACCTCTTTTTCCTCCAGCTGAGTTTGTGTTGCAGTGGATGGAAGTCGGTTTGTCTTCTGAGTTCCTCCTAGTCCTAGTGAACTTGGTGAAGTTCAACAGCTGCTACCTGGATGATTACGTCGCTGAGATGGTGCAGTAAGTTTCAGCTCCTGCCACCCCTTGCAGTGGTTGTGGATATGTTCAGTGAGCTCAATCTTCAGCAGTCCTCCAGATCCATAAACACTTGGGAAGCTGGGTGTCATAACCAAGCGCTTGCTGCGTGGGAGGCTGATATCCCAGCTCTTTTTTGCAAATGCTGTAATTGTTGGAGACTTGGCTCTGTATATATAGTCCTCTAAGTAATGTAAGTTTGTCTGTGGTCAGAAAAGGCACTAAAAATAGCTCGCTCCATAGATAGGGAGCTGTTGCCTTTCACAGCATACTCACTTGTCATCTCTCTCTCTTCTGGCAAATGTATTCTTTGGCTGCTCTTGGCTCTGAAGAGCCAGAGGGGAAGAAACAAGATTATTTTTCTGGCGTGTGTGCTGCCAGCCTGGTCATTAACTAGGTTCTGATTGTAGAGCCAAATTCTGCAGGTGATGATACCACCAATTGTGTTGAAGATGGGGCAGCAAGAACTCCACTTCCACAGATAGCCTTTACTCACAGTGATGCTTCAACCCTTCTTATCCTCTAGACTGCAAAAGCAAGGGTGCAGGGAAGAAGGGCAAATTACCTGGGTTTGGTGTAGAATCAGCTAATGCAAATGGAGAACCCCAGAAAGCCGTGTTTATCAAGAGTTTTAAGAGCAGAGCTTTGCTTTGTGGGCCACTCCCAACCACTTGGTTGTTGGCACTCGAGTGAAGCTGACCCTGAGACCTTGAATGTCAAGATCGTGTAGTATGCCCATTCTTATAACTCTGACCCATAAATCCAGGTTAAATTGCCTACTGCTGGCCCCAGTTTGTGTAGGTCAGGCTGTGGATTTGACTGTACTCTCCGTGTGCTATTCAGCTTAATACAGTACTGGTAGTCCCGTGTGTGTCACATGCAGTTGCAAACTTCCTGTTCAGAAAAGATCTGGTTATGCAAAGCATACTTCAGAAAGGACAGCAACAGGGGAAATATACACTCATTTAATTATGTTTCATTTTTACCTTATTTTTATTACTCTTTTACACACAAAATGTTTCATTTAGCCATGCTTTCCCTTCCAACAGCATGATCTGCCTATTGTGCCTTCGCACGTCGTCATCAGATGACATAGAGGTCAGTAATGGGAGCGTATTCTAATCTTTTTTGCGTTCTGTGGAACTGTATCCATTAGAGATGAGGCCAAGTGTCGTTACCAGTCTTTTATTCCAATATTGTCTTTGTAGAACGGAGATAATGCAGTCTTGGGAGAGTTAGTTATACGTGTAAAGCATCCTGGCAGTGTAAAGCACCATGTAGTCCTGAAGGGATGGATCATTTAGTCTCAGAACTGGGAGACCAAGAACAGCAGCATGATCTTAATAAGGGAAACCCTCACCTGTTCTCATAAGACTTGGCGCATCTTGCACTGGCTCCTGATCAGGGCTGCCTCGTATATCCCTGCTGACCTCTGGGGGACTTGCTGGGTGTAAATCAGGGCAGAGTTCAGCTGTCTGTGCCATGGAGCTCTATCAGGGGAGAAGTAAGTAACCGCTTTGTTTCACCGCCCCAAAGGTTTCCCTGCAGGTCCTGGATGCCGTGGTTTGCTATAACTGCCTGCCTTCGGAGAGCCTCCCTGTGTTCATCATCACCCTGTGCCGCACCATCAACGTCAAGGAGCTGTCAGAGCCGTGCTGGAAGGTCAGAGCCCTCTCTGGACTCTCCCTTGGAGTGAATGCTTGTAGGCTGTATGGTTTGGGCCCTTTAAAGTAAAACTGCTTTAGGTAGTGGGGTGTGCAAAGTCTCAAGACTCTGGTTACGCTCGTAGTAACTAGAATGGAAGGATGCACTGCTTTACTAATGGAAAGCACTGCCTTTAATAAACCAAACTTCGTGTGTAACCAGCCTCTACTGAGTCAACACGGGAGCTGTGTAATGAGCTGCTGAAAACCCTCTGCTATTTACTTTGTAGCTCATGCGCAATCTCTTGGGGACCCACTTGGGGCACAGTGCCATATACAACATGTGCCGGATCATGGAGGTCAGGTAAGGACTGTCCCGCCTTTTAGTATTGCTGGGGGAAAGGCTGCGTGGTATTGCTTCCTTGGAAGTAAATGGATGCAGGCCCAGCATTTTGCACGCTTCGGGACATTTAGAAACGTCAGAACTCCTGGGTTCTTTTCCAGCCGTGCCATTGACTGGCTTTGTGATTTCTGGGTATCTTGTTTAACCTCGCGGTAGCTACAATAGCATGATGAGAATAGTTCCAGGCTGGGTGGTTAGGCCTAGTGTTTTAATATGTTTCTAAAGGTGCCCATTTTAGAAATGCTGTGTACTGTTTGGTTTTCCCCTTACATGGCAATGCATGTCCCTCCTAAGATGGGGACACTCATGGTAAACCGTGAAGCTTTAACACTACCAAAGAAAATTTTGCCTTCCCTTCTGTCCCTGTCATAGAGCTTACATGGCAGATGCAGCCCTGCTGAGAGGAGCTGTGTTCTTCGTGGGGATGGCACTGTGGGGCGCGCACAGATTGCATTCTCTCAAGAATTCCCCAACGTCGGTGCTGCCTTCGTTTCTCAAGGTTGGTATTTGGCAGGGTCTTGCTTTCTTCGTATTGCAGCTGTGTCCAAAAGTTCCAGCCAGGGACCGGGATCCTCAGGTCTCTGTAGACCTAGGGCACAAGGAGAGTTTGTGCCCTGAAGACCTTCCCGTCTATATATAAAGACAAGAGGCAACAGATAGATGGAGCCCAGGGAAACTGCGACTGGAGGTAGTTCATGCTGAAGTCTTACCTTCCATTTGGAAATGTTTTAGTGAAGCATTTTATAAAGCTCTAACGTAGCTGATGCTTTAGACTGCTCAGGAAGACCCTGGTCCCAGGTACACCCCATCAATACCATACAAACACAGGGCAGGGGGCAGAGTTGACATGAAGCCTGTTTTATTAGTGCCATGTATTTTAAATTCAGTGTTAACTAGACACATGCCCTTGCTGAGGGATTCAGGCTGGTGTGCTTGCTGGCTGGCTTGTTCAGCACAATGGAAACTAGGATTTCGGAGAGAGCTTTTGCCTGACCAAAGGGTATTGGCCCTGAAGGATGTACAGTACCTGCCCCCTCTACCAGGGCATTTGCTAAGCTTTAGGCATGACATTAAACTGTGAGGGCTCTGCCAGATTCTGGGGCTCCTGTGTATTTGGGGAGGGCACAAGGCTGAGTGAATGTGCTGTGTTTTGAGGAAGGGGGCAGGTTGTTAATACCCAGCAAGCATATGCAATATTATGCTTGACCTTGCAAAGGCTGCCATCTCATGTATTTGTATTTCATTTCTTTTGTTTCATTTATTGTACCACCCTTCATCTTCAAGAGGAGGCTGGACAGATGTTTGGCTGGGGTGATATGACCCCGGCACCCATTCCTGCCCGGGGCAGGGGGTCGGACCTGATGATCTGTTTAGGTCCCTTCCGACCCTAGCACTGTGATACTGTGAACTCCTTCTTGAGCTGTTTGTCTTCAGTTTAGGAAGGCTACAGGTAGCTATTGTCACCTGGTTAACCTAAGGGACTTGTCTTCCAGGCCATGACTTGTTCCAATGCAGTTGTGTCTTATGAGATAGTCCTGTCCATAACCAGATTAATCAAGAAGTATGGGAAGGAGCTTCAGGCAGTCACCTGGGATATTCTTCTGGATATCATTGAGCGATTACTCCAGCAGCTCCAGGTAGGTAGTAAGCCAAGTCTTGCTACATCTTGGTTATAAGAGGTCTTGTAAGTGGTTATTAAATGGTCTTTATTTTTTAACGGAGTCCCTTGTGATTCAGTGGTAGAATCCTTGCCTACCACACAGGAGACCAGGGTTCAATTCCCAGACACTTCTACAACTACAGCCATGGAGGCACCAAACATCTGGACTCTGTCTGGTCTTTGGATTCTGTCTCAGTGGTCTAAAGGGAGGATGGCAGGTCTGGGCAGCCTCCACTCCTCCAAAAATTTCTGCTCAGGTGTATGCATCAAAGGTCTGGGTCACACCATGATCCAGGAGGATTGATGGTTGCCACCATTTTTTAACATTGTCGTGTACTTGCGTTTCTGGCTGGGATAGTGTGTCAGTCTGACGGTGTGTGTGTCATTCTTCCTGTATGTCTCGGGCATCCTGCAGTCAGTGCTGGCCTTGGAAGGGAGAAGGCAAAGGGACCGAGTGTGCCCAGTTTAACTTCTGATCCTATTACTTCTTAGCCTGTATTCTCTTTTATTTAAATCGTGACGTGTTGTAAGAAGATAGAAACTGTTCAGAGTGGCTTTTTCTGTGTTTCAGAGTCTGGAGAGTCCGGATCTGAAGTCCATTGTACATGACCTGTTGACAACAGTAGAAGAGCTGTGTGACCAGAATGACTTCCATGGGTCTGAGGAGAGGTTCTTTGAGCTGGTGGAGAGATGTGCTGATCAGAGACCAGTAAGAGCTTGTCTGCCTTTGCTGGGCAATGCAATCTGCTGTGCTTTTTTAGCTTTCATTACCTGTATTCCAATAGTGCCTGGGAGCCCCAGTCAGTATCTGGGTCCCTTCTTGGTAGGGAGTGTCTTGGTTTTGGTATCATGCTGGTCTCAAAGGAGCCCACAGTCTAGATAGACAAGATGGAGAGGACTGGTAGATTCTCATCTTGCTGGGACTTGTCTCACAGTATGTGTGATTTCACTCCAGGACACACAGGAGGTCTGTACTAAAGCTAGGAATTTAACCTGGACTTCCAGAGTCTGGTCTTATTTCCCTTGAGGCCACCCTTCCCCTGTCATACACACCTGAGATGAAAGAAAATCTTGTGCAGTCACAGGCAGGAATTCTGTTAGCTGCTGACCATAAAACTGCTATCTGAGGCCTTTTCTCGGTGGGAGGAGAAGGGGGAAAGGTGTGTACCCAGTTTGCTTAAGCACTGAAACGTTCTCGTTATTTCTTTGCAAGGAATCTTCTGTACTAAACTTAATAACCTACAGAGCTCAGTCCATTTACCCTGCCAAAGATGGCTGGATCCACAACCTGCAGCTGTTAATGGAGAGGTTCTTCAGGTAGGAGAGTGCGGCTTTAAAAAAGAAGATGGTCCCTTCAAATGTGTTCATGGCTGGCTTTACCATTGCCCCGTATGAAAGCAGCTCCAGTTCCTGAAGCACTGATGTTCTTCATGGCTGCTCACATACAGCGGTAATGTCGCCACAGAGGATTTGAGGGCATTTTGTGTAATCAGCCATGCAAAAGCTTCCAACAGAGGCTTCAGTTGTCCTACAACAAAACTGAGGGTCTCTGTTGAGTACTTCGCCTCTTGATAATTCAGTCCAGCCTGTCCTGCTTCTAGCTCACTCCTGCCTGGTGTCAGAACTGCAACCCTATCTCTTAAAGCTCACTAATGCAGCTGATTAGACTATATGAAGTAGCATGGGATGCCATAATGGCCATGCCCAAATGATGCTTCTGAATTATAAAATGATCCCAGCCTGTAGCAAAAAGAAAGAGCATCTGGCTCTTTTTTAATATCAGGATAAAGATTCACTCTTCCTTGTGCCTGTATTATATGGTTTAAATTTGTGGTCCAGAACATCTCTTCTGTTGACACATGTGGCTCCTGGCTGGCTCTTCAGTTTTGAAGTTGAAGATACGTTACAATGTGATCGCTTGTCTTGTTAAACAGCCTCCTGTTTTTTTCTTACCAATTCTGTCTTGGTTGGGTGCTTTGTACACAGGCTGTTCTCCAGAGATGTGTACAGTCTCTTTAATTGTAGTTACTTTAACTCGCAAAGAGTTTATTGTCATCTTTTTCACTTTCCCCACGCAAACTTCTCATCCACATTGAATGTGTTTTTCCCTTCTAGGAATGAGTCTCGCAGCGTGGTTCGTATTAAAGTTCTGGATGTCTTGTCTTTTGTCCTGAGCATTAACAGACAGTTCTATGAGGTTTGTATTTCTTGGTAATTGGCTCCAATGCTTGGATTTAAGATCTGGAGTGGGTGGTGGAAAGACCTCTCTTAAGCTAAGTTGGGGCAGGTTTTCAGGCTTAGTCACTTCTGTGCTGAAGAGGAAGCAGAATTGTATTGAACATCTTGGATGCTGCAAACAGTTCAGTGATGTGAATGTAGTGACTTCACTCAGCACTAAGTGCAGTCTAAGATGCTGGCTCCTGTGAGAGAGCGAGTCTGGGGAGCTGTACTTAGGTTGCTCGTGACCTTGCAGTGCACACCTCATATGCTGGTGGCAGGGAAGTGGGAGATGTGCTGCTCAGATTCCTCCGTTACCCATTAAAACATGCTGTTGCCTCTTGTTTCTTGCTTTGCTAAAACAACATGGCCTAGGAATCCCCTATGAACAGGGCCTGTTGCAGTCGACCTGCAAAGCCTTGGTCAGTTAATAGTGACTTATGCACTGTGTCCAAGTTTAACAATAGTCTAAAAGTTTGGGGAAATGGCTTGGAAAGACACTCAGGTGGACTGAGGGGAGAAGAAGAGTCAGGAGACCAAATAAATAGCAGGTGAAGAATACAGAGGTGGCAGAATAGCACACTTCTTTTGACTGTGAATGTGTTTAACTCGGGAATTAATGTCGTGCAGTAGAATGCTTCCCAGCTCACTGAGGTCTGTCCTATTGCAGGAGGAGCTAATCAACGCTGTAGTAATCTCTCAGCTGGCACACATTCCAGAGGATAAAGACCACAAAGTCCGAAAACTGGCCACCCAGCTGCTGGTGGACCTGGCCGAGGGCTGCAATACACATCACTTTAACAGCTTGCTTGACATCATAGAAAAGGTGAGGCCTCGCTTCCTTGGAAGTGATGCATATATGGTGGCTGTGGTATATGGTGGCTCTTACAAACCCCATGCTGGAGTTCGAGGAGGCTAAACAGTGAATGCGGTCCGTCATCTCCGTGGTCACGCAGGGAAGGAGAGGGTTTTTGGATTTAGACAGAAACCAGGGCTGCAGTGAAGAGCAGAAGAGGGCTTTATTAGCTCCCACCAGTTTATCGTTCTTAGCTTTCAGTAGGGACTGTTTGTCTGGACTCTTCCTGTTCTGCTGACTGGAATTGAGGGTAAGTGTTTGTTTGCATTTCTCCCGCCATGGCTGATGTGGCTTTTAAAGAGCTTCTCTTCTTTTAAAGGTGGCTGCACATTCTCTGTCGTCCCCGGCTGAGCTGGAGGGGAGAGACTTGCTGTCCTATTCTGCTTCTCTGGAGGATGTGAAGACGGCAGTTCTAGGCCTTCTCATCATTCTCCAGGTAAAGCCCTGTGAAGCTTCGGAAATGCCTTCTCCAGGGGTTTGCTTACATGATGGCTTGTCTGCTTCTTAATCTAATCAAAGAGGGGACAGCGTTCCAGCTCACATTTGGATGAGCTCACAGCCTGGCTTGTTGGTGCTGCATTGGGTATTACCTCTCTGTTCAGTGCCAGCATGTCATAACTGTGAGTGTTTAGGCAGCCTGTTGTAAACTGTAGATCAAGAGGAGCCAGAGCTGGATTCTCAGAATTCTTTGGCATCTCAGTCACAAACAAATCTGAGTCTCCAGTTTCAAACCCTTGGTTCAGGCTAAATTAAATAAAAAAATTGAGAGCAGCTTGAAAAGTTTTGGTCCTCTGCATAGTGAACATAAGAGCTGCCATTTCCTGGGTCTGACCATAAGTCCATTTGTCCAGTCTCCTGTGTTGCACTGTGGTAGAGAGTGGATGCTGAAAGGGAGAGTGAACTGGGTCTGATCAGGGTTTTTTCCACTGTTCCTCTCTCACTTGCAGCCTCCAGCGTTGAAGGTCAAAGTGACACTTCACCCAAAGCCCTGCTTTCACAAGGCTTTTGCTAAGATGGTGGAAATTTCACCGGAGCAGTGCCTGTGCTTTGGCCTTTCAGGATCCCAGTGCAGCAGTCTCAGCCCACCTCAGTTCCTAGACCCATTGGTTAGACGACACTTTTACTAAGTGAACTTTTCTTGCTCAGAAGCTTTCGTGAAATGTTTGAGCTGTCCTCCCTCCTTGAGTGTGCGGGTCGCTCGGTTTGGGGTTTTGCACATAATCTCCAGGACTCTCAGAGAAGCAGGCAGTAACACTTACTCCTTGGGGCCTTGTGGAGGACTAACTGTCCTGACTCACCTGCTCCTTGCTCCCTTCGCAGCTTATTTTCTCAGGAGCCTGCAGGAAGGAGGGGGCTTGTGCAGAACAGTCTGTTCTTTTTTGTGCCGGCTCCAAAGGCTGCTTGCACAGGGGTTCCTGAGCAGCTGCCAGTCGTCTATGACTAGATGTGCAGCTCTCCTGTTAAACCCACTGTTTTCTCTGTTCTGTCCTCCTGCAGACTAAGCTGTACAGCCTGCCTGCCAGCCACGCCACCCATGTGTACGAGATGCTGATCAGCCACATCCAGCTCCATTATAAATGCATGTACAGCCTTCCCGTTGCCAGCAGCATCCGACTGCAGGTATGACTTTCACCTAAGATTCAGGTGGAAGTGGGCAGTGGTGGCCGTTCAGTGGTAGTGGTGGGGAGGGGAGGAGCCGGTAGGATGCAGCATCTCTGTAGAAATACGAGCTGCCCTGGACAGTGGAACCAATTGCACTGGGCATAGGCTCGATTGCACTGCAGCCGGGAGTGGAAGGCCTCTGCAGACTTGAGTTCGTCTCCTCTCTGGCACCTGAGAACAGAATGCTATTCAGGCAGCTGGGACGTGGGGCCTCTCCGAGCACAACAAGGACACGTTCTCTCTTGCAGGTGTTTGACTTTCTGCTGATGCTCCAGGCCGACTCCCTCCACCGCCTGGGCCTTTCCAACAAGGATGGAGCCGTGAGGTTTAGCCCCTACTGCCTTTGTAACTTGGTGTACGTTTCCCAGTGCCTGGTGATACGTGAAACCTCCCGACATTCCCATGTGCTTCTATCAATCGGCCAGGGTCTTTCTCGCATTCTTCTGAATCTTCCAAATTCTGACAAACCTGTTGTCTTAGCTGCAGTTTGAGGGAAGGCTTTGACAGATCCATGTGCAGACCGGTCCTGCCTGCAGAACTCTGGACGTCAGGGTTTATTGTACCAAAGCCTCAGGGTTTATGCTGCCTTTTTCAAAATTTTACAAAATGTGTTGCTCCCCGTTTCCCGGCAGGAGATGAAGGTCTGGCTTCCCACCAGGGTTGGGTTTGAAAGCCTGTAGAAATCTACCTGCTTGTTAATTGTACTTCCTCATCTGACGTTTTCTCTGTAACTCCTTGCAGAAGTTGAAGCTGCTTTTGTAGAGATGCTGAAGCGAGCCCCTTTTTTCTTTTTTCTGTGCCATTCCTGCATTGTAGCTTACTAGCTGTTCTGGTTTTGGCTTAATTTGGATAAAGTCTTACCCGCTTTGTCTTCCCGCATTGTAGAGAGCCAGAGAAGAGGACCTCTGATAAAAAACCAGCTGGGACCCTCTCCCCTCCTTCAGGAAGTCCCAGTGTGTCATCGCAGAACGCCTCCATTCGTGTGGGCCATTTGCCGTATTCACTGCTCTTTGGAGTCCTCCTGCAGTGTTTGAAGCAAGTAGGTTATGCACTTGCTTTGCAATCCAGTTGTGTAACCAGTGTGAAATGGGAGTTGGCTGGGGTTTAAAACTCAGGGGCTCAGGGATGTGTGTCAAGGCTGGAATGTGCCGCAAGGTTCAGCTCTTTC
>NW_005842225.1:132999-137824 GCF_000455745.1 Alligator sinensis
CAAATCTCATGTGTGTCTGTGAAAAATAATGACAAATTAATTCCACTGAGGAACAATAGAAACAGTCTTCGCTCAGATACTTGCAGGGGCTGAAGTTTAGTCCTAAAGATCATAGTATATGCTGTGTACTCAAGAGGACTTTAAAAAGAAATCTTGCATATCCTGATAGGAACCTTTGAAAAGACTTAAGGTATGACTCTGCTCTCGAGAGATGGTAGTCTTAACCATCATTCATTGCTAATCCATGCACTGGTAGTTTATGTCTTCTTAAAAGGATGTGATTAAGTGACTTTAGGCCCAACTATCTAAATATTTCTTCTGAGCTTCCATTGCCACCAGAGGGAGCACGAGTTTAACCACTCTGAAATCAGCTGGACTTGTACTGGAGTTTTGCCTCTTAGGAAAGAAGGGGAAAAATATCTTTTGTTTGTATGTTTATAAATAGCAAAAGGAAAAACTTTTCCCTGCGTCTGGTTTTTGGAGAACAGTTGTGTTTGGAAGAGAATACGTTATTCCATTATTTCATTTCCATGCTCCTGGATCCAAGGATCAGTGACTTATTGCTGTCGGCTGTGGCCACAGGTATATTTTGAGGGCAAATTCTAGCTGGAAGTGTATTTTTTCAGGTAGATGGGGCAGAAGGTGGAGGTGCCCTGCCTGGCCTTTTTTTTCCTCTGCTTGATGTCATGGAGACCTTGGGCATTCGGGTATCAATGTTATAACTTTGCTGTGGGCTGGAGTTGGGTGAAACCCTGCCAGGAGCCCCTGCACGAGACACGGGTGGCATCTTTGCTATTGAACAGCTGTGGAGAGACCAGCATTCATGCCAATAAGCCATGAATCATTGTTTGAAGCTTAATGAGCTTTTGCTTTCAAATTTAACTAAGCCATTCCCCCTAAAAGCAGCTCTGTGCTTCCACCCCTTCTCTCTTCCCAGGAGACGGACTGGAAGGTGCTGAAGCTGGTTCTCAACAAGCTGCCGGAGTCCCTCCGCTATAAAGTGCTATTTTTAACCTCTCCTTGCAACATTGATCAGCTGGCCTCCGCGCTCTGCTCCATGGTAATGACCCGCGGCATGCCAGCACTTTGACTCCCATAGAGATGTTTCCCTTGAGGTTTCATTAGTAAACCCCTTATTGATCTATCCCTTCTCTTCCCTTGTCAGTCCTTCAGCCCTATTCCTGTAGAGCAACTCTTTTGGTTAGGGGTGATGATACCTTCAAGCAAGGTAATAATCCCTGGGGGTGTTAAACTGCCTATGTAGCGTGGCTAAAGAGCTCTCATGAAATGGATGGTATGTTGGGAGTGTGAGTTCACTTAAGGAGCCTGCACTCCTTAAGTCCTTCAGGACACATGGCATCAATGTCTGGTGGGGTGTTCAAGGTGTGCGTGATGCTATTAGGCTGAGGTTACGCGAGTTCTTTGTGAGTGCAGCTCTGTGAGTTTACGTGATGGATTAAGATAAGCTCCCAAATACAAAATGGAGCCTTGACAAACATGCCAAAAGCTATGTAGAGCTGGCCAAGGGCTGTAACTCAAAGGCTTGTTGCTAAAACAGTGCCTTTTTCTAGTACAGCGTATAGAACCTGTTACGTATGTTGAGGAGCTCCAGTGTCTCAAAACAGAGCCGTGGTTGTATCACCATTATTCTGTGAAAGTGCATCCAGGAAGTTTTGCAGGTTGAAAGGTGCATTGAATGCAAGTTCCTCTAGCCCCATGTCTGATTAGCTTACAGACAAAAAGACCGCTGACAGGCTCCACGGCATGCCGGAAGGATTCTCCCGTACAGACTTGCACCTGGCTGTGGTTCCCGTGTTGACTGCATTAATATCTTACCATAATTACCTGGACAAAGCCAAGCAGGTATGTGGAACAGCTGGGGAGGGGGGGTGGTCTGCATCTGTCTCCAATGCCAGCCTGTTTCAAAATGTAGAGCATCTCTTTAGGGGACAGCCTGAGGGATTTTCAAGTTTGAAAAATCCTGTTCTGGGGGAAATAGAAGGAGCTGAGCCATATGTAAGTGGAAATAATATAGAACAACTGTGCCTTTAGGCAAAACCTTTCTTTCTTGGCTTTGTGGATTAGCAGCACTCTATACAGTGAGCTTCAGAAACTCCTCCCAGTGCTGAAAGACCCCGACAGCCACCCAAATGTAGAAGACTTGTATGTTTTTAGGTGGCCTTTGATTCTCTCTTGCTCTGTCAGAAATTAGAATTATAAAACCTTACTGATGTCTGAAACCTCTGAAGTACTAATGTCCTTTAAAGATGTCACCCCATTAAATGCCCAGCAGTACAGAGACATCTGTGAGAGGTTTTGTTTTTTTTTTCGGATGGCATTATTAATGCTGACATGGTTTGAATAAAACTTATAGCTGCAGACACTAGCAATGCAGTTGCCCTCGTGCTAGTGTCTGTCCATGCCTGAAATGCAGGTGAGATGTGTTGGTAGCTGGTGGGAGGTAGCTCGTGGTTTTGTTTCATGACTCTTCTTTTTCTGTTCTTTTAGCGCGAAATAGTTTATTGCTTGGAGCACGGTCTGATTTATCGCTGCGCAAACCAGTGTGTTGTGGCTCTGTCCGTGTGCAGCATTGAGATGCCCGACATCATCATAAAGGCTTTGCCCATCTTGATTGTCAAGTTAACGCACATTTCTGCTACTGCCAACATGGCAATCCCTCTCTTAGAATTCCTGTCAAGTAAGTTGCAATGGAAGTCGCGTTCTGCCTGTCTTCTTAAGTAACTACCCATGGCTAACAGCATTAGTATTGATAGGGTCGTCATGATTTAGTTCATCGTGAACGTACGTGTCATTCTGGGAGCTCTCACCGTTTCTGGTAACATCACTGCAGCTGCTTTAAGATTTGAACATCTTGCCTACTCTGGGTTATGTAATCCAGTTTCTCATCTGAAAAAAAAGAGCCATCTGCATTGTCCACACATAAATGGTGCTGGCAGAGATGGGGTTGTCCCACCCTCTTCTTAGCTCCTGCCTTAAATAATGTTGCCACAGGATTGCAAGGCAGCACTTGCTGTTGCACCAGGACCAAGCAGTTCAGAAAAGGCAGGCGCTCCGCTGGACATTCAGCTTGCAAGCAGGCTGCTCATGTCCAGCCTTCACAAATGGTTTCTTGTTACCGTTTCAGCTCTAGCCAGACTGCCTCACCTCTATAGGAACTTTGCTGCTGAGCAGTATGCCAGCGTGTTTGCCATCTCCCTGCCCTACACCAATCCCTCCAAGTAAGTTGATGGTGACTTTTCTCCCATGTCTGGGAAATACGGGACGTGAGAATTGTTGCCTTTTGTAGGTCTTAAGTACTGCGCAGAGCATAAGCATTATTCATATGATACTAAGCATGCTTTATGTATGTCTGTGTCTGCTGAAGGAAGACCATATTTTGCTTCATGATGATACTATTCCTATTCCTGTTATTAGAATTCCAGGATTTTCTCCCCTTTTAAGCTTTGTGGTCTGCCTCTTACTCCTCCCCTGAACCCACTCTGTACCATAACCAGGTAACAAGGATTTCTCTGGGAAGCGATGTGCTTAGATTGCCCAGTAAACTGTGTTGAGATCTCTCCACCACTTAGGTTTAACCAGTACATCGTGTGCTTGGCACATCATGTCATAGCCATGTGGTTCATCCGGTGTCGCCTTCCCTTCCGGAAAGACTTCGTCCCTTATATCACAAAGGTAATGTGCATTGCTAAATTTTGTGGTGCAGCTAAAGCTTAGTGCTTTCACACCCAGCTGGGGACTTTGCCTGGGACCCAGCCTTGTCTTGGTCTCAAAGCTTCCGCTTTCAATCAGAATAACTTGCCTGCTAGCAATGCGCTAGCACTTTCAAAATCACATTTGGCTGCGGTGTTTGGGCTGCAGACACCATTAGTTTAAACCATTCTCTCTGTGTTTGACGACAGGGCTTGAGGTCCAATGTTCTCCTTTCCTTTGATGACACCCCCGAGAAGGACAGTTTCAGGGCTCGCAGCACAAGCCTGAATGAGAGGCCAAAAAGGTAAATCACTTTATTAGGGGCTGTGTGTACCCCCTTTATTGGGATCAGTTTAAATGCTTAACACTTTCCCTAAGCTTTATGACGTGAGCCATTTTTGTTTCCTTACAGACACTGTCTGACCTTTCCCATAATGTGTGTGCATTTGGAGGCTTAATTATAATGCTCTGTATTAAGACACTAACTTGGTAAAACTAGGGTCAGACTCCAGGTAGCAGTTAAAGATGGCACTAGCTGCCCTATCTGCTTCTGCAGGATGTACCCTTAGATTTTAAAAGCAAGCCATTCTGTTGGCTGAATGTGTCTCAGTACGTCCCTATGTTTTCAGCAAGTGCTGCAAACTGTTCTGTTCATCTCCATGTGGTATACATTGCATTTTAATGAATATTTACATGTCTGCTGTTATAGAAGAAATTTTACACGTTATAGAAGCAGAACCTGAGAACTGTGAGTGAATGGGTGGACTGTGACCTTTACTGCTTTACTTTTCCTTCATCCAAATTTGGTAGAACCACAATCCAACCCCTTGCATCTGCCCCTCCTCTGCAAATGAATCGTGGATCTCTGATTTCCTTTGAAATAAATTTAACACCCCGCCACCTTCCAGAAACAGAGGCTATCAAACCAGCCCAGTATGGAAAATCTCTGATGTAGCAACTTTAGAGTTTAGCTGCATAGGGAGTATTCATTTGTTTTTGGGTTTGTATTTTTAAGTATTATTTTTATAATTTTTCATAGCTGAAAAATTAAAGCAAAATACTGTAACTGCCTGATTCCACTGGGAGCCTTTGAAATCAATACATCAGTGTAGGG
>NW_005842225.1:137855-163416 GCF_000455745.1 Alligator sinensis
GAAGTGTTTAGTGTAGTTTGAAGCAGTCGCTGATCTCTGCAGGTGCTTCTCTGAGACAAGGAAGGGACAATATTGTTCAGGGGTCGCAGTATTTCTCAAGTAAGGTTTCTGCTTTGGCCTCTGTACTCAGTTCAGTTAGTTGGCTTTAGCATTTCTCTCCAAAAAGCACCTAGTGGCATTTAAACTCTGGGGGAGGGGATCCTATGCTTTTGCTGTATATGGATCTTGCAGCAAAGAAACCCTATCCCCGCCTTAATGCAATAGCTGAAAACCCTGTTTTATGTTTGCGAGTTAATTCTCTCCTCTGTCCCATCTCCTCTTCTCGTTTGTGTGGTTTTTAAATTTGGAGTAGACGCCTTTGCCAATCATCATCTCTCATTTGCAGTTTCAGTCCAACTGTTTTGCTTTTTCCCAAAGCTAATTTAAATTCATTAGGTTGGAATACTACTAAATCTGAAGGGGCCACCGTTGTTAATGTAATTGAATCTGACAGTCACTGGGAAGAATTAGTCGTATGAAATCCCTGCCAGACCTTATCGATGGAAGGAGTGCTTGTCAGCGGCTCTATTCCTATGAATAAGGGTTTGCATTGCTGGGTCCATGGGTATGGTTGTGTTCAGAGTACTAAGCATTTTGGGGGAAGGAACATTGTTCTTCATGTCTGTAGTCAGATATGAGGGAGAGACGGATCGTTTGAAACGAGTGCCTCTGTCTCTATCCGATTGACACAGAAATGTGGTCTCCTGGTTAATCAGAGCTCAGTTTCCAGTTGTCATAGGGTTTCAAGGCAAGAAATGTCCAGGGGGTTTGACTCGATGTATAGCACAAGCCATTAGGTTTCATCCGGATGCCCCTTTATGAATATAAAGCATTGTAGTCCTCGGGAGACTAAAGAAACTTCCATGGTCCCTGCCAGTTTGACCTGGGGAGTAAGTATTTTTTAGCTCAGAACTTAGTGATCACTTTGAGCCTCAGCGTATGAGCAGGTTTCTGGAAAACAGGTTTCCTGTGCTACGCTAGAGCTCTGACCCACCCTTCGAAGGGTCACGTGGCCAATCTGAGTCTTCAGCAGAAGACCCCCAAATCCCCACGACATTTAGCCAGTTGCGTATTGGAGAAAAAAATTATTCTGGACCCTGCAAATGACTGGCGAGAGTCCTGGGGTTAGTCACTGGCTCAGTGTAACCTTGAGGAAGTTGCTTAACTCTCTGGCATGGTGTCCGGGTAGCCATCTCAAAAGGGGTATATTGAGTCTCAGTGTTTATAGCATGTTTCAGGATTTTGAGCGAAGAGCTGGTATAGGGGATTCAGGAGGACACTGAACCAGCCCAGCTCAGACCAGAGAAATCCTAGCACCAAATCTGAAGGCAGACCCACGTCATCCCAACCCAGGCCATGTAGTATTCCAACTGCCCGTGACAACCCATCCTTGCACTGATCTCTTTTGTTTTGTAGCATTTATTACAATCTCGTTTGCAAATTGTGTTTTTGTGCTCTCGACTTTGCCTGGTATTTTTTAATTTTTTTCCCTTTTTTTTTTTTTTTTTTTTTTGGCATATTGTTTTGTTTTCACATCACCCTGCGGGACTCCCCCATACTGACTCTGTGACCTGTGACCTTTCAACTTTCATCCCTACAATGATTTCCTCCCTTCCTGTGACCTGTGCCATTACACCTCTTTCGGGGCTTGGTGCTTCTCCATCTAGTAGTTTAAGAATAGCCAAAAATGCAAAGCAAGGCTTGAATAACTCTCCTCCTGTGAAAGAGCTGAAAGAACCCTCTGCAGTTGATGCCTTCCGGTCCCGCAGCATCAGTGTGTCTGAACATGTGGTCCGCAGGTAGTGACGCCTGAAGGGGGAGAATCCAAGCGCCAATCGGCACTTGGAAATCTGGCAGGGTGGAGGCAGGGTGGGCTGCATGCCGGGATCCTTGCATGACTGCTCTTCAGGAAGTACAGATCGGCTCCTATCACCCTCGAGGCCTTGGCAAGCCATGGGACACCCATGAAGCTTTTCCAATGCCAGTTTATTGCATTCTTGTATTGCCCTACGCTATGTTTTGATGGTGCTTTATCAATGGAAACTCCTCTTGAAATGCAAAGGTCCTGGGATTCGGTGTGGAAAAAGTTGCATTCTGTGCAGGTTCAGGCCCTAGGGACACTGCATAGGAACACACACACGCTGGAGTTCTGCCGGCAAAGCTGTGCAAGCCTTAGTGAAGTCTAGAATTGGGTGCAAGCCTTCCCCACAAGGCAAAAGGAATAGTTTGTGGCCTCAAAGTGGAGCCAGCTCTTGAGGTGTAGATGGCAGGATAGAAGTCTGTTGGTATAAAGTAACCTGCCGTGAAAGCATTAATTGATCTCCAGTCTGGCACCTTGAGCGACAAAGCCATGAAGGGCCGGACAGCACAGCCGTTACCAAGCTATTGTTTGCACATCAAAGGAAAATAGTTTGGAAGAAAGCTTGATTTGGCCATACTGGGCATGTCTACACGTGTGCTTTACTGCGCAGTAGATTAATTTACTGCACAGTAAAGTGTCACTGTCTACATGTGAGCTGCAATTAGGGCGCAGTAGATGAATTCACTCTGGCGTAGGATAGTCCCATCAGACACAGGTACTATCCAGTGGTGGAGTAAATTACTGTGCTTATACGCATGTGTAGATGGTGATGTTGGGATTAGTTTACTCCAGCTCAAATTGCGCCGGAGTTTATTAAGCTGCATTAATTGCAGGTGTAGACATGGCCACAGCAGATAAAAAGGCTTACTGTTTTTAAGCCTGTGTCCAACTTTCCTTTGACTGTTAAACGGCTAGCGAGGAGCATGGTAGCTGGAAGTCTCAGCGTGAAGATGTTCTTGACAGGCAATAGGAAACAGGCTTTGTCCTTTTGCTGGAGCTACACTGCAGGCATTTCTGTTGTGACCGCGTCTCTGCTAGAGGAAGCGGCAGCGAGATGTCTGCATTGTGAACGTACCCTTTTGGTGCGTTCAAAAGTGAACATTCCTATTAGTTTGACATGGCACACTCATCTTGCGTTTATGTGTTAATTTACACTAACACAGCATTCGGATAACTTACTGTCTAGCGATGCCAGAGAAATCAGTGCTTAATAGAAACCAAGCTGAGATGCAGCCAGACCTTTCTAAGTGATTATAATGGAATAATTCCTTACAACAATTTTATAACCCAACTGGCTATTCCAATCATTTTTAAAATTGCATTGCTAAGACCCAGTTAATTGAAGGCAGAATCGGTTTGTATCAAGGTACTAATGTTCAGTGCAGAGTGCAATTTTTTTTGCTGGTGGTTCAGCTAGATTTTGCATACTCTGATTCTTTGATTTATTCTTCCCCCTTTAGTTAAAATCAATGCTATATGCCTAGTCTTTCTCGCATCCCTCCTGAAGTCTAGGCTAATCAAAAATGTATACATGCCTCCCTGTCTCTCAAGGAAAAACAGTAAATTCTGGGGTGACAGCTGCTCCATGCAGTGACTGCCCAATATTGAGGTGACCTAAAAATTATTTTAACACCCTTTGGGTTTGATTCGTATTGGGGAGCAGCTCTATTCAGGGGCATGCATGTATCGCAGCTTCTTCTGCAGCTTGCCGTTGATGGGGTGACAGGTAGCACGATGCCCCTTCTGCGGCATTTCTTGACACTCTTCAAATGTCCTTCCATCAGCCGGATCCAGACATCCATCACTAGTTCGAGCCTGGGCTCTGCAGATGAAAATTCAATGGCTCAGGCAGATGACAACTTAAAAAATCTCCACCTGGAGCTCACCGAGACCTGTCTGGATATGATGGCCCGATATGTCTTTTCAAACTTCACCGCGGTGCCCAAGAGGTGAGAGTCGGTTGCGTGTGGTGTTTGGATGCTCTTGTGTTGAGAGGTTTCACCAAGTCGACAGAAAATCTCTGGCTCTTGTGAGCACGGGCAATCGCCCGTGTTCTTAAGCTGTCGCTTCTGGCTAGGGTATGTGTTGATTGAGCATGAAGTTTGGTGACGGGGAAATGCTTGGATTGTTTCATACAGGCTTGAGCTTTTCATACAGAAATCAGCAGCCAGGCAAGTCTCATGCTCTGAGTTTCTCAGTTACCTCTGCCTCCCAAAAGGAGGAGTGTGGCAGGGATTAAAAGCTTCCTTGCACAATACTCAACTGCGTTGAGGCCAGGAGTGAGTTTCCATCCTGCCTAGAAGCCCTCGAAGTAGTTGGTGGTAGAGCCTGTGCATCCTTCGTTCTGCTACTTTACCGCTTTGGCCGTAGGGCTCTTTATGGAAACAAAGCATCACCGGAAGCATCATGGAAGGAACAGGTTTTTTCTTCCATGATCCCAACCAGTTTTGTTTTTTTTCCTTCCCTGAACACCTCCCAAAGCTCCGGGTCATGTGGGACTCACCTTCGGCTGTACTTTTAGGTCTCCTGTGGGGGAGTTCCTGCTGGCTGGAGGAAGGACGAAGACCTGGCTGGTTGGGAACAAGCTTGTGACTATCACGACGAGTGTTGGAACAGGGACACGGTCTCTTCTGGGCCTGGACTCTGGAGAGCTTCAGAGCAGTCCAGAGTCAAGGTAAGCCTTGCTCCTGTTTTTACAGACCTGTGTGATACCATTGTGTAGAAACAGCATTGAAGCTACTCATTTCCTTTATTAGCGCGCGCGCGCTTGCGTCTGTCTAGTCTGAAGTGTTCCCTCCTCAGTACCAGCCTCTTGTTTTCTCCCCCATTAGCTCAGACCCTGTTCTGCAAGTGAGACAAACGAAAGAAGCCCCGGCAAAGCTGGAGTCTCAGGCTGGCCAGCAGGTGTGCAGAGGCTCTCGCAACAGAGTCCGGTCCATGTCTGGTAAGCGTTCCTGCCATTTTTTCTCTCTCTAAAGCCCAGTTGCTGCAGGGCATGGCTGGCCTCTATGCTGGAGCTGAAGCCTAAATACCAAGCAACGGAAAGAGGTGGAGTGGTGTGATCTCAGATAAGGCCAGGGTCCTTAAAGAGTGTGGGGTGTTTCAACTCCTACTGAAATCAGTGGAGTTGCAGCAGCTCTTGCTGGTATCCACAACTACTAGGCTCTCCTGGCTAGTCTCTCCCTCCAAATAGCTTCAGCAGTTGTTTGTAGGGTGAGAACCTGTGGTAGGAGCCACCTGTATTAACCAGCTCCTGGCTCAAAAGAAACATTTGGCAGATGCGGCTCACTAGAGTTTGAGGCAAGTGGAGCAAAGTTGCTGCAGCAGTACAGAAAACTCTTTGTTTCCTGAATTTAGTGCCTCTGAACTGGGCTCCAGGGACTCCCTTTCTTCACCTTCCCCCATCTTTCCTCCCGCCAGGTGGCCATGCCTTGCGTGTCGGTGCCCTGGAGACGTCCGGCTCCCATTTCCCCAGCAGTTCTGTGCCCCAGGGCTTACAGAACCCTCCGGCTTCTGCTGCTCGAACAGAGAAGGCTGCTTCTGCTGCCCAGACTCCTCTGCAGAAAGAGAAGGCGAGCCTGGCTGCGTACGTCCCGCTGCTGACGCAGGGCTGGGCAGAAATCCTCGTGCGGAGACCCACAGGTATCTAATCCAGGGGCCTTCTGGGTGTGACGTGCTAAGGAATTGGGGTCTGTATAAGAATACCCAGGTGGGAAAGTGGGAAAGGATCTCTTCCTGGCTGTCTCTGCTCCTAAGTTTTTAATTTGTCACCCGAGTCCCAGAAATCACACTTTTTAATGATACCAAGTCACAAGGGCTCTGGGTGGGAAGAGTGAAACGAGTCCTTATTAATGGAAAAGAAATGCTACTGCACTGACAGCCTGGGACACCACGTGGGCACTCAGCCATCGCTTCAGTGTGGTGCTTCTAGCTCAAACCTATGCTGGGTGCCTTCCTACAAATCTATTTCCAGCCCCTCAGTTTAGAGGGCAAACAAGGCTCGTAGCCGGAGCACCAACGCTGCAAGTGGCTGCTGTTTGGGGCAGGATAGTCAGGGCGTTAATGCGCACAGAAGTTAAGCTTCTGAACACATGCACTTTCCAAAGTGTGTGCTGAAGCAGGACTTGCACGCTTCAGCTGGAGGCTGCTTTGAGAGAGAGTGATTTAAAATGACCTTGTGTCCTCCCACTCAGCACTCGGAAACCTTCTGGGAGTCTGCTTTGCTGAGCTGTAGGCAGCAGTGCTGAAGAGCTTTGGGGTACAAGGTGAAGGATCATAGGGTGCTGGGGACTGGCTCTTGTTTAAAATGTGAAATTAGCTGAGCCAGCTGGTCAGGAGGGGACCCTTCGACTGCACAGCCTCCATCCCAGGGCAGTGTCCAGTCAGCAGAGCTTCCTGGAGCGAGAATCTCCCTCTTCCATCCCCTCCAGGTAACACGAGCTGGCTCATGAGCCTGGAAAACCCTCTCAGCCCCTTCTCGTCAGACATCAACAACATGCCGCTGCAAGAGCTGTCCAACGCGCTCATGGCTGCCGAGCGCTTCAAGGAGCACCGGGAGACTGCTCTCTACAAGTCCCTCTCGGTCCCTTCCTCCAGCCTGGCCACCGGCACAACCAAACCATCCCTTCTGCAGCGCTCCAATACAGGTGAGAGGTGGCCAGTCCCAATGTGTCCCCAGTAGCTTGTATCCTGTTGTGAGGTGACACTAAGGTGTCAGTCATGAGCTACTACTGCCCAGGCTCCAAATGTAGCAGCATAAGGTATAAAGCAGCAAGGGCAGGGGGGTGAAGGGACAAAGGCAGTTCTTTGCATCACATTAGAGCCAGGGAGAGCATTTTCACTCATCACATCTAAAGAACCATGGAAAAGATGGCTTCTTTCCTTCCCCACCCTTGGCATCTCAGACGAAGCTGTTTGAGTGACCTGAAGCTAAACTCGTCCCATGTGAAATGGCCCCGACCCATCCATGCTTCTGTCTATCAGTGGTTTGAGGTTGTTGCAGAGCTCGCTTCTTTGTGCTTGTGGGTATGTTCACTGCTGCTGGATCTTCAGTCCTGGGTTTTACAGACTTAAGCTTCTGGTTATGGGCTTTTAAACAGGGTTAATTAGAACTTTTCTTTGCCCGGAAGACATCGAGCCCTAAATCCGAAAGGCTGGTGACATCTTACATCATGTGTGTGCGCCCAGCTCAGAGCAGATCCAGTCAACACACTGCCAGAAGCAGTGTAGGACGCTCAGCTCGAACACCTGTGAAGCAGAACTGATGATAGCGGTGGTGAAACCCTACGCTCATATTAACTGAAGAGTAGACTGCCTGGAAACCCAGTTAAAAATGCTCGCTTTCAGATTCGCTCCATTAAAAAAAGTCTCCCTCTACACTGAGACCTTTCAGACAGTGTCTAATATTATCCTTTCCAAGTCACTGAGTACACAAATTCAGGCAGTTAAGCTGGAGGGCAAAATGCAGAATTCAGCAGAGAACTGTTTTGAACATTCTTTATTTGGTTCAGTGGCTTGTTTGTGGCTGTAGAGTTGGCACAGGTTCTTGCGTTTCCCTAGACTCCGACCTGATCTCTTTAGAAACGCTAAAAAAGCTGCTAAGTCTGAATCGGAGCTCTCCTGGGGTTTTGGATGTACAGCAAATTATTTCAGCTATGTCCACATTAAGCTGACAACTCAGTTTGTCAGAATCAGTGCGGGAAGCTGAGATGATGATGCCGGTGCGCACGATATTCCTGTCTTTTTGGAGGCTAAATCTCGTGCGCATTCTTAATTATTCTGCTGTGTTTTAAATGCTTTAAATGCTTAAAAAATGACCCTCTGCCGTGTGTGTGTAGGGTAGGGAGAGTGGACCCATTTCTGGTTTGCGCTGCTAGAGATGATCCTTCTTTCAGAATTTTTTTTTTTTTTTTTTTAAAGGACAGTCTCCTTTCTTCCAAGAGAGCAAGTTGAGTCTGCATTGTTTGAATGTATTTATGCCTCCCTGTATGTGTTGACTAGTTCCTGTACCCTAAAAGCTTCCCTTTTTACACTTAGTGATACTATCCCAGCTTGTTCTTTCCTTTTCATTTTATTTAATTATTTTTTAAATAGGCTCTTGGTTACGGTTATCTCTGTGCTTTTTAATTTGTTTCATATGTAGTCTCTCCTTCCTTCTGATGTAGTGGCTCACTTGATTTCCCTTTGCAGTGGCCTCTTTCTCTTCCATGTACCCGTCCAGTTGTCAAGGCAAGTTGCACAGGAGCATATCCTGGGCAGGTATATTTATCTCTCTTTAAGGAAAACAAAGTTATTGCCATAGAAGAACACCTCTGATTCATAGCAACCGTGTCCCTCATACCTCATCACCCCTTCCATGTTTCCTGTTTGTACCTGGTCTCATTATACTCAACGAATGGGATCTTGACTAGCATGAAGAAGTCCAAGCCAGATACGACATTTGCAAGTAACTTGAATGCAACTTTTTGGATGGGTCATGACTCATGGGGCTTAGACTATAGAGGGGCACACAAAAAGATCTGAATTCCCTGACTTCTCAGCTCAGTCTTGCAATTGGGATGATGTCCTGTTAGTGTAGAAAGCTCCCACTTCTGTGAGTGTCACCTGGAATGCTGTTTTTGCAACTAAATGTAAAAGCAAGCCAGCATTGCTCAGCCTACTGAGAGCCGGCTAGTGCTGGCCCTACGAAGCTAATCTGAAGTGTACGGCTGTCTTGATACTACAGCGTAGTTGCTGGGTGCAAGTTTTGAAAATAAAAATAGAAACTTTCAAAGAGAACCATGATAAATGGTAGCTTTCTGTAGGCTCAATAGCAGTGTCCATATCTTTTCCCACTTGCTATGGCAACATCTATTTTCTAAACAAACTAGATGCAAATAAAATGCACACTCATAAGCACAGCATTTGCATTGCATTGCTAAAGTGCAGTGCTTTTATGATTTAATTGAGTGAGCGAACTTCCCTTCCACTTCCATTCCTTCGTTTGAAAAATCTGGTGTTGAGCAGTAGCTGTTCTCAATTGCTATGTTGGCACGATGCTATTAAAATGACACGCAGATGCTGCCATACAAGACTCTTCTGCACTTCTCTTCTGTACTCAGATTACTCCGCTTCCACCTACGGTGTAATTAGTGAGCGCTCAAATTATTTAAAAACGCCAGTAAAATTGACGGTAATGTTAGAAGTAGGGAAGTTGAAAGCACTGAGTATGTGCAGGTGTGTTCTGGCTTGGACAGCTAACCAGATCAGCACGTTTTTAGAAGGTATGTGTGCGCAGTGCTAACTCTTAATTGCTTCTTTGAAATAACTTTTGGCCCCGTGAGCTGAAATCAATCCAGGGAAGGCTGCTTTAGTGATTTTTTGCTGATTTTTTTTTTTTAATTATTATTTTGTGTGTGTGCTAATTTTATTTCTTTAAATTTCACTTTGGAAAACAAATCTTAGCCTTTCAGATTGGTCTTCCAATTCTATGTGTACATAACGGGAAGCCTCCTGTACTTCAGCCTTTTCCTCAGGACAAAAAAAAAGGCCAACAGAAGTCTTCAGTCATACTCACTCCTGTGTTCACGGTAGCTGAGTATTGTAGACACTTGGTTACCCGTCCCAATAACCTCTCTTCGTCATGCACAGGGTCTCCAAGTGGTTTTGTGTCAGCCTGATCTCATTAACAATTTGTCTGATCAGATACCACATGCAGATTGTCCTAGTGTTGCTGCAGAATTTGGATTAGGTGCAACTTGGGCTATACTGGTTAACTTCTCCTGAGGAATATTAGGAAAGATGCCAAAAATGCAAGGGAATAGCCTCTAGTCATTTTAATCTCCTCTTAAGCCAACATAACGTACAGGGACATTTGCCATATACAAGGCTTATTCTTTTGCTACTTGCATAGAATTTGTTTTCATTGCCTATTTACTTCAAAGCTAACTTTGCACTTCCTTGCATCTCTGTAATTACTCTCTGTCCTGACAGCTGAGTGGTAAGATGCCTAAGGACCCATTTTCTCCATTATTTATCCACTACTTGTTCATTGTTAACAATCTGACACCACTCCCCCTGGTCTGACCGAAGTAGCCCAGCCCTTTGGCATGAGGGTAAGTCAACAGATTATTCTATGCAAAAGGAAAACCTGTAATGAGGAACCTGGGACGTTAAAGTCTGCACTCTGTGATCAGGGAGATCCCACGCTTCCAATATGGCCTTCAGTTACGATCCTAGGAGGGAAAAGGCTGGTACTTCTGAGGAAAGGATGGGGTCCCGCCATACCGCTCCTCTCTACATGCCTCAGTTACTCTGTTTGTGTCTCGGTAGAATCAGCCGTGGTTTTGGAAGAGGGGAGCCCGTCGGAGATGGAGTTAAAAGAGACCGATTCCCCAACAGAGTCTCAGGAGATTGAAGACTTTGAGGCCACATCCTCGGAGCCGTCCCTGAGCGAGGAGAAGTTTGGTAAACCCAAAGAACCGTACAGCAGGGTAAGCACATCCCCGCGTGGAGAAGGACCTCCCGAGCTGTACACGTCCCTTGTAAAGAGCCACCAGTTGCGCTCTTGGTGGCCAGCTGACAATGGAAACGTTTACACGGGTTGCGTGGATAGAGGGTCCATAAGTTGTCCTGCTTGCATGAACATCGGTAGTAGTAAAGGCAAATGTTCTCCTATCTGCCTGTGTTTGAGTGGTAGTGGGTTTGGGTGGTGACTAGCTCCCCGTCTGGTGCAGTGTCTCATGCGTGGCTTCTCATGACTTTTCATGGTTGAGTTGCTCCTCAGACCCCTGCTTTTTTCTTTTTTTTTGGCTTTTCCTTTAAGTCCTCCTCGACGTCTAGTCAGGAAGAGAAATCCCTGAGATCTGATGACTTGGTTCCTGTTGGGATTCCCATTGGAAGGGTCATCCATTCAGAAGATGGCAGGGCTCTGGAGGAGCTTTCCTTTCAGCCTTCGCAGCCGCTCAGCAAATCCAGTTCTTCCCCCGAACTTCAAACACTGCAGGAAGTCCTCAGAGATGCGAATGGCAGAGAAGGAATCGGAAAGCTGAGCACGGAAGTGAAGTCGAAATCTCAGTCTGAGAACTTGGAAGGAGAAGGACTTGGAAGCTGGTTGAGCCAGGGGGAGGATGCTAAAATGACCGGCACAGCCAGCATGTCTTCCGCTTCTCCTCGCTCGCCCAGTGGCTACCGCCCCAGAGGGTACACCATCTCCGATTCAGCCCCCTCCAAGAGGGGAAAAAGGATCGAGAGAGATGCCTTCAAGAGCAGAACAGCTGCCTCCAATGCAGAGAAAGTACCTGGAATAAACCCAAGGTGGGTGGGTGGATATGTCTACAGCTGGAAATACAAGGAGCCTCTTTTTAACTTCTTTCTTTTTAAGTAACGTCACAGGGCTGTGATTATTGGAAGCAGAGTTAGACTTGTTTAAATCCAACATATAGGTATTGGAGGGTTTACAAGACCAAAGCTGAATAGGTAGGTGTGACTTGATTTTTGTAATGCAATCCATGGTTTAATACCCACCACCTGAACTGTGGACCAAAGAAAACCCATTCCTCCGGTTTGGAACCCACCATGTAAGTGTATTTCCAATAGTGGGGATGTAGGAAAGGGCACTGACTGCCGCCCAGTCTTGCCGCCCAGTCCTGTTGTCCAAGGGGACTGACACATGCAACGTTACACAGCACAACTAGTGAAAAGCAAACTTAGACTTGTTGCATTTTTGAGCCTGAAGGCTTGGTAGCAGCCCAAAGCATTAATTCAGAAGATACTTGGGTGGGGCCATGTTTAATTTGTGAAATATTCAGCAGAGCCTGGGGTAAGAGGCCTCATTCCTCTTCTGGTTTGGAAGTGAATGCACAACCACACTGCAGCATTGGATTCCTGTCCCTCTGTCTGCTGCAAGGACCGGTAGTCTGTCCTCTGTCACCACTGAGCAAAATGACCCTCTTACGGCCTGTGGCTCGGCAGAAACTGTAGCTGGGTCAAATACTGACGGTGACCTTGCTGCACAGTTGTGCTTGGCTGGCTCTTTGTCTCCACCCCCCTCTGAAAATGCGATTGCGTGCCCCCCGATTGACACGGGCTTTATTTTTAAGGTAACTGGATTTCATTTCTCTTTTTCAGCTTTGTGTTTTTGCAGTTGTATCACTCCCCGTTCTTCGGAGATGAGTCCAACAAGCCCCTTCTGTTGCCAAATGAGGTGGGTAAGGTTTTATTATCATGGTGTGTGTTCTTAATGTTAACACTTGAAGCATCACTAATTGACACCCTTACTTCACTAATGAACTGCCAAAGAGATGAGATCCTGCTTTTTCCACTCCTGGAGCCAATAGGGGCCAAGCAGTATGTTTAGTCTCCAAAGCTGTGGCTTGTTACCCACATTCTTTAGCTTCTCAGCAAGCAGACAAATTGTTGCATTGGTGTTAGAAGCACAGGATGAAATTGGGCAAAATATATTGGAGAAGGTCACTAAAAAAATTGTCAGTTTAGGGGATGACTGGCAGAGGCCAGCGGGCACTATCCCTGTTTAAGAGAAAACTCAATGGTAATGAATTGTGCAGGTCAGTAAATGTTGTGGGGGGAGCAGCAATGGGTCCAATGGCAACTACAGCTTTGGGCTGTGATATCCTTCCTTCAAGGAGAAAATGGCCTGGGGAGTAGGTTTCCCAATCTCGAGGACACTTATTCCTCAGTAATCTCTTGCTCAGTTTCATAGATTCATAGATGCTAGGGTCGGAAGGGACCTGAATAGATCATCGAGTCTGACCCCCTGCCCTGGGCAGGAAAGAGTGCTGGGTCTAGATGACCCCAGCTAGATGCCTATCTAACCTCCTCTTGAAGACCCCCAGGGTAGGGGAGAGCACCACCTCCCTTGGGAGCCCGTTCCAGACCTTGGCCACTAACTGTGAAGAAGTTCTTCCTAATGTCTAGTCTAAATCTGCTCTCTGCTAGCTTGTGGCCGTTATTTCTTGTAACCCCCGGGGGCGCCTTGGTGAATAAAACCTCACCAATTCCCTTCTGTGCCCCCATTAATAATATCAAGGCGTATAGTGGGTTTGTGTATCAGTGACAGTCAAAGAAATTACAAGTTACCCTTTCTTCTTTCTAGACATTTGAGAGATCAGTGCAGCTCCTAGATCAAATCCCTTCTTATGATACCCACAAGATCGCAGTGCTGTATGTTGGAGAAGGACAGGTAAGTCTTCATATGTGCAAATGCATAAACCAGTTTGCACCAGTTTAATGAGAATCCAGCAACATCACTGGAACTTGGGGGTTTCTGCCCGTCTTAAAGTGGCTCCATTTTGTTCTTTGCTTTCCCAGATTACGCAGCAGTGCACAGGCTGTGGCAAAGTGCCATGAACCACGAGGTTTCCTTTAATGCTGGTGCAGGACTTCTGCTTCCATTTCACTTAGTTTGTGGGTCTTTGCTGTTTAGTAGCAAAGAGAGAATATTCTCTTTTTGGGTGATGCTTAACAGCAGAGGTACTTCTTTCCTGCAGCTCTAGAATCTGCCAGGCTTCCCCAGCCCAAAACCTGTTAATGTTTTGGAGTCTTAAGTAGCTCTTGTTCTCCCCGGGTAGAGTCACTGCTTATGCTCTGCTTGCCACTTTTGGGGCACGTTCAAAGCACTCGTAGGCCAAGTGAATCACTTAAGCATCAAGAGGGTGAAGGAGTGATCTAACATCCTCATGAAACTTCCCGTTCTCTCCTAGACCAACAATGAAATTGCCATTCTGTCGAATGAACACGGCTCCTACAGATACACGGAGTTCCTGACGGGCTTAGGGAAGCTCATTGAGCTCAAAGACTGCCAGCCTGATAAAATTTACCTTGGTGGTCTGGATGTGTGCGGGGAGGACGGGCAGTTCACTTACTGCTGGCATGATGACATTATGCAAGGTAAGGCTTCTTGAGGTTTATGTGTTTCTTGGTGCAGGAAGGATGCTTTAACACACGAGAAGTTAGCAGAGCTGCTCTCCTGCCTATATCACATCCCTTCTTTTAAGAACTGGTAAAGAAGGTTTTCTTTGGGTTTTGTTTGCAAGTTGTTCTGCCCATCAAGTTGTTCTAACCCCAGCCCTCTTTCCAGCCTATGCAGGGGGTCGGACTCAATGATCTATTGAGGTCCCTTCCGACCCTAACATCTGTGAATCTATGAATCAACGTTTTATACTGGTATGCAGGAAGGACTGAGGCGTGTTTGGGCAAAAATATCCTGCTACATACTCTAGAAATAGACGGCCCTATTGGAAATTAGACCTGGTTTTCTCTCTCTTTCTGTCAAACCTGTTGTATTTTCATGGGCTGTTGTATTCCCCCAAACCAAATGTTGTTTTATAGGGATGAGCTTGAAGAATTCTGAACGCATCAAAGCCTTTCGAGAGGTATATTCAGACAACTATGTGGTATATTGTGACCAAGTGTGCCACAGCACCATGCACCCCCTGCAGTGAAAGACCATATGTTTAAGGCGTTTAACTTTTCCCTGAAAAAGCCAATTCCCTTTCCTGGTGCTGTTGTGGCCACTCAGACTGCCCCAAAACATTTTCCCATCACTTACCCCTTGCCCAGTTGCCAGTTTTACCCTGTCTTTAGTAGAACTCTTCACATTCATCCCTGATGTGTATTGGGGTGAGTCAGATTGCTCAGGAACTAGTGAGCCCACTTCCCTGATACCAGGATCATAGAGGGCTGTTTTGGCCCTTGGAAACACCTGGAGTAGACAGAGCGCTGCGGAGTTTCGTTCAGGTTGCTCGTTGGAGAATTGGCTGAAGCGTCACTTAGACATGCCCCTTTGCGTGGTAAAGCAGGTAGAATGGGAGCCAGGAGCATCTGGCTGTTAAAAACCTGAACAAACGTATTCAGGGAGCAAGCAGATTTCTTCATTGTGACAGCCCTGATGTCACTTTTGATGGTTAGACAAGTACATTGAGTATTACTACCACAGAGCCCATGGAGATCCCTCCCGTCTCGGTGTCTACGTGGAGTATCTCCAGTAAAGCTGTTTTCTGTTCCAACCTGTTGTTTGCTTGGTTTTCAGCCATTTTTCACATCGCTACTTTGATGCCCACAAAGGATTTGGATAAATATCGCTGCGACAAGAAGAGGCACCTTGGGAACGATTTTGTTTCCATCATTTACAACGACTCAGGGGAAGATTTTAAACTGGGAACCATCAAGGTAGGAAACCTGGGGTCTGCTTAGAAACAGCTGTCGCGCTATTTGTAAGACCTCGAGTCTTTTCTAAATCAATCTTGCTTAGGCTGTGAATGGGGATCGCTGAATACCCGGGGTATTCGGTCACACCAGGGAGTTGACCCTGGTGCATTCAATACTGGCTGCCATTAAAAATAAGCCTGTGGTCTCATCTCTGCTTCTGTTTTGAAGATCTTTTTACTGTTTCCTCGCTAGGGCCAGTTCAACTTTGTGCATGTTATCATCACGCCGCTGGACTACGATTGTAACCTAGTGACGCTCCAGTGTCGGAAAGGTAGGGTGGGTTTTGACGTCTGTTTTAAAGTGTATTTATGCCCCTGGGCCCAGCAACTTCCTTCACCTCGTGAGAATGGCCTTAAATGTCTCGGGTGAATAAAACTTAAGAGGAATTCTCTAAAGCCTTAAGCCCCATGCCCTGTGGCTTCCCTACAGGGACATCTCCTCATTAAGGGAATGGCTGGGTGGCCAGCGGGTGTGCAGGATGCCTCAGGACACTTTCAAGGGGCCACCATCCCGGCAGGTTGTCCTCCAGTTTCCTCCCAGCAGTGCAATACATGGCTGTGGGCAGCTGGAGAGGCACCTGAGGGGTCACCAGTGCTTTTCTGAGCGTCCGTCGGAGGAGTCGCTAGGGTGTTGTCATTCCAATTAAAAAGGTGCACGTAGGATTTCTGGAATTTCCTCTCTCTCGCCCAGATCCCCCACCACGACTGCTCTCCAGCTGTACCTCTCACTCCCCTCTCACCAGTGGACTTTGCTAATAAAACCTCTTGCTTTGAAGCAACGCCACTGGGAAATGTTCTGCCCCCGCCTCTGCTTCGGGGGGTGATTGACTGGGTAGGATCTCTGGAAAAGGCTTGTATGGGGAGCAGCCAGCTTTGGGAGCCAGTATACTGTGGGCACTGTAGAATAAAAGGTGTGATGCTTTCTGAGGACCTTTTTGGAGACAAGTGGATGGGAGAGGGAAATGTTCTCCACTTCCCCCCACAACTCTGATTCTCTAAGATCTGAAAATCCTCCTGAGGTTAAATTTAACCCACCCTCTGAAGAGAGGATACCAGCCAGTTCTGTCCTGTTCTGCCTTTTTAACCTTTCTTTCACAAGAGGTGAAAATCTTTCCCCTTGAACGGTAGATATGGAAGGGCTCGTGGACACAAGCGTGGCTAAGATCATCTCGGATAAGAACCTGCCGTTCGTAGCACGCCAGATGGCCCTGCATGCCAACGTGAGTACTGCCTGGCTTCTCCAAGGGCCATTGCCTTTCCTAGGATCAGTTGTCATCTCCCACAAGGAGATTAATATAGTTGGGTGAAGGAATTTAATCAGATGGTTATTTCTCTCGAATAACCAAGTAAATCAGATTTTTAGCATCTGAACTTTAGAAATCAGGTTGAATTTGCAGGACTGGTAAACTGCTCTCTAGAAACAAGCTCTGAAGTTTCTTGCCGTGGTCACTGCACGCTCTGAAATTTCTCTTTCAATCAGATGGCTTCCCAGGTCCACCATAGCAGATCCAACCCTACAGACACCTACCCGTCAAAATGGATTGCTAGGCTCCGTCATATCAAGAGACTGAGACACCGGGTAATGCAAGCTTTATACCTTTCTGTCCATACAATATTGCATGTGTAACATGGATAGTTGCAGTTAGGCATCGGGGGAGAACTCCCCTCTGAATCTTGAGAGTGACGGTGGGGTGGGTACGCTTCCAAAACGCAGGACTAAAGTCTAGCAAGTGTGACAAGAGGGGTCATACCTCCAGGCCACTACAGAGCCCTCTGTTTTCATTGGCTACCACCTGGCAGGATCGTGCCGGGCTGGCAGTATTGAAATCGAAATGGCAATGATATGAGCTGGGTCTGTTAACATGCCCAGTGTGAATGGAAACGAGGAAGGGGAGTTTGTCAAGGCGTCTTTGACTTGTTCCCTTTACCTGTCTTTAGCTACGCGAAGAAACACAGTACCAGGCACCCGGCTTCCCTCTGCAGATACATCCTTCTGCTCCTGCCAAGCCCCCTCCCCATGTGCCGCAGGATCCACCGCCGACCTATGAAACGGGGCAGCGGAAGAGGCTGATTTCCTCCGTGGATGACTTCACAGAGTTTGTGTAACCCCATCTGATCCGTGTCAGCTGTCTGGCACTTGAGGTGATGGACCCTCTTCACCCCACATGCTAACAGACTGCTGCCCAGGGAGACCGCCAGGACTTGGCCAGCTAGGTGTGCCCGTGTTGCTTTAGTGTGTGAGCTAGTGATGACCTGTGCCATGTGACTTGGATTTACATATGCCATCATTTTGTCTTGCCCACCATCAAATATGATAAGGATTTTCTACCCCGGCTGCCCATGCTGGAAAGGACTGAGGCCAGACATTTCATCTTCCTGTGTCTGGAGACCTCTCTGATAGCAGCTTTCTTGCAAGGGCTCTTTTCCCTGGGATGCTTCAGAACCAGTTTTCTAAACTGAAGAGTGGCAAAGCATCAAGGCAGGACGCTGTCCTCTGTTCATCACATGGTCAGAGCATGCAGAAAATGCGTCTAGTTTAAAAACAGGACACGATGGACTGGGTGTTGCAAGCACAGACTTTCAGTGCTAGAGATCTTGCTGCCCCTCTCCCTGCATGGAGGCCCCTTAGCACTCAAGAGAGTGGCATCCATTCTCAGACTTGCTCTACCCTGGCTCAAACCGAGTAGGGTCATTTGGTTTCACACATTACCAGTTGAAGAAGAAAAACAAATCTTAAGTTTCCAGGGAGACCTGTCTGTTTGTCTCTTCACAAACCATAATGAGATATGGCCTTGAGAGGCGAGTAAAGCTGAAATCGCTCGCTCTGAACAGACTGGAGCATCACAAAGACTCCATTTTAACCCGGGATTCAACAGATGATTTGAGCTCATGTTACAAATCGTGAACTAACCAGAGGCCGAATGCTGCTCCTAGTCGATTCAGTGATGAAGCCTCCGATGGACTGGCGACCGAGGATGGAGCAAGAAAGCAGGGGAATAACTTGTCCCTCTTTTGCCCATCCAGTTGGAAGGTACTTTCTGACGAGGGGACTGGCTGTGCACAGAAGACGCTGAATTGCTTTCTGATATACCCTCACCTCGAGCCCTTCCTCCAGTCCGTGGCTTCCTCAGGCCTGCTAACTGCATGGCTTTCATACAAGCTTTTCCTATTGGGCGTCTCGCACAGCCACAGCCTCTCAGCTGGAACCCAGCAGCTGGGATGTTTTGTAAGGAGCTTTCTAACGCAGATGTGCGCAAGAAAGGCCTGGAATTGGGTTGTCCTTCCTGTGGTAAGAGAAGGGCATCAGACACTACATTACAGTCATGGGAGAAACTGTATACTGTGACCGGCTCGTGCTTTTTGCTAGTGAACTGAATGACTGAATAGCTTCCAGAGACTGGTAAATGGTACCGAAGGTCAACCTAGCTATGTTGGAGTTGCTTGAGAGGTAGGGAAGGAGGAAGAGGAGGGGAGCTACCAGGCAATCCAGGATTGTTCGGTGCCTCTCGCGTGGGTCCTGTTCCGAGTGGGTGTAGCTCGTAAACGAAATAAAGGTGTTTGTATGGAGACTGGGCTCGGCGCACGGGCGGCTTCTTGCATCGGATCAGTCAGCTGCTTTGTCAGCAACGCGATGCAGTTCCCTCTTCTTGCTCTTGGACCCGTGGGGTAGGCCTAACAAAACACGTGGGAAGTTGGCACAAAGAACAGTAGACAACAGCAGGGCACAATCATGGGCAGCCCACCCCTTACGGGGAGGGATCACTAGGCCGAAACAGTCTAGTTTGGCGCCTCTTGTCAGCTGCGAGAGGCAGGCCGTTGTGGAAACATCGACTTCTTTCTCTGAAGTGGTGTGCAAGGGGCCCGACTTGAATGGTGACCTAGAGGCGATGTTAAAATGTGCAGTGGCCTTTAAGCACATGCCACAACTTCAAATAACACGCGTGGAGTCACGTGGCCTTTGTTTCTAACCCCCGTGTCAAGCAAACTCCGCTGCAAGCAGGTGTCCGTCATCCCGTTTTTATCTGGGACACGTTCTGCATTAGTGTTAGAGGCGCTTACTGGACAGACACGTTGAATACAGGGTCGTCCTAAAGCAGAGCCTTTTGCACGCATCTTTCAGGCAGTCGTGCCTTAGACCCTGGCTGCTTGAGGGGGATGCCGACGGCTCACAAAAGCACAGGAGAACGATTGCTTAGCAGTCCACAATTATTTTTTTTATTGGACTTTGTCACCTGTAAGAAACATTCCCACAGTTACAAAATAAGATATTTTTTGTTCGCAAAACGTAACAGTGACCAGAAGGCAACACCGGATGTCTTGGTCCAGACTATCCAATGCTAAAAAAAAAAAAAAAAAGCATTATATAAATTTCCCATCCCATTCCCACCCTCCTTAACTAGCTGATAGGGTTCTTTATTAAGCAGCTTGATACTGTTGCATCATTGTGAGACTTAAGGCAATAAATAAGAAACCATCTTTTGGTGACTATAGCACAAAATATACATTCAAGAGTATGTATCGGTTCGGGATACAAGTCAAGTTTTTATTGCTGCTGACAAGGAATGTGATTTCGTGACTAATAGTTCAGGCTTCAGCTAAGCTCAGTTCTCGGGTATTAGGTGCCTTAGTTGTGGCACTTGGAGGACCTTGTCTGTGAGCATGTGGCTGATGGCTTTGTACAATTAATTAAGTGTTGCTATGAGAACTAGGATGGCTTTGGAAGCTGTAGGACTGACCCGCCGGGCGCACAGGCCCTCGCTGAAGCATCTGGCGTTTGCTGAAGTGACTGGTGGGCTCTAGAGCTGCTCTGTAGATGCTGCTCGAAGGCAAGCAGAGCAGTTGTCTTATCCCATCTGTGCTCCTCTTCAGTTAGAAGCACTTGGCAGCCCCTGCACACCAAGACACACACACACACACACACACACACACACACACACACTCATGCACGCACGCCTACAGAGCACGCTTGCTAACAAGCTCCCTTTACTTCCGAACTTGGAGAAAGGACAAATCCCTGACTCTCTGCATTTGGCAGCATCCTGGCTCGAACTCTTCAGTCACCTGTATTAGCTTATGAAAGGACATGCTAATTCCTCTGGCTTTCAGTTCACCACGGCCTCTGACCTATGGGACTTTCTGCTCCCTAGAGTGACCACGCTAATAACTTCCATTTAAATGACCCCATTCAAGGCTTTGCGGGGGGGGGTAACCTATTGTAATGAGCCTTGAGAGGCTGAGCCTTGAAGAAAGCGTCTTAATTTTGCTTTTTAACTCGCAGCTTCCGTGAGATGGGCCGTTAGCAAGCACATGGGACAGTCTGCCGTGGCACCCGGTCCCTGTAATCTTGGTGATACTGCTGGCTGACAGGCCTTCATTTCTGAGACTCGTTATTCACCTTACTGTACTACTTTTAACTCTCAAGTGTAAATCCCTGCCCTCTACACCATCTTGATACAACCGTGCCGTTGTATTTGGCCAGCCCAGACAGACCCATTCCCTGTGCAGGGGTGGGATCCCTCCCTAAGTGTTGCCCCGTTTGGCGGGTAAGTGGTGTCAGCCGTCCTGGTGCCATAGTGGCCACGAATATTTACAAGCAGCGAGGGTGGCTGTCACTGCATCCCGTCCGGCTTGGCCTTTCCAAGCGGTGGCCTCTGGGCTGCACACGTTACCGTTAGCAATGGGGGAGACAGGCCTGGCTTTAACCATCGTGTTTCCCAAACCCACTATCTTCCAGCCTCGCTACCTTCCCAGTGGGAAGAGGGGTGGTCCAGCTGGCAGAGGTTGGGGGTGGGGGGTGTAACCAAGAGCTTGCAGGGCCCAGAGGGGTTGAAGGGTTGCAGTAGAAGCAAGAGGATACGTCACGCTTGCGTCCTTCACTTGCAGCATCAGGTTGGGGCCGTTGTAAGGAGTCCTGGAGCTGATGCAGTTGGGCTCTAGCGTGACAAGTAGTGAAACCCTGCTTGGAAGCCACCCAGCCTCTGTGGGACGCACTGTGAGGATCCACAGCCTGGCTTGTGCCTCTCCTGCCCGTGACATGCTCCCACCCTGCCTTTCCAGCTGGCCTCTGTCCCTCTCCACCTGCCATCTCGGACGTCCCGAGGATGTCACTTCTACCATCGGCTCTGCGAAGAGAGCCTGTGGCAACTATTTCCACTTCCTCCTGTCTGCGCTCTACCTACGTCCATACTTCACATTAAATCAACATAGCCTTTTGGCTAAAGATAGCCACCCTCATCCTCGTCATAACACTGAGGCTTGCCCCCCGCCGGCGCCTTCCAAAACCTCTTGCTGGATCCTGCTATCTGCGCAACAAGGACAAACTTCAGGGCTTGGCTGCTCATGAACACCCACGCTTGCTGGGTTTGTGTGTCTGCGGAGAGGGAAGAACAGAGCAAGGGAAGAGAGAGCCTGGGTGTCCCCCGATGGCTGTGCCTTGACCTGCAAGGCATCGGACACCCGGCATGAAGCACAAAGCGTCAGGAGCTGGTTACTGAGAATAAAGTGCAAAGAGGTGATAAGAGCAAACTGCTCTGGAAGTGTCCTGGGAGGGAAGCCCCTCTCTCTAGCCCCTAAAAGTGCTTGGCTGGAAAGGAGCGTGCAATTCCCCTGCTGCGGGTGTTCTCCTCCTCTGGGTGGGGGAGCTCTGGCGTGATCCACCGGCGTCCCAAGAGATGTAGCTGGAGAAGCGAGATGCGGCCGAGTCCAAGGCACCACCTGTACCATCGAGAACGGCCCCCGCTGCGATCGGCCTTTCGTTTCCCAGGGCTCCTGTAGAGCACCGGTGCATTTCGGGAGCATCAAGCGGGGTACGGGGAAGAGACCAGCTAAGTGCATCGTGAGATCCCACCGCCCCTCGGCTCCAGCTGTAGGGTCGGACCTAGTGCCGGACTGGCCTGAGCCTGGCGTGGCCGAGAGCACGCGCACCCCACGCGCTCGGACACCTAATACTTTATATACAACGAACATTCCCGGAAGAAGCACTTCATACATCCTTTAAATAACTCTGACAATAGTGTTCTGTCTCCTATCTACAGGTTTCAAACACGGTACCGATGCTATGAAAATATAGCAAACATACAAAAATATATACATTTAAAAACCCCGTATAAATTACTTACAATAATACATAAGGCCAAAGAGCAGCGGGGACGTGAACGCAGGCCGGGGGGTGGTCTCTGCCAGGGAAGGTTTGCTGATGTTCTGCACCACTTGGCGCAGCTGGGAAGAATTTGGGGGAAGGATGGGGCTGGCCGGGACCGACACATGGGTGTTGCCTGGTCCTGGTAGGAGAAGGGGCCGTGAGCTGCCTGCACGACGTAGGAAGCAGAGCCCAGCTGCTACTCTACGCCGCGGCCTGCGGTTTAAGCTGGAGGGGTGGGAGAGAGTCGGAGCAGGGAGCCCGACCGTCATCCCGTCTCAGACGGAGGCAGACGGTCAAGCAAATTGTGCTTGCTTTCCACCGGAGAGGAGCTCCTGCCTTCCCCTCGCGCTTCTGGTTGCTGAATGGAGCCTCTTGGCCTCCTTGCTAAGGGAGGGTCTGGGCTTGGCTCGCTGGCACCCAGTCCCGGGCAGAGGTTGTTTCAGCTGCGGGGCGGAGGGGAGAGGGCTGCGTTCACATCACCGTTTGCTCGTTCAGCTTACGATTTAAAAAAAAAATACTGCTTTCGTGATATATTATCCCGTTCTTGTTAAGGTCGCGTGTGTCGTCAGCCAAGGAAAGCATTGTTTAAAGTGCTGGGCAGTACATACGAAAAAGTAAACCGAAAAAATACATATACTTATGTCAATACATTCCTTCAACGACCAAACCAAGCCATCGACGCAACGCGCCCCCCCAAGCCCAGCCGCCGGGCGCGGGGGACGCCGGCGGGGCAGGGGGACCGCAGCGAAGCCAGCGCTCCGGTACCCGTCTCGCTAAGGGACTGATCGAACGAGTCCCCTGGTTGAGCTGGTGCCGTTACCACCTCCACAACGGGCTGGTTTCCATGGGCGGCAGCTTAATGCGGATTTTGTTGGAATTCAGCTTTTTTTTTTTTTCCTCTCTCCCTTTTTTTTTTTTTTTTTTATATCAAATGTCATTAAATACAAATAATATGAATTTCTGGAGGATAAATTCAGCCGATACTGGAAGTTAAGTGATGATGCTGGTGTTAAATACTGTCTATGCATATAAAGTGGGATTAAATATCCTCTTGGAAACTGGTAGCTTTCCTCCACTGTGTGTCTGGTCGGGGAAATCCAGAAGTCAGTAAAAAAAACCAAACAAACCCAAAACAACAACAAATGCTTAAAGGTAGCAGGGAGCGCGGCTCCTCGCCCCACTTTGGCACAGCCAGTTGAGAACGGGAAGTCCCCTGGAGCCGGCCCTGGCACCAATTCTTGGTAAAGCATCTTAAAAATAATCAGCCTGCCTCGGGTTGAATCCACACGCTTTGTTTGCGGTTCGGAAACCTGTGCTTTTGGGTTGATACCATCCGAATCGGAGCTCTTCTCCGCTCCGCTTAGTGCCGGCTGCAACGAAGCGAGAGCCTCGCGGCTGCTCGCGCCGCATCTGGGCGAAGACGGGACCCGCTGAGGACGATCCCCGAGGACGCCGTCGCTCGGGAAGCAGGAAACCACGTGCTCGAAGCTGCCTGGCTGGACGATGCCCCGAGGCAGTACCCGCGTGCCCCGATCCTCGCGCTGCAAGCTGGCGCTGAGCTCAGGCAGGGCGCATTAGGCTCCCCTACGGTGCCGGTCTCCCGAGGGTCCCGGCTCGGACCCCAAACGCTGGCGGCTCTCCACGCCACGAGGATCTCCCTGCCCTCCACCAGGCAGCACCGTGACGTGTCCCCTCGGCGATGCTGCGTGGTCCCGTTACTTCACGCTGGGGTGGACCTTGTTCTTTGCCCGGAGGGGCCTCTTCTTCACGGCTGGCGCCAGGGTGCCGTAGCCTTTGTGCGGGGACGCCACGCCGATGCCCCGGCTGGCTCGAACGAGCCGGCTGGGCACGGCGCCCGGGCCGTCCTGCGGGGCGCCGGGGGATCGGGAGGGCAGCGGGAAATCCACGTCCGAGGCGTTCTCGCCCTGCTCCAGCCCGCCGCAGCCCGGGGCGCACGGGACAGCCTGGGTCCCGCGCAGGCGCCGCGTCCTGGCCCGGTGGCTCTGCGTGCCCTCCAGCTGGTGCTCAATGCGGTACACATCCTCCGTCACCTGGTTCACGCGGTCGAACTGGGCCAGCAGCATCTCAAAGAGGGAGAGGAGGCGCCGGAGGTCGGCGTCCACCTCCAGGCTGTCCCTGGCGCTCAGCACCAGGCTGAGCCCATCCAGCTGGCTGGAGGAGGTGGAGGCCCGGGAGCTGTCTGAGGCGGCGCTGGGGGTCGGGCCCCGGAAGGACTTGGAGTCGCTGGAGGAGCGCGAGGGCAACGGCTCCATCCCCTCGAATCGCACCTTGTGTCGGAACTGGAAGGGAAAGCGGGGGGTTGCAGCCGGCCCGTGCGGACCCTCGCCTCCCCGCACCGGGGACGGAGCTGGGGGGTGGGTGCTACCTGGGACCCTGGCCAGCCCAGCGGAGGGTCACGTGCCCTTGTCCTGGTGGCAAGCGGTCCTATGTGCTAAATCCCAGGCTGGGCAACCCCGCAGAGAGGAGCCGGCCATCTCCAGGCCTGCCCCAGCCCCCCCCCCAGAAAACCCCGAGCGCCCTCGCACCGTGCCCGCAGGGGGAAGGGGAGCCCGGGCGAGCCGCACTCACTTCCTTGGCTTTGCTGAAGCCCATCCACATCTTGAGCCTGCGGACGAAGAGCTCCACCATCTCGTAGTCCTGCGGCTCGAAGGCCGGCCGGTACAGCTCGAAGTGCATCTCCCGGTAGCGGTGGAGGAGCACGGCGGCGAAGAGCCGCAGCACCACCCACAGCTCCAGCACCACGTAGCTGGCGCAGAACAAGCCGTACCAGCCCGAGGGCTCGGGCGGGCTGGGACGCAGGGTCGCGCTGCCCCGGACCAGGGCGAAGAGAAGCAGGAGGCTGCTGCCGAAGCTGCGGAAGGACTCGGAGCAGGAGGAGAAGAGCTGCGAGGGAACGGGCGGCGAGCAGTGAGATGGGGGCTGTCCCTGGGGGTCGGCCTGGAGGCACCTGCCTTCCAGGACCCTGGCTGAGGATGCCAGTGGGGGACCAGGAGCGCCTGGCTTTGGGGCGCCTCCTGTCCTCACCGAGGATGCTTACCAGGAAGCCGAGCTGAGCGTACGCCAGGGCGAGGATGCCAAACGCCAGCCCCGCTGCGGCCAGCTCCTTCGCGGACTTCTGCAGCGTCTTGCCAAACACGGACCACTGGCGCACGAAGCGCAGCTGCTGGGCGGCCTGCGGGCGAGCAAGAGGAGCGCGGTTCGTACGCCACCTTGCACGTCCCCGCTCTGGGATTCTGCTGCCACTTCTGTCACCAATGTCACGACAGCAGGACGTGCCCGTTGCCGGACCGAGCC
>NW_005842225.1:163436-164078 GCF_000455745.1 Alligator sinensis
GAGCCGGCCAGGCTGCTGAAGACGCTGTTGAGGAAGGCCACCTGGTAGAAGCTGGTGAAGCCCCTGCGGTTCTTCAGGTACTTGGCCCACTGCTGGTCGGCGATGGTGGCCTGGCTCAGGTGCACCACCACGGAGCAGGTGGTCAGCAGGATGAGCAGCCACTGGGCATAGCTCCCCAGCCGGACGAAGTAAGCCCGGCCTTCCTTCTTGATGGCCAGGCACTCGGAGACCACGAAGTACACGACAAACATCATGAGGAAGACCTAGGCGGGGGAGAGGGAGGCGCTTGGAGCAAGGCCGCTCTTGGGAAGCGCGCCGGCCACCGGAGACCTCCCCACGTAGCAGCCCGGAGCAGGATGATCTGCCTGCACGTGCCACGGCCTTGCACCCTGCGCCCTTCTCCCGCTGCTGGTGCTTGGCACCCCTCCCTCCCTCCTGGGACTGCACTGAGCTCCCAGGCAAACGGGAGAGCGGGAAGCAATGCAAGGCTCATCCTCTTGCTGCATCCCCCAGCGATCCCAGCACTGGACTGACCATCATGACGAGCTGCAGCGTGACTCCCCCGCTGAGCCGCCGCAGCGGGAAGGGCTGGATGCTGACGGCCGTCAACCAGTGCCCCGCCACGGGGGACTCCAGACGCAA
>NW_005842225.1:164183-165513 GCF_000455745.1 Alligator sinensis
GGCCGTCACCGCGTGCCCCGCCACGGGGAACTCCAGCCGCAGGGTGATGGCCGCGTGCAGGTCCACGCCGGGGTTGTACTGCGTCAGCTCCACAAAGACCGCTCGGCTCCTGGGAGAGCAGAGGGGTCAGGGCACGGGGACAAGTGCGGGCTCCGTCTTCGGTGCCCCCACGTTCGTGGGGTCCCGGGAGCTGCTAGAGCAGCCCAGGCCTGGCATCTGTCTTGCTTAGGATGATGCTTTTCTAGTTCAGCCCCAAGCAGCACCTCCCTCCTGGGGCTGGATGGGTAGGTTGGCTTGAGAGGGGAGTCTCAGCGTAAGGCTCCTCCTTCCCCTTTCCCTCACCTGCAACCCCCGCAGCCAGCTCCAGGCTCTCCCCTGCCGACCCCAGCCACCACGCACCCCACACGCGGTGCCCCCGGAGCGTGGCTTACATGTTGTCGATCCAGCCGTGGTGCTGAAGAAAGTCCAGGCGGGCTCTGCTGTCCTCCAAGGTGGTGCCCAGCTCCTGGGTGTAACCTCCGCTGTCGTAGACAGAGAAGTAGCCCCAGTACCAGACCCTGCGAGGGAAGGGTGGCCAAGCGGTGAGTTTGCAGGGAGGGCTGCCAGAGAGCTCTCAACCCCCAGGACAGGAGCAGCCCCTGCTGTCTGTGCAAGAGCAAACCCTGATCCAACACCCGAGGGCTACGCCCCGCGCCCCCATCTCCCTGCAGAGCCAGGCTCCGCTTGCTCCTAACTTGCACCAAGAGTTAGAAAAGCTCTAGGCTTTGCACGGAGTTGAGGGACAGCGCCTGGCTTGGCTGACATGACAGCTGGAGACCGAGGGATCCCCCCAAATTGCCTGCAAGAACCCGGCCATGGGGTGCACTTTGTGGACGCAGCAGACACCGTGCCTCCCTGCCCTTACCCGGCCAGGTCGGGCGGTGAGTAGGACCACGTGGCTGTCAGGTTCCCAGGCCCGCTGTCCCAGCCCACAGTGTGATCGCTGGCATCGAAGCTACCGGAGCGGTACACGCATCTCTTCCTCACCGCTGCTGTGTCTGTGCCACTGAGGAACTCCTGAATGGGGTCCAGGCATTTGTCTGGAAGAGACCGGCGCAGCATGAGCCCGGGGCTTGGCATGACCCGGGACGACCACCCCGCCACGTGGTGGTGATGGCGGTTTCTTCCCCATCGTTTTCCTCGAGTCAAACCCGCCTTCCGCTCCCATCCTCGCCGCTTAGCCCTTTACCAGCATTTATGAGTAAATATGGCATTTAGACTGCCAGGGCGAGCCCCATCTTCGAGGCCCTGCGGCTCGTCAGGAAGGACCTGCTACAGCAGACTCCGCAGC
>NW_005842225.1:165557-192625 GCF_000455745.1 Alligator sinensis
GGTCCTTGGCCCCCCCCCCCCCAATGACCGGGGCATTGGCCCCCCCCAAACGACCGGGGCATTGGCCCCCCCAGATGACAGCGCCAGGCAGTGGGACCCGACCGAAAAGCCTCCTTGTCCAGTTTCAGAGTTCCCTGTGCCGCGGCACGAGCTATGTGGGGCAGGAGATGGGACAGCGCGGATGGGGCTCGTCCCCACGTACCTTCCTGCGAGCGGAGCTGGCGCAGCCGCGGCACCCCCAGCGTCAGGCTGTGGCTCTCCCGGCTTGACTGGTTGTTGTAGAGATACGGCAACAGCACCTGGGACATCCAGACCCAGAACTCGTCGGACCTGCGCACGCGGGGACGGGAACAGAGAGGGAAAACCCATAGGGTGGATGCAATACGCGGCGTCGGCCTGCAGCCCGGCGCGCCCACTCGGAAGCGCCGCCTGCCTCCGATGCCCGTGCAAAAGGGACGAGCGCTGGAGAGGTGATCTCTGCAGCCTCTGAGCAGAGCTGAGAGTTATCGCCAAGGTCACGGGACTCTGTTCATCAGGGGGGCAAAGGCCCAAGGGGGGGTGAGTCGGCCCAGACAGTGCTGGCTGGACCCTGTCAGGCCTGTTTCATGGATGTTCACCAGGGAAAGGACCCGCTGGACCCTCCCGTGGGTCTGACAACAGGAGAGGGAATAAAGAGGTATCCAGGATATGGGAGAAGGGACAGTCTCTGTCCGGCCGTGTGATGCGGGCCATGGCAGAGCCCTTCCCCTTCGAGGCGAAGGAGCTGGGGCAGATCCACCTGCCCTGAAACGTCCAATTCAGGACAGCCCTGGGGGAGAAGTCCACTCGGCGATATCCAGCATGAAATCCCTGCCCAAGGCTGCATGGGACACAGTCCGCACCGCGCGCCGCCGTTACCTCTTAATGCAGAGGAAGTCCTCGCTGCCCAGCTGCTGCTTGATGGAGCTCTGCAGCAGGAAGGCCTGGCTGTTGCGGGATGCGTCGCCATAGCTGGTGAGCAGGTTTACCAGCAGGAAGAGCATGTAGATGAGAAAGTTCTGGGGAGCAGAGGCGCGGGGTCAAGCTGAACGGCGCGGGGACAGCCTTCCCCCCAACTAGGCTGGCCCAGGTCCTGTTCCCGTGGGGTGACGGTGGCAGGACCCCTCCTTGGCTCCACTGCAGCAGGATCGGGCCCTGCCCATGGGTCTTCCTCCCATATGGGAAACAGCTTCTCAACGAAGCCCAGGCCCAGGATGCGGGAGCTGCTACGGATAGCGCAGCACCCACCCCTGGCATCAGCCAGAGCAGCCTCTCCTTTCTTAGGGGTGCCGCTCTTCAAAGCGACGTTGCTCTGCTAGAAATAACTTCCTTTCCTTTCTTTTAAAGCTGGGGCATTAGCACCCACTGGTTTGCACCGAATGGGCAGCCCTTTCTGGACGCTGAGCTGGGAGGGGGCACGCGGACGGGTCTGCGAGGTGCTCCCCAGCGCCCGTCTGCAGCAGCTGCTCTCCGCAGCGAGGAGGGAGCGCTCCCATCTCCTCTGCGGCACTTCACACGGAGCAGCGCAGGTCCTTGGGGGGGTGCCCTGGAGCCCAGCACGGTGCAGGGAGCGTCTGGGGCTCTTTGGAGGGGCCTGGGAGCCAGCCCTGGGCTGCACGGGGGGTCAGCAGACGGCCAGCCTTGCCAGCTCTTACCTTCAGCATCTTGTGCAGCAGCTTGACCTTCCTGGCCTCCTCCTTGGCCTGGAAAAGGGCAAAGCCCTGAGGAGGCCTCACCTTGTTGATCTTCTCCGAGACGTGCTCCACAAACGGGTTCTCCACCAAGGTGTCGTCCTCCTCCGGGTGCAGGCGCTTGGCAACCAGCGAGAAGTAGAGGGCTTCCACCAGCACCTGCCACGGAGGACACGGCACATCAGCCGTCTGTGGTGTTGCTGGTCCTGGACCTCTGGACATCCCCCCCCCTCCCCTCCCCTCCCAGCGGGTGGGAGTCTGAGCTGTTTTCCCATCTCTTCAAGGCTTTAGCAGAGGAAGGGGAATCCACTTGGCTCGGACCCTTGCACCTCCACACCTGCAGACCTCCGCAGGCATGTGGCAAGCACCGAAACTCAGCTCGGCCTTGAAATGGGTGGACTAATCCAAAAGACAAGCCTCTACATTGGTGGTTCTCCTGTGCTGGGCTCCAGGGCACCCCCAGGGAATGATTAGATAGATGGGGCAGGAGCTGGGTCCCACCCCATTTACTAAAGAGGCAACAGATGGAGGAAGCGTGCAATGCAGTGTGCAGTGCAAGTCCTCCATTGTGGAGGAAGCGTGCAATGCAGTGTGCAGCGCAATGTAGTGTCCTCCTTCATCGTGGAAGATGTGTGCAATGCAATACATGCAGACAGGTACACGCACAGCCCCAGGTTCCTGTCTAGCCTTGGGTGGGTACCGACTGCCCCGCAACGTTCAGCCTTTCGAGAGAGGTGGGGAAAGAGCAACACACGTGTGCACACAGGCTTGCCCTCTCTCTGCTCTCACCTTGAGAGGTTCCCAGATCAAGAAGGAGGCCAGGAAGCTGAATATCCCTGAGATGAGCCACATGAGAGCGACGCTGGAGGTGAAGCCCAAGCCGATCCACACAGAGACCCCGAAGCAGGCGGCGACGAGGAGGAGGCTGATGGCGTGAGCCAGGTACGAGCACCACGAGGGCAGCAGGCGCTTCTGGAACGCGCGGTCTGTGGCTGCGGGGAGCAAAGCACGTGACCAGCAGAGAACAGTCACCCCGGGCACCCCAGACACCTGAGCAGGCAGCAGCAGTCTGGCACATCTGTGCATGCGCCTATATTATAGTCATTGCTCAAATGCAGCTGCCCCCAGGTAGGAGGCGGCATCACCAGATTGCAAAGTGCCGTGTGTGTGTGTGTGTGCGCGTGCATGCAGGAGGGGGGCTTGTCTGCCCAAGATCCTGGGACAAATCTAACTGGAGTCCCAGACAGATAGTGCTGCGGGTGTCACTCAAAGCCTGGGTGGCCCTGTCCACTCGGGCAGCGTGGAGGGCCTGCCGAGCTGTCAAGCATCTCAATGCGCATGTCTCCAGGAGCCTTGGCCTTACCCGCCTGCTGCTGAGATCTCCAGGATGGGGTGGCATGCATGGTCTGCTCAGACACGGATCCTTCCCCTCCACCCCTTGGGATTAAATAACTGTGCCGAACAAATAGGCCGGTAGTGCAGTGAGCAAGATGAGCTGCTTGTCTCGTGGGCAATCGTGTTTCCAGCCTTATGGGGGCCGGACCGATTAGCTCACGGTCATCCTGGAACCAGGATAGGAACAGCGAGGGGTGGGTTTGTTGCAATGCCTTGGAGCAAGACGTGCTGTGCTAGGGCTTCAGCTGGGAAGGTTTTGGAGGATTTGGATGGTATCCAGGGATGACAAGACAAGTGAGCGTGAAATGGTAGGAGGTGGGGATATACCCCATGTGTCTCTCTCTGCCCCTGGCCACCTGCGTGTCTGTCTACCTGCCCTTCCTATCCTTTCTGGCTGCAGGATTTCTCCCTCACCGGCTGCAGGGAGGACACCCGCCGTGCTGGCCGCTCGCAGCGGAGAGGGCCTGGCCACCCGCGTACCTGTCCATATAGGCTTGGCCGACCTGCTCACTTCCCTGGGAGGAGGTGCCACGCTCTGCCCTTTCTCGTTCAGCTTCTGCAGCATGATGGTCTCGGTCTTCTCCCCAAACACGCTGGATCTACCCCGGAAAAGCAATGACATCAGCAAACGACGGGGTCTCGTTAGCAGGGGTTTGCCTTCAGGCACAGGGCGTGAGGGCAGCATGCCAGGCTCAGCCCCACCGCCTCCCCGCGTACTCACAGCCCTGAGATCAGGTCGGTCTCGGCTCTGCCGTAGTGCCCCACGTCCTGGGAGTGGGAGATGCCGCTGGCTCCATCGGCGAGGATCTGCCGGATCAGGTCTTCGTCTGGGGGAACAGACGGGCCCTTAGGAGAGCAGTGGGACCGCAAGGTCCGGGTCCCGTGGAGGACGGGGTAGAGACCCTGTCTCCCACATCCCGCTCGGGCAGAGGCATGAAGAGGGGAAGGCACTCTTCTCCCCCGGTGCCCCATGCATGGGGATCTGCATTTCCCTGGGGGCACCGCTGGTTTCTATGCAGCAGCTCCTGATCCACGGCAGTGGGAAGGGGCCGGCTGGTGGGTGCTCCTGTTGGGAAAAGCTAAGCCCTCCTCTGCCATCTGCACTGCAGCCTCCCCCAGACGGGCTGGAGGGCAAGGAGCAGGAGCACGATGGTGGGCGTCTCCCCCAGGCTGCAGCAAGGGGTGTCAGGGACCTTCCCCCCGACCTTGTGTGGTCTCTGCATGTGTCTGTCGCTGCTCTGGGAGCAAGTCCTAGCCCCAAAAGCCCCGGTGCTAAGCCTCGCTGCCAACAAGTCTATTAGCACTAGCAGGGTCAAGCGCTGGCCCGGTCCAGGCTGTACTGCTTGCACACTCACCGGAGGCGGAGATGTATCTGGCCTGGCCCTGGTGCAAGCCCAGCGACAAGCCGTCCTCCGCCGCCAGCGGTGCCTCGAGGCCCAGGTGGCGGCTCGTCCGGCCTCGCTTCAGCTTCTGGATGGTGTTGCCCATGATGGAGGGGTCGCTGAGGAGGTCCGGCCAGGTGAGCAGGGCCTCGCTGGAGGGCCACTGGATCAGGCTACGGGAGAGGAAGCAGAGCCGCGTGGGTCCGAGCACGAGCTGCTTGGAAAAGACGTCGGCAGAAACTCCTCGCCCCCCGCCCGCGGAAACGACCCGACTAGGAGAGACCCCAGCCCAGCAGCGCCCCTCGTTATCCAGCCCCCGACTCCCCACAGCGCCCCAAAAGGCTCCGCGGGTGCCTCGTCTGCAGCTGAGGGGTCTCGAGGGGGACAGAGACCCGCTGCCTCGCGCCCCCAGGGTCCCGCTCACCTTTTTGAGTCGTCCGGGAGCAGGTCGGTTTTGGTTTGCTCGGAAACGGCCTGTGGGGAGAAACAGAAAGAGCTCCAGCCCCGCGGCGCTGGCCGGTTCTGGGTCCGATCCCAGCGGGCGGATGCCGCCGGGTCGGGGCTCGTTGCCTGGGTTGGGACAGGGCTCAGGCAGGGGGTGGACCAGATGAGACCTCTGCAGCTCCCTCCCAGGGTTTCTATGAGGTCCTGCCTGGCTCTGTCCCTGCACCCCAGTCGTCTTCTGCTCGGCTCGGGGCGGGGGGGAGCGACACGGCAGCGCCCGCTTACCTCGGCCCGCAGCCCGGGGAAGGTGAGGAAGGAGCTCTCCAGGAGCGAGGAGTCCAGGTAGTTATCGATCTCCAGGGACTGCTGGTCCGAGTGCGTCAGCGTGTGGCTGACGGACGCCAGCATGACAGGGGGAGCTTGAAGGTGCTCGAAGGGACCTCGGCCCGCAGCCCGGGGAAGGTGAGGAAGGAGCTCTCCAGGAGCGAGGAGTCCAGGTAGTTATCGATCTCCAGGGACTGCTGGTCCGAGTGCGTCAGCGTGTGGCTGACGGACGCCTGCGTGACAGGGGGAGCTTGAAGGTGCTCGAAGGGGCTCCACCACATCCCCAGCTCCTACCTACGCAGCACCCCAGGTCCTGTCTGCTCCCTCCCGCGGGACCGGCTGCCCTGGCTTACACGGGCGTGGGAAATCGGGGCCAGCTGGGCACCCACATGCCTTTAGGCGCTTGGGCTACGCCAGCACCGTGCAGAGCTTCCAAAGGGACAGGTGTTTGGTAGCAGGGCTCATCAGAGCTGCCGAGGAGGGGCCAGGTCATTGCTATAAAAGCCTTGGGAAGCTCCTTGGTGCAACCTTTGGTAAGCCACGGTGCTCAGGCAAGGCTGGCAGCCCCCGCCGAGACCTGGGCAGCTGCAGGCAGGCGGTGAGCACCAGCCCGGGGGGCCGAGCGGTTTGCAGCATTGCAATGTCTTTGCAGCGTTGAGTCCAGCCCTTAGCGAGTTCTGCGTGTGCAATAAAACCAGGCCCCGCAGGAAGAGACCTGGGGCCTGGTGTGAGTGCCTCCTGGGCTGGGCAGCCAGAGAAGCAGGGATGTGAGTCTAGCTCCTGGGGAAGCTCGTTCTGGACTTGCAGACAGACAAGACTCGGGGCTGCAATTTATAGGGTCACTAAGTATTTAGTGAGCCTTGCTGTAGGGTGGACACTGCATCTCCCATCCGTGGTGCTGCTCGTGGCAGGAACGCCATCCAGCATGACAGACGCTGGCCCTGTCTAAACGCACCGGGGATCGGCGCAAACCAGCCAGCCATTTCCACCCCGGCCAAGCTCACTTTACCTTGCTACGAGCCATCCTGAAGAGGAACAAAATGACCAGGTAGAGCGGGTAGATGACCACGCTGGACACCAGCCCGACAGCCAGCGTGTCCACGCTGACCGGGATCAGGCTGGAAACAGCCACGTTACTGAAGACAGCGGAGAGAGAAAGGAGAGGGGGTCAGAGCTGACCTTGCCGGCACACGGCCTTGCCCTCATTTCGGTTTCAACCACCCCGGGGGTTTTCCTTCAGTCTGAGATGGGGAAGAAGGGGGTGATGCCTTGGGATGCAAAACCCAGCTATTGCTGGCTGCGTTTGCCCCTCGATTTTTTTCTTTTCTACTGGCAGAGTCCCTTGAAAAGAGTTCACTCTGCTCAGCCCCTCCCAGTGCCCTCCTTTCAGGGGGATTTATGACTTAGTCTCTCAACTGGCCATAAAAGGACTCTGAGACCCCCAAGCTGCAGGACGAAGCAGTGCCAGGGCGTTTGCAATGCCCTCCCGTGAGCCTGGCGCCTCCGCGGCTGATGCCGGGGGTCCCCACGGTGCCTGCTCCGTCCTGTGACACTTGGTTTCTGAGCGTGCTGGACTCCCACAGGGTCCTTGTCGCTCGTTGGTGATGGTGAGGGTAGAGGCAGGCGTGAAACATGGGTGCAGGGGGGAAATGGAGGTGGGAGCTGAGGCTGGGGAGCAGGGATCTGGCTCTCCAGGCTCTTCTCTCCTGCGGTCCCCTGCCTTTACGCTGACGGAGCTGATGGGGAGAGGGCCACCGCGTGAGCAAGCCCCACGTGCCGTGCAGCCCGCGTGATTGCCCCTGCAGCTGCCACGGAGCCGGGGGGAGCTGCACCGGGGCACCGGATCGCCGCACGGCGGCACGGCCCACCTGAGATGGACGTCTCCCACGACGCCGTACCACACGGCGTTGGCGCAGAGGAAGAGGAAGACGAGGCCGGAGCAGCAGGTGGCCCGCTGGACCCGGGTGAAGCGGCTGCGCGGGGGCCGGTCCCACATGGACAGCCAGACGTGCTTCTCGAAGAAACCCCGCTGCAGCTCGGCCACGAAGATCCGGGAGAAGCTCTGCAGCTCGTTCTCGCCTGCGCACGGAGCAGCTGCCTGAGAAACGCCGGCCAGGTCCACGCCACCCAGCCGGGGCCGGGGCTGCCCCTGACCTGTGCCGGCTCCGGGGCACAGGATGGGCACCAAGGAGCAGCTCGTCCTTTAGCCGGGAACCGTGCGCCCTCCCAGACCCCCGTGCGAGCAGCCAAGCACTCACTGGCGGCGTAAACCTCCTTCTCCACCATGCCATCGTTCTCCTCGCTCTCCACCGACAGCCAGTCGTTCACCAGGAAGAAGTAGCTCTTGCCGCTCTGCAGGTCCCGCACGATGACGTGCTGCAGATACCAGGAGGGGCTGAGCCCTAAAAACCGGGGAACAAAGAGAGGCGCCTCGTGGCAGACATCCCCTCCGCGTGCGGGCAGGAGGGCGGGGGTCATTGCGCAGAATTGGCACCCGCAGGGATGGGCGGGCGGGGGGACAGCGAGCTCCGCAGCACCCCTGCCAACCTCCCCTGCTGTGGTGCATTGGGCAGAACCGGGGGCTTGGGTCTGTCTCTGCTCGAGGCTTTTCAGTGCCCCCAGATCAGTCCGGTTCCCCGAGGCGTGCAGGTCGGCGGCAGCCTGGCCCCGCGGCAGGTCTGGAGCCCAGAGCAGCAGAAGCCTTGCAAGATGGCAAGCTCTGCCCCCGTGCAAACACCTCCCCATCTCGCGGGCCGGAGGCTGCCCTGCCCTCACCTTTGTTGTCGTGCCAGACGCGGATCTTCCAGACGCTGCCCAGGCTGCGCTCGGTGGCGATCTGGAAGACGTCGAGGCCGTTGCGGTGGAACGTGTTCTCCCCGTCCAGGTGCCTGTGGCCGCTCTTGTTGTCCACGCCGTACAGCGTGATCCCCACGTGGGCCGTCGTGCCTGGTGGGAAGCAGCCAGGAAGCTCGGTGACGGGGGGTCCCGTCCACTGCAGGGTCCGTCCTCTCCCTCACGCCCGCGACCGAATGAAACGGCCCGCGGAGGGGCCACACGACGGCTTGCAGGCAACGAGCGTGCCTCTCTACAGCACTTCCCCTAGGCCTCCCCATGCCCACGGATAGCATTACGCCCAGCTCGGAAAGGGCGGCCGGTGGACGGGGGCGCATGTTTCCTTTCCCGACGGGATGGGATCTCCCGTTCTCGCTCGCTGGCACCCTGCCGGGACGAGATGTTTGTTCTGGATGTCCTTGCAGGACGGCTTGTTTGCTCTGACTCCGATACCCGCTGCCAGACGCTTCCTCTCCCACCTGGTCCACCCAGGTGTGCCCCAGACCCGCTCCCAGCGCAGCAGCCTCTTCCCAGGGATGACCGGGAAAGGCCTCGAGAGCCGGGAGATTCTCACGCCGCACTCCCAGATAGCATCTGCTCCGGTTTCAAAGCCCGGGGAAGACGTTCCTGGCATTGGCGGCTGCAATCCCAGCCCCGCGGCTGAAAGCGCAGCTCATTGCTCAGATGCATTCGGGAACCGGACCAGACCTAAGCGATCATCGCGCTGGCAACGTGCGTGACGGCCTCACCGTCCCATAGCAGGGAAGCACAAAGCTCTTTCCCAGGAAACGGGGGAAGTGAGGGGAAAAATGGAAAGCTGCATCTCATCTCTGGAGACAGGAGGGAGGTGGCCACGTGTGACGCGGTGTTTGCCGGCCGGCCAACGGGCACGGGGGCACGGAGACTCATCCCACAGACCCCCGAGGGTTACCGTAAAGCAACGTCTGCTCCAGACTCACCTGATCCCCTGCCCCAGCCGGTCTTCACCAGGATCTCGTACTTATACTGCCCGTTCTTCCCGCAGAAGGGGATCACCCCCACCCGGTTAATGTCGATGAGGTCCAGCTTGTGCACGATGAGGGCGGCCACGGAGTACGTCACGAAGCAGACCGCGCAGGTCAGCAGCACGATGTAGTTGAGGCCCGGGCCGGGTGCCTGAGCGGGAGGGAACAGGGTGAGAGACGCTCTCCCCACCCGCGGGGCCGTGGCTCGCTCTGGGGGTCTCCCTGCCTCGGGGTCTGCGGCCACCGCGGGGCACAACTAGTGCCTTCGGGGTGTCCACACGCTGGCATATGCAGCTGCGTGCAGGCGGCTCATTGCCTGTATGCTACCTGCTCTGCAGTGAGCTTCCCGTGGCTACGTGCTTTGCTGCCGTTCACTTCCATGCCAGAGACCCCTAAACCCCCCGGGAAGCACTGAGCGCTGGCCAGGAGGGGAGGGCAACCACACGCCCCAGCAGTCGGCAAAGATACTGCCCCAGCTTGAAGCAGCCGCATACGTGTACGGCAAAATGCAACCAGGATTTGACCACCCCCCGACGAGCATCGGCAGGCGGGCAGACGTCGGGATCTGGGCATGCGTCTCCTGCAAGAGGGTGCATCCAGACGACACCTGCCTGGCATGATGCAGGGGGAGACCCACCAGCCTTGGCTCTCCTATGCACGCACTGACGGGGGCTGCTCTTGCTTAGCTCGTGACATGCAACGGCAACTTGTTTTTTGCAGGGAGCTCTTCCCCCCGCCCCGGCTGGGAAGTGCCCGCGTCCCCGTTGGGTTTCACTCACAGGAAATATGAACCGGACGGAGTTTGGGGGAACGAACAGGCTGGCTCCGAAAGCCGTCAGGTGCTGGGTGAGGCACACCGCCTGGTCCGGCCTGGTGTCCTCCAGGGGGACGATGCCCTCCGTCTTCCACCTCCTCTCCTGCTCGCAGAAGTACTGGCACAAGGAGGTGTACAGGCCCAGCGTCACCTCCACCGCGGACCAGCTGAAGTGGTTCGTGATGTTGAGGTAGTAATCCTTGGTGGTGTCGTCGGTGCTAAAACAGAGAAGGGAAAAGCATGGCGCTGCAAAGCGGTAGCACCAGTCTCCGCCTGGAGCAACCTTGTCTGGAAACCCTCGGACGCTGCTAGTTATTATTTATTGGGTGCATTACCCTAGTCCTGATTACCCTACGCCAGGACCAAGGGCACTAGACCCACTACATACATAGCACTTTCTCCTCCCAGCTCTTCCCCAAACGCTAACCACGCGCCCGGTTTCCCTGACCACTTCCACAGACTGCTATGATTCCTGGCCCAGGGGAAGATGTCCTCATTAGCATCATTAATCGATGGCAGTCTCATTACCAGAAGCTAGAGGGGCCATGCTACCTTGCTCAACGATGGCTCCATCGTGGCCAGACCCACTCCCAACCCACCGGACCCTCTTCTCCGACAACACCGCAGTGGGGTTCGCAGGCAGCGAGAGACGTCCCCTCCTGCAGCCGTCTCAGGACAGGTTTTAGCAGCGAATGTTGCATTAACGATTGCCACGATGGGAAAGAAAGCTGAGAGCCAAATGCCCCGTGGCCCAGTGACACCCCCATTTAGCGGCCCCCAGGGCAGGTGTGCACTGGACTGTTGCACAGGTGAGCAGAGCAGGAGGTCGGGCATCCCCTTCTGCACATGGGGCCAGAAATGAGCCATGCAGAGGCAAGGGGGCTTTACTGGAGGTCGGAGCACTAGGATTAAAACGGGGACTGCCACCCCCGACCTGCTGGGCTCTGCCGGACGGTGCGGTGGGGTCTGTGCTGAGCAAGTCCCGGGTCTGCCGCAGCCCAGGGAAACTCCAAGACTCGGCCCTTTAAAAACAGGCCTTCTGGGAAGTGTAGTTCCTTGGGGTGAGCTGGCCGGGCAGGTGAGTCAGGTGACTGGGTCTATAAGGCAAGGCTGGAGCGTAGCTAGTCAAGGGAACAGGTGAGCTTGGGACCTGCTCGATAGCTGTGCCCAAGACAGCGGGATGGAGCTCCCCGGTGGGAGGTCAGACTGGGGAAAGCCGGGAAGGTGGAAGGGAAGGACCTGGCTGGTTCATTGCTCGCACTGCTCTGCCCCAGGTGGGAAACAGCCTCCAGGCTGCAACCAAGCAGCGCAAAGGGAGACCGTGGCCATGGATTTGCAGACGAGGTAAGCCGTCGGGGTGGGCAGGGGTCTGCAAATGGTGGAGACTGGAGGAAGCAATGCAGGAGGAGGAGGAGGAGGCACGCTCTTGGAGGATGCGGGGTAGCTCCAGTAGCTCGGGTGCATCTTGCAAAGCCCAGCAAGCCTCGTGCTCCTGCGCATATGCTGCTCTGCTAGCTGGGCCCCGCTCCTTGCTCGCTCCAGGTACACCGGTGCCCATCCTACTGCATGCACCTCCTGCAAGGAAGGTCTGGCTGCGCTCGGCCAGGATGCCGGCTAGGGACACAACCATGCTGCCGGGCAGGTTTGCTAAGGGAGTGAGCCCTGCTCAGTCCTAAGAGCTGCTCCAGCCTGTGGCCCTTGCATGCGGGGTGGCATCTTACACGGGGGAGATGAAGAAGGTGTACTGCTTGTGGTCCTTTCTGGCCAGGGCCTCCAGGCCGATCTTCTTGGCGGCGCTGCAGTTGTGCTCGCTGGGCGCGGGCGCGTCGTGGAGGTAGGCTGCGACGAATGGCTCCGGCTCACTCGAGAGGTAGCGGTCTGGGCAGCGCGGGGAAGAGAAGGGGCAGGGTGTTACCGAGCGGGCTCGGGCCCAGAGCCCTTCCTGGCTGATGCTACAGGCTGGCAGGCAACCAGGAGCAGCGGGAACCTGCTGTAAGGCAATTGTCAGGGCTCGTGGGGTCCCTTGGTGGTGTCCCGTCAAGGGACAGCTGCTCGTTCACAGCAGGCTCGGGCGCATCCTCTGGTGAGCAGGAGAGGACAGGCTTTAGGGAACGTGCCACCCACCTCTGGGCCACCCTCAGCTCCAGAAAACGGGAGCCATGTCCACCCCTGGGGACACGGTCACGGGTGCCTCGTGACCCCACACAGGTCCCATTTGGGGGGCAACACACAGAAGGAGAGGAGGCACAGGCAGAAGCAACACGGCTGCCTTAGCATGGTGCAGGGCACGCACAGAGACAGCAACGTGGCTTCCACGCTGGGAGGTAGCGCGTCTGCCATGCCGCGCTGCATTGCTCCCTGGCACAGCCCTGAAGGCCAGGCCCAAAGGCTCGGTAAAGCATCCCCTTGCACGGTGGAAAAGGTCTGTCCTGTTAGATGTGCCCGTGGAGCGGTCCTTACGGGCAGCATCCACCCTCTCCTCCTCTCCCCACCCTTCGGGGACAAGCAACACCGAGAGCCGGCGCTGTCCCGGGCCGCTCTGTACCTACCGTTTAAGATGCGGTAAGTCAGCTGGAAGTGCAGCCCTGCTTCGCGGTGGTTGTTCTCCGTCGTAACCACGAGGTTGACCGAAGTCCTTTCCGGGATGACCTCCGTGCCGGCAGAGATATTCATCGCCTCGGTGTTGTTGGAGACCATCACGGTGATGGCCTTCTCGGAGTCCAGGCTCCCAATAGGAATCTGGGTCCCATTGTTAGTTTGAAACTCCATGGAGGCCACTTCCGTGGACACGGTGTAGTTGCTGATGTAGCCGAAGGGGAAGGGATTGGAGTCCACCCGGAACATGACTTGGATGACGTCGGTCAGGTCGGAGAAGGTGGTGTTGAAGGCCTGGGGGATGGAGAACTGGCAATCGGGCGTGTTTTCATAGCAGAGCAAGTTGAAGGGGTCAGACCTCTTGCCTTTGGCCACGATTTCTCCTCCCGCCAGCTCGAGGGGCTCCTCATTCAGCACCCGGGACTTCATCAGGATGCGCATGAGGCTGGAGGACAGGCTGTAGGCTTTGGAAGCCACCAGGACGTGGTGGTGATCGCTGAACAACTCCTGGGGCTTCAGCTCCGGTGACGCCGCGTTGACGAGGTGTATCAAGTCCCCTGTCCGGTGAAAGCACAAATGGAGAAGCGGTGACTACCACGGTCCAGAGCACAACCGGCTCCTTCCCAAAGCGAGGAAGAAAGGGCTGCCCTTTGGGGCTCAGCAGGGCACACCTGACCTGGCACAGGGATTGCTCTGCAAAAATACCGCACCTCCCCTTGCCCCCTTGATCTGTCCTGTGCTGCAGCCAAGAGCTAAAGCTGCCAGGGCCTAAAGTGGGTTTGTTTCCCTTTCGTGGAAGGGGTGAGACGAGTGGACGGGGAAAAACAGACCAACAGAAGCCCCCAACCTCCCGAGAGTAGCTGTGTTAGGGTGCGGGGAGCCAGCATCTGCGCGGGCACATCTGCACGGGGTGCCCAGTGCAGCTGTCACACTAGACTGCACTGCCAATTTTATATCCCATCCCCAGGTATAAACCAGGATGACACCAAGGGGGTAAACTGAGCAGAGCAGGGAAGATGTGGGAGGCACCTGCATATTCTGGATGCAGCTCTGAAATCCCCCAAGCCTGGCTAAAGGCAGTGTCAAAGGGCTGGGTTCGGTGCAGGCCCATCTCTTTGATGAAACACTAGCTGCCGTGTGCTTTCCTCGACGCCTCCTAGACTCTGCACGGGCGATCACCTCCCACCAAATCCACCGCCGCTGGGGCTGGGGAAGCGGGACGCACCTGTGATGTTGAGGATGTTGTCTGCGATGGCGGTCGGCGTCATGGTGCCCTGGGTGGTCTCTCCCTGGAGGATCGCCATCATGCTCTCCAGCTTGTTTAAGGTCCTCGTCAGGCAGGACCTGCAGACAAACTCCTTGCTCGCCACCTGCAACGGGAAGCACTGGCTGAGCCCACTTGTGCAAATCTGCCTTCTCCTTGCCACTGGCTGCACTTTATAGATTAACCAACGTATGGGGCGCGTGCGCGTTTGTATGTGCATGTGTGTGTGCAAGCACACATTTTGGTGGACTGGATCTCACTTCATGAGTCGCTGTAGTGAGCTTCAGACTATGCAAGCTGCTGTCTGTTTATAAGGTGCAAATCTACCCTCTACTTGACTTCAGACGAATGCAGCAAACTGCATTCAAACTCTCTACAAACTCTTAACGTTATTTATCGCGCCCCCGACACCCTGCGTCGCCATCCATCCACCCGCTGCAGGGGGGAGGCAGCGGCACGACGGTCCTACCTAACAGCCGAAGGCTTGGGAGCCCTGTCGCTCCTGCCCGTGGGGCCCACGCTGCCTCCGCCCAGCACAGGGCTTGCAGGGCTGTTGCATGCCCTCCCCGGTGACCGTGCAGAGGGCTGCGTCTCCATGCCCCAGCAAGGGAGACCCTTGCGCCCGCCGTCAAACCGGAGCGTGGCACGCTTCTCTGAATCTGCAGCTGCGATGGGGGTGGGGGCAACTGGGACAGCGATGACTGCTCCTCGAGGGATGCTCGTCACGTACCAGGTGATGGAGAGAACCGATCTCCTCTACCCGGCACCTTCCCCACGAGCCTTGAGCGCTGCTTGCAAAGGAGCGCTGCTGACGGGCTCTCCAAAGCAAGAGCTCTCTGGCTTTTTCTTCATGTGGGGAGTAAATCGACCGCCTCCCAGCAGTTTGCAAACCCCAGTTGCTACTGGGCGGAGGCCGTGTTTGGAAAGACCTCTTAACCACAGCCCTTTTTTATCCCCCAAGGGAAAATTTTTGCATCTGAGCTCAGAGCAAAGCCATGTGCATCTGCAGCAGCACCCGCGGCTAACCTTCCCCGGGCCTCCTGACAGCAGGACTCGGTCTCCTCTGCCTGCTGGGTGGAGGGGAGGTACGGGCCAGCTCTGCGGCTGTCGGCCTTTGCTGCCCTCGGTTTTCGTCTGATGCAGCAGCAGCGTTGGCTGGAGCGCAGCTCCCAGAATGAGGGGCACCGCTGCGGCCCCCTTCCATCTCCCCGGGAGCCTCCTGGGCTCCTTCACTTGTGCCAGGAGACTCCAGGAGCTCCTTGTTGGCTCTAATGGGTCCCACCGCCTACCCACCTCTCAGGTGCCTCGGGTTTCTGTCAGCAAGGTATTTGGGTAGATGCGATATCTCTAAATAGTCGGAAAAAAGTTCTTTGCAAGCGTTCGGGCACAAAGGCCCTTCATCGAGCATAAGGAGATTCTGCTGCATAACGCAGAGGTATCTCCTACGGCAATAGCCTGGCTTTGCTCTTGGAGAGGGACTAAGGTAGGGAACCTGTGTGCACGGCAGAGGTGCCCAAGCCAGCACGGGTAGCAGACGCAGAAGAGCTGCGTTAGCTCCGCGGCAGGGCGAAGCCACCAGACGCAGCAATGCCACATCCCACGCTGGAGCGAGCTCGGGGATCCGCTCGGTCCCTGTGCCACGCAGATGTCCAGCCCGTTCCCCGCTGCTCGTGCATCCGGGGCAGCGGGGTCTCCTTGGCCTTCTCTGCTCTGCTTGAAGCCAGCCAAAAGCAGCCGGTGTTGCTCCCGCACCGCTTTCAACAGGAGCAGGATTTGACCATTGCTGGGTCTGCCTCCAGCACCCGAGTCCAGCCCAGGCCCGTGGGCAGGGAGATGCCACCCCGTGGCCACCTTCCCTTCCGAGCCGAGCCGTGCCGTGCCAAGGAAACGGCGTCCTCGGCCTGCCGGAGCCCCCCGGGTGGAAGGGAGCAGTCAGCAGCACACGTGGAAGCTGTTAATAAGGCCCAGCTTGGATTTTCTCTCTCTCTCCTTTTTTTAATCACCCCAGGACTCAGCTGGGATTCACCATGTGCTTGGGGACAGATGGCAAAACAGCTTCCAAGGGGCTGCCAGCCGCCCAGCGCTTTGATGTGAGCGTTATTGGGGAGGAGGCTTGTCTGTGCCCTGGGGACCTTGCTGTCTGCGTTGGCCAACTCCAGACGGCCAAGAGCAATGGGGGTGAGGTGGGGGGCAAGGAGCTAGCTGCGAACTAAACCCAGCACGCACAGGCTTTCTATTAGAAAAGGCACGTGCACCCCCCGGCAAGGGAAATTCTCTGCAGGGAAGTATCAGATGTGACCTTTTTTTTCTCCTGTCCGCTTGGGAGAATCAAAGGGGAATTTCTTCTTTGATGGGACACACAGTCATCTGGTTGGGAAACGGCAATGCTTTCCCCATTTCCAGCTGTTTGGGAAGTTCATGCCTTGCAAGCCGCCGTGGCGGTTCTGGCTCATGGCCAGGACTCCCGCAACGCCAGCTTTTCCCCGGGGCCGGGCCGTGTTCCCAGCCAGCCGTACGAAGTGGATGTCAGGTGCTGGGGTGCCGAGCCTTGCAGGGGCAGCGTGGCGGGGGGTGTTTCCAGTGCAAGCTGCCAGAGGAAATGCAGGTGGGTGCCGGATGTAGCATAGAGGCGAGTACGGAGGAGAGGAGCCGCGGGGACCGGGACTGCTCGTACAGCCAGGGGAGCCGACGGGCTGACCGCCAGGAGCCAAGCATGCTCGCGAAAGTATTTTAATGATCTTGGCCACAGCAGAGCATTGGCCCCGGTGGTCCCCTGCTTGACCTGTGGCAGGTTTGGGTGTCACGTCTTGGGGAGTCACCGCGTAGCTTTGCTAAGAGGTCGGACACTGGATTTGTCTGGGCTGGTTTGGACAGGGCTGGTCCTGCCCTAGGCAGGGGGTCGCACTAGATGTGACCTGATGGAGGAGAGGAAAATGGGACCTGCAGTTAGGGAGGGATGGATGGAGACGCACGCCGCCTAATGAGGCCGACACACGAGAGCTGTGCTGCCTGCTGGGTGAAGCCGAAGGAGGCACGGACATCTGCTTGCCCCTGCCTACCTCCCAGCTGCAGCCAGGGTCCCGCGGGGCTGCGCGTTCACCTACCGTGCACTGAGCCAGGGCCGCCGAGATCTGCTGGATGTCATCCACCGTGTTCACGCTCAGGGAGATGAGGGTCTCGGTGATGTTGGTGCGGGTCCAGATCCGCAGCGCTCGCTCGTGGCTGGCCTCGGCTTCCGAGTACAGCGCGTGCTCGTACTGCGGGGCACAGGACCGGGGGCAGGGATCAGGCTCTTGCAACGCTCCCCGAAAGCAGTGGCCCAAAGTGCTCCTTTAGTGGTCCGCAGCTGCAGCTTGCATGTATACACATGGGCCTCTCCATAGCTAGGCACCAAGAGGAGTGCCAGCACGCCGAGCAGGATGCCCTGGGAGGGGCACATGAACCCTCTCCAGGGCTTGGGGACTGTCCTGTCCCATGCAACTCGGGTTGGACCTATTCGAGGGCCAGCTGGGATGCTTCTGCCCACTGTGCTACCAAAGAACAGCCCAAGGATGGAGTTCAGAGGCTCTTCTTTCCTCCTCTCATCCTGAGCCTGAGATGGCCGAGAGACAGGGACTTCCTGAACGCTGAAAGGGTCCCGGGATGGGATAAAGCTCCTCTTGGGGAAGATGCACTAACACCCCGGGAGCTGAGCACCTCTGGCCAGCTGCTGACTATGTGGCAGGCCTCAGCCCTGCCATAGCCACGAGCGACAATGAGCTCGCAGCAGGGGATGGAGCCGCACCGCTACGAATGGGAGATCGCGGGATGTATTTTGCGTGCGGAGGTGTAGGGCGCGAGCGCTGGCAGCTGGGTCAGGGAGGTCTCAAGGGCATCGACTCGGGGGTATAAGAAGCTAGAGGAAGATGCCACTTCCGCAGGAAGAGTATAGGGACCGGCAGCTCCAGGTGGGCGCTTGGGCTGTGCTTTGTGTGTGCAAGCCTAGCGTGCAAGCCTGCTTTCTGAGGCCCTGCTTTACCTCGTTCAAGATGGTGATGAGGGCCAAGGAGTACTCGATGACTTGCTGCGGGTCCCCCTGTTTCACCAAGCCCTGGAGCACCGTGTCGGTCCGATTGTAGAGCCACCGAGAGAGGCTCTGGTGTCCGTCCGGCAGGGTCGGCAGGGTGATGGTCATGGAGCTGCCGAGGGAAGAAAACGGGTGTCACTGGCTGCTCTTGGACCCAAGACCCACTAGATATTTCAGGGAAGAGGCCAACTTCCACCCTGGTGTGAGACCAGGTTTCTGCACAGGGTACGCGTGACGCAGGGAGGATGGTCTGGATTAACTTGTTTCGTGCTTTTAGCTGACTCCTGGCAGATCTAAGAGCTACCCAGGAGCGGGACTTGATCCTCCGCAACGTGAGGAGCACTGGCAACCCCGACTTAGCACCGCTGGCCCCTTGCGACAAAGGATTAATGCCTGGGTGACTCAAAGCCACGGAGGTTTGACCGCTGCTGAATGGAAAGGACATTGCAAGACTGCAGGGAGCCGAGCCGGTGGCTCCCGGGACCTCAACCCAGCAGCCGGCCTGCCCGAGGGGGACGCAACCCTTCCTCCCCTGCTGCCACCGCCTCCCTTTCGACCTCCTTGGATGCTGGGGCAAAGCAGGACACGGCTAACACGTGCAGCGCAAGGCGGAGGCTTTCAAGACACGCGGCCAGGCTTCCTCTACCCCGCGGGCTCTCGCGGGCGCCCACTCATCGTGATGCAGCCCTGATCTGCGGCGGGGTCTGGAGCAGCTTCCCCCGCTTTGATTTATTGACCGGGAAGCCTGTTGCTTTTAACGAGGCTACGCAGCCGCCCACAAACACGACAGGGGATTCGGGGCCATAAACTGGGACGGGCGGCTGTGGAAGCAGCGAGTCCGGGGAGAGACGCCGCACGGTTGTTTCTAATGAAGCGATTGCCTTCAGGCTTTAAGGGGCCAGTGGCAGTGTCTGTTAAGTGGGAATTAAAAGAGAAGGGTTTTTCAGGGCTCTGGGGGGGCAGCTCCTAAATGCTGCGTGTTGGACCCCGTTCGCTGGGGCAGGGAACCCAAGTGAAATGAGCCTCGTGACGTGCGTGGCCCTTTGAAACCCTTCGCTGCTCCAGCGACCACCGGGAAGCAAAGCCACCCCGCTTGGCCCGCATCCTGGAGAGACCCCGGGCAGGACTGGGCTGCGGTATCCAGCACCGAGCCCGCCGTGCGGGTGTGGGATGCGGGGACCTTACCGGTTGAGGGCGACCGCGGTGGCTCCCAGCTGGTCCTGCACAAGCACCGAAACGTGCACGAGGAAGCTGCTGGCCTGGAAGCCGGGGGGGAGGAAGGCGCTGTGCTCGGAGTGGCTGCCTTTGTACACGCAGAATAGCTCGCAGTGCCCCGCTTTGCAGCGCGTGGCCAGGAGGATGTACACCAGAGGGGCCTCTTCATCCTCCGTGTCTCTCCAGTCTGCAAGACGAGCATGGGGGCAATGGAAGGGGGGCCGGAGAGCAGCCCTCCGCGCTGCGCCTGGAGCTGCAGCTACTGTCCCGACAGCGAAGAGCGAGCATTTAACGCCCTCCGTTTCATGCTCCCGTGTGCTGCTCGGAGCATGCTTTGTGGTCTATCACCCGTGGCCCTTGAATTGCCCTGCCCCATCCGCAGGCAGCTCGGGGGTAGGTAGGGCAGGATGGTCTCATCCCTCCCATTGACCAACATCCTTCCTCCCAAAGCATCCTTATCAAGGACCGCTCGTCGTAGGGATGGTACAGCCAGGGGCAGGACGCAGACCCGAGCAGGGAGTGGCGACACCAAGCTCTGCCCTTCATCTGTTCCCTTAGGGGTTTTCTGACTCAGAGTCAGGGCCTGTATCCCCTGGGGAGGTCCTAGAGAAATCGGGGCAGCTGCACAGGGCAAGGTTACCCTGTCTTGGCTGCAAAATAAATGGCGCGATGCTGCTGGGCTGCAGGATTATCCCCTGGGCACAACCTGGTGTCAGACCAAGGGTTCGGTGGGGTCAGGATGCGTCTCCTGGGCTATGGTGCCGTGGCATAAATAGTGACCACTGCTGGTGCTCAGCCCAGGGCCCCCGTGTCTCGTGTCCAGTACAAATATCACTAATAGCCGAAACCCCCTCCATGCCTGCAGCGTCGGGTTTCAGGATTTGTTCCTGGGAGGTCAATAACCTCGTTCAGATTTCACTCCCGCGACTTCAGCGGCCACCATCGCAAGGGCCACGCGAGAGAGGAACCAATTCGTCACCTCTCTGCAATTCCCAGCATTCGTGTGTAATAAAGCATTAATCCCTAATGCTAATCATGTGGGGAAATAGCAATTTCAGAGGCACTTAGTCCTTGGCCCAGGGCTGTGCTCTGTCAGCCAGCCAGGCTTTTCCAAATGTTGGGCTGGATATTTTTGTCTCGGTGACGGCTGGAGAAATAGCTCCCAAGCAGCTAGAGCGAGAGCACGGAGGCCACGTTTTCAAAGGAGCCTTGTCCTTCTGGGTGGCTGCCGCGGTCCACGACCGCAGCCAGGTGGAGGGGCCTGGAAATGATTTACGCTCGCCAGCGGGGTAGACGGGCACTGAGCTCCCCCAGACAGGTTTGAAGAAGGTGGGTTTTGGAAAGCAGCACGCTGCGGACGCACAGTCGCGCAGGGCTGGAGGTTTGGGGTGCGTGAAGCTAAGACCTGAGCCTGCGCCCTGCAAAGACGCGTTGCAAACGGACCCCAGCGGCCTTGTGGGGGGCTCTGCTGGAAGAAAAAAGAGGGGGTCGCTGGCTTGCTCTCACCTTTGCACTCAAAGTGCACCTTCGCCATCAGCGCCCCGAGTGGTTTGTGCGGAAACAATCGGCAGGTCCCTCCGAAGGGCGGGCGGTTCGGGAGCAGGTCGATGGAGGCGTAGCCTTCCTCCCCCGTCGTGAGGTCAGTGATGTGCAGGGTGAAGGTGTACCCCTCCCCATCCTTCAGCACCCCTTGCCGCAGCACCAGGTTCATGCCCGCGTTGCCGGTGGAGGTCGTGCGCTTGTCCAGCACGAGGGACTTGTTCTTGAAGCTCTGCGCTGCCCACCTCTGCGGGGAAGAAGAGGGAGAAGCTCTGGGTGGAAGGTTTTCACACGGCATCTGTAAATACCAAGCGAGTCCCGGGGGCAGCGGCTGGCAGCTTTTCAGCTGAGGCTTCCCGAGCGGCTGGTGGGAATATCTGCGCGGCGGGCTCGGATCTCATCTCGGGGATGACATCACCCCCCGGTAGGATTATTCATCACGCGCGAGTCGATCCAGCAGCTGCGCGGCCTCCTCCGGACGCCACGGGCGATTGTGTCTCGCACATTTGCACGATCGCGGAAAACGAAGTTGTTGGCTCCCAGGGGACAGAGCCTGGCGCTTGCAATGGGGCTCTTGCTGACACTGTTAGCTCCGGCCGGCCTGGGCTGGCCCTGTAGCATGGGACTAGGAGGGGGTGAAGAGAACGGACCGTGGCATGAAGGCCACCTAGCAGAGAGGAAAAATCCCACTGAAACCTGTAGGAAAGGGCACAGCTCTGGTGAGCAGGTGGCATGGGATCACCGTGCCGTGACACTGTTAGCAGGGCTGCTGCGGGCATGGCCGAGAAGGCTCCCGCAGCTGGTGCAGCCAGCGGCTAGTTGCACGGGAGCTGCAGCGAGCTCGGGGCCTTGCATGGCACGGGGCACGTACCCCCATCCACGTGACTACAGGTGGTGACTGAGGCATTGCCCTGTGGAAACCAGTCCTCTTCCAGGGTTGCAATGGAAGTCAAATCCTTCCCATGTGCCCAGTGGGACCCAGCCTTGTGCCCTTTCCTTCCTCCTAGCACCTATTCCTTCGCCGGCCGGCCTCCCCCGGCCCCAGCAGCGAGAGCCCCTGCCCGTACCCCGAGCTTGGAGTCGTTCTGGCAGTTCTGGCAGGTCCCCTCCAGGTAGATGTAGGAGCTCTTGCTGACTTCGTAGACGGACTGGGCTTTGCAAGACACGCACTCCAGGGAGACGATGGGCACGCCGCCCTTCTTGATCAGCACCTGCAAAGAAAGCAGGAGACGCCTGTTTAGTGCTTGGGTTGGTCTCGGGGGGGCAGCTGCTACTGGGCTTGCAAATGCCTTGATCCCTAGCTGAGCGACCTTGCCTGTCTCCCATGCAGAGGGATTAACACCAGACACGTACGTGATTTATGCCTGTGCGCGTGCCCGAGAGCGTAAGCCTTGCACTGGCCCTTCTCAGTGCAGCTACCTAGACACGATGCTGCTGGGATCCCTGGGAACCCCCAGCATCAAGCCGGGCTAGTTGGGATAGTCTGTTTTGCCGGGTACAGTTGCTTCAGAGGCCAAGTTGGACCCCACTTGTACGTCACTAAGTGCACGGGATGCTGAGCCAAGGGTTTTTGCAAAACGGGGTGTCCTTTCAATTCTGTTGCTGTTCGTATTGGCCCCATTGAGATTTCGGAGGCAAAGGGAAGGTCTGATCCTAGCCCAGATGAAGCATCCAGCATGCACCTGCCCTTGGGAACTCCTCCTGGATGCTCGTCTTGACCTTTACTCGTAGTTGCAAAACCCCCCGCTGGCTTGCGTAGTGAGACTGGTGCGATTCTGCAGGACTGTGGGTCTCTGCCCTGGGCCGGTGCCCGTAGGTCTGCTGCACCGGGGAATGCAGCGACCTTCCTCCCCAGTTCCCAGTGACATGCCCAGCGCCGAGCCTGGGCTTCAGTGTTGGGCACCAGGACCCGGCCCTCAGCCTCCGCAGCTCTGCTGAGTGCCTTGCTTGCAAAGAGGGCAAAAGAGTCCACATGGCAAAGATCTTTTTACATCTTTGAAAGAAACCAGGGATGGGAAGGGGAGCTGGACTAGCAGCTCCTGCCGTGCATCCCATGCCTGCGCTCTGCAGAGCAAGACGTGCAGCTTTTCCGTCTTGCTCTCATCTCAACATCTCCTCCAGCACCTCATCTCATCCTAGACCCCCTCACCTCTCTGAGGTGCCCCCTGCTACCAAGCACACTGCAGGTTACGTGCTTGCAAACCGCGGGTCTTTCAGCTGTGCTGGCGATTGTGACATTAGCTCTGCTAATCCCCTACGAAGCGGCGCGGTCTGGAGAGCGACAGCGCCCGGTGCCCTGGTGCAATGAATATTGGGAACATAAGGAAAGGCAGGAATAACAAGTGATGAATATGGCAGGCGGCTGGAGGAGAGTTTCCACGGAGCTGAGCGGAGAGCACTGATGCTTCGTTCATTCCTCGGACACTGGAGCCATTGTTTTGTGCTCACGCATGGCAACGAGATAGTACAGAATGTCCTTGAAAGACTCTCAATTTAAGTTTTTTTCCCTCCCCCTTATCCTCCGGGTTTCGTTTGAAAATCCAGGCCGTAAGACTTTCCACTCTCAGCCCGACTACGGCTCTGACTGCCAAGCGCACCAGGATGAATGTCTCTGACATAAGCCATGAGCGCTGCCGGACTGCAGACGCATTTGGTGTTGGGTTAAATCTGACAAACAACATGCGCTTGGGGACTCTCCCTTTTCTTTTTGTAAATAAATGGGGGAAAGGGCAGGGCTTAGCAACAGCGAAAGCCAGCGCGGGCTGCCGGAAAGCTCGCAGAAATCGGGGAAGGGCTCGATGCTCTGGAGTGGAAGTAGGGCTGGGGCTGGGCGACGGGCTGGTGGGCTGCTAGAGCCATGGGCTGCAGCGGACACTCCTAACTCTGATTATTCATTTAAATGGGAGCGGGTCGTTAGCATGCGCAGACAGGGAGACAGTGGGAGCTTAATGAAAGACTTATGGGAGGAAACGAACCCAATGGCTGGCAGATGCTGCCAGATGTGCTGCCCTCGGGATGTCTGCAGGTTGCATGCTCCTGCAAGGGTCGTGCCCAGGGCTTTGGGGGCATCCCATGCAGGTAATACCCTCTTTTGCCCTTGCAAGGGTCGTGCCCAGGGCTTTGGGGGCATCCCATGCAGGTAATACCCTCTTTTGCCCTTGCAAGGGTCGTGCCCAGGGCTTTGGGGGCATCCCATGCAGGTAATACCCTCTTTTGCCCTTGCAAGGGTCGTGCCCAGGGCTTTGGGGGCATCCCATGCAGGTAATACCCTCTTTTGCCCTTGCAAGGGTCGTGCCCAGGGCACTGGGGGCATCCCAGGCAGGTAATACCCTCTTTTGCCCTTGCAAGGGTCGTGCCCAGGGCATTGGGGGCATCTCAGGCAGGTAATACCCTCTTCTGCCCTTGCAAGGGTTGTGCCCAGGGCATTGGGGGCATCCCAGGCAGGTAATACCCTCTTTTGCCCTTGCAAGGGTCGTGCCCAGGGCATTGGGGGCCTTCCAGGTAGGTAATACCCTCTTCTGCCCTTGCAAGGGTCATGCCCAGGGCTTTGGGGTTCTTCCAGGTAGGTAATACCCTCTTTTGCCCTTGCAAGGGTTGTGCCCGGGGCACTGAGGGCATCCCAGGCAGGTAATACCCTCTTTTGCCCTTGCAAGGGTCGTGCCCAGGGCATTGGGGGCATCTCAGGCAGGTAATACCCTCTTCTGCCCTTGCAAGGGTTGTGCCCAGGGCATTGGGGGGCCTTCCAGGTAGGTAATACCCTCTTCTGCCCTTGCAAGGGTTGTGCCCAGGGCATTGGGGGCCTTCCAGGTAGGTAATACCCTCTTCTGCCTTTGCAAGGGTCGTGCCCAGGGCATTGGGGGCATCCCAGGCAGGTAATACCCTCTTTTGCCCTTGCAAGGGTTGTGCCCAGGGCATTGGGGGCATCCCAACCTCCCTTGGAAAGGGGAGCAGGACCCGCAGGCTCTCTAGTGCCCCGCCATGGGCCCGTAAGCAGAGGGAAGTGGGGGGCTCGAGGCGGTACGTACGGTCTGATTGGTGGCCTCGGGACTCATCCCCTCCTTCGAGACTGTGAGATCGAACGTATACTCCACATTTGCTTCCAACGTGGCTTTGGAAATGGTGACGGTTCCTTCCAGGGCACTGAAATTCAGAGAGCACCCTGCAGCCGAGCTCTGCTTGCAAGGAGAAAAGAACTTTCAATCCCTCCTTCGAACTGATGCGCATCGTATCAGTCTGCAGGCGGTACAGGCAGCTTCACGCGCAAGCTGTTATTGCTATAAATGACCTCTTTTGGCTTCACTGCTGGGTGCTGGAGAGCCCGGGGTGGGGGTGAAGTACCCGCTGTGGTGTTCAGCCGGTTAGCAAACGCTCTTGAAATACCTAGGTTTTGGCTGGCCTCCAGATCCTTGTACTATTGCAATGACACCCTTTGGGAACGTTGCTCCAGACACATCTGAATGCTTTATATTAATACCAAGCCTGAGCCACGTGCTCTATACCCTTTGCCCTGAAAAAGCAGCAAGTGCAGAATAAAAGGGCTTTCCATAAACTAGACGGTTCACACCAACAAGGCAATGGTACTGGTACAACATTTCCAACTGGTACCGAGACAATGGTACAACATTTTGCCAGGAGCATCTGATGGGTAGGGCTGAGCCTGGTTAGATGGGTGGCTACATCTAGTGGTGCATCTAGTCCTGCATTTAGTAGTGACTTGGGCTTTCCTTTGGAAGCCTGACTTTTTGCTCCTGCAGAACTGAAAGGCTTTTAATAAACTTTCCTGGGAGCAGGATCTGAACATAAGTCACACATCTGGCCTGCCGGACTGCAAACTGGTGCCAGTCTTTGCCACTCCTTCGGACAGTGAAGGAAGCGGATGCACTGCAAAAGGGGCCTGGCGAGAAGGCCGTGGGGGTCAGAGACCCTCTACTCAGTGGGGCAGAGGAAGAGGAAGAGCAGGCAGGCACCGCTTGCCATCTGCATGTGATTTCAGACAGCCGGGTGCCAGGCTTCCCTCCTCGCCTTAACGCTGCAGAGAGCTGCTCACAAAATCCTTCCCCTGCCCCATCTCAGCTCAGCTACAAAGACACGCCGGTGCACGGGCATATAGGTACCACGAAACCCTGCACATCGCCTGGGGTGCCTGGTGCTCCCACAGCGCAACTCCCTCGCCCGGGCTCTTCAGTACGGGTTTCCTTACCTTAGAGGAAGAGGCGCAGGACCAGTGGTAACGCAGCAGGGTCTGTTCGCTGTCATCCAAGTTAGGGTCGTAGGATTTCTCGCCATCCAGGATCAGGTCCTGGGTGTTGGACCACACGCGGTAAGATCCCCCATCGATGATTGGGACCAGTTTGCTCGGTATGACGGTCACGTTGGCGAAGATGCTCTTGGCCAGCGGGGTGTCCCCGAAGGAGACGATGAAGACGAAGCAGTAGTGCCCGACTTTCAGAGCCAGCTTGGGGATGACCAGCTGGGGCCTGTTCACGTCCACGCCGGGCAGGCGGATCTGGCTGGCCTCGCCGAGGTGCCGGCAGCTGGGCGCTTGGTAAATCTCCCACAGGTACTCCGTCTGGTACTTGATGCAGCCGCGGAGGTTGATCTGGGCCTCCAGGTAGCTCTTCTGGGATCGCTTCATGACCACCTGCGGAGGCAGCGCCAGCTCCACCTCCGGCTCCTCGCACTCCAGGACCCGCACGGTGACCGTGACCTGCGCTATAAAGAAGCTAACGAGGTTGGTGGCATTCACCTGCACCAGGAAATCCCCGGGGCTCAGGTAGGAGTAGTTGGCAGCCGCCACCTCGGTTACCCGGGCGGGGGAGCCGTCGCCGAAACTCCACTGAAACACGACCTGCCTCGCGCTCGGCACCACGGAGGCTTCAAACACCACCGTCCTGTTCACAAAGGAGCTGCTGGGGCGAAGGGTGACCTGGATGATCTGGTCCTGGACCTGGATGACTCTGGTGAGGTTCACGCTCCCCAAGCCGTTAAAAGCACTGAGGTGTATTTCGAGCAAGCCGGCGGCCGCTGGAGTGTAGGGGACGCTGTCGCCTGCCGAAGTGGCCACGTAGCGGTGTGTGTCCGTCTGCAAGGAGAACTGCCAGGAGTATCCCACCAGGGAGCCGCGTCCCACCTGGGCGGTGAAGCGCTGTGCCGTTCCCGTCGGGATGCCCGGCTCGCAGCAGTGCAGCAGCCTCAGGTCACGGATGGCGTCCAGGACCGAGATCAGCACGTGGGTGTGGGCGCTGCTGACTTGGTTCTGCACCGTCGCCGTCACCAGGTAGTCGGCGGTCTTGGTGAAGGCGTGGGTGTACTTGGAGCCGTTGAGCACCACGGAGTAGTCCCCGCTGATGCTCACCATGTAGGTCACGGACGAGCCGGAGATCATGTTGATCACGAACGAGACCTCTTCTCCCGGCTCCACCACCTTCTTGCTCACAAAGAGCTCCAGCCCTCGGACTTCGTCTTGCACCGTGATGTTCCTGCTG
>NW_005842225.1:192760-197673 GCF_000455745.1 Alligator sinensis
TGACCACCAGCCAGCTGACGTCGTTGGATGCGTTTAGGAAGACCGAGAAGGTGCCGGCCACGGGGAACGGCATGGGCACCATCTGGCCGTTTATCGTGCTGTTGTCCAGCTCCCACAGCCACGTCACATTGGTCCCCTTTTGCAATTTGCCATCAAAGACCACCGTGCAGCCTGATGCGATGTAGTCCAGCTTCGGCGTCTCAATCCTCAGCCCCACGACGGGCTCCTGTACAAAGACCAGAATCGTTGCATTCGTGGCACCAAGCTTGTTTTCGGCCCCAACGGTGACCTCTACCGCGCCTGGGCTTTGGAAGGAGTGCACGACGAAGGGCTCGACGGTCCGAGGAGAGAAACCATCCCCCAGGTGCCAAAAGTAGGCGACACCAGTGCCGCTGGTGATGCTAGTGCTTATGTTCACAGTGGTGTTGACAGCAGCGGGATTGGGGAAAGCAGACGGCTTCAGAAGGCCAATGCTTTCAATGAACTCCACCGTCCTGTTCACGGCTGCACTTCCCAGCATGTTGGTGGCTTTCAGGTGGATGGTGTAGTTCCCGGCTTCCAGGATGCTCAAAGAGAAAGTCTTTCCGCCGAACGTCTGCACGGGGCAGCCGTCCCTCAGGGCAGCCCAGCTGTACGAGATGTTCGTCCCCTCTCTCATCACGGCCTGCAAGTGCAACGTTTTGTTGGTTGGGAAGAAGGCATCCTCCACAAGGTCACCGCTCGCGATCTGCAGGCCTTTGATTTGCTCCAGGACGAAGACGTAGATGCTGTCCTGCAGGGAGCTGATCTCGTTCTCTGCCGTCACGATGACGTTGAAGGTCCCCACGGACCGGAAGGTGTAGGAGATGGTGGAGGAGCCTTGGATGGGCGTGCAGTAATCGCACAGGATCCAGGAGTGCCGGACGGCACGGCCCGCTAGGAGTATGGCCACAAAGCTCACAGAGCCATTCAGCGGCACCACGGTCCTGCTGGCGTTGATGGTGAGCCCCTGGAGCCGCCTTTTCACGGTGACGTTGACCCGCGTCTCGTTGGAGCTCACGTTGTTCCAGCCCGTCACGCTGACGGCGTAGCTGCCGGTGGTGTTGTAGGCGTGGGTGACGGCCTGTCCGCGCTGGCTACTGCCATCGCCAAAGTCCCAGCGATAGCTCACCTTGGTCCCATTCGCGCTGGCAGAGAACAGGTAGATCTGGTTTAGCTCCAAAACCCGGGTCCCGTTATACTCAATCTTGGCTACCCCGACCGGCTCTTGGACTTCCACAAAGGCCGTGTCGTTGTTGAACGAGACGTTGTTGGAGACGGTTACAGTGACCAGGTAGATCCCCGTGCTCTTGTAGGAGTAGCTGACCTCAGTGCTGCTGGACCTGGTGGACTCGTTGGTCCCGAAATCCCAGCGGTACCTGTACTGGTACAAGGGCACGGCGCTGACCTGGAACCAGCTCTCCTCGCCCAGTCTCACGAACTGCTTGGGGGGCAAGAGCGTGACGTTGATGATCTCGGGCTCCACGCACACGCTAGTGAAGTAGTGCGCCTTGTTCGCACTGCTTGAGAGGACCAGGGAGAGGGGGAAGATGCCGCTGCGGGTGAAGTTGTGCATGACCGTGGGGTCCCCGTAGACGGTGACGTTGGATGAGCCATCTCCAAAGGTCCAGTCGAAGACGTAGTCGTCGGGGTTCCCCGAGACGTAGGCGGTGATCTGCACGTCTGGGTGCTCCAGGATGCACGAGGAAGGCTCGATTTTGAGCACCTCCAGGACAAAGATTCGGAGAGGCACCGACTGAGAAACGGAGCTGACGGGATTCGCCGCGGTCACGTTCACGGTGCAGTTGACGTCCTTCTCGTAGATATGTTCTACCGCTGGCAAGGGGCCCTGCTGAGCGGGCCCGTCCCCCCTGTCAAATATCCAGGTGATATTGTCCCCCGTCTCCACCGAGGCGTTGATTGTGATGGACATGCCTACCTCCACGGCCTCCTCGAAGGAAACGTGCAGCCCCGCTATCTCCTCGAACACCCGGTAAAGTCTGAATGTCTCCACGCTGCTCACGGTGTTGTTGGCTTTCAGGCTCACGTTGTAGACCCCCTTGGTTTGGTAGCTGTGCACAGCTGTCGGCTGGCTCTCCATCAGCAGCGAGGAGCCATCGCCAAAGTCCCAGCTGTACAGGACGCCATAGGGAGAGGGCACGGGGTAAGCTGTGAAGTTGACGGGCCGGTTCACGGCCAGGACGTCCGTGTGGGTGTCTACTTTCACGTCTATTAGGTACACGTGGACGTAAACCGGGATCTGGTGCGTGAGGTTCTCAAACGGGTTGGACGCTAAAACCACCAAGGTGTACTCGCCTGCATGCGGAGAGAGCAGAGGTGTTTGTGAACCCACAAGAGGCTTTAAAAAGTGCTGCCACGGCCTCCTGGAAAATGCAAAACGCTTTCCAGTGAGACAGCGTCCTGCTTTTATACCTGCTCGGCGTTTCTCTCCCTTTCCTCTTGCGCCTGATGGGAACTGGAGGCAGGTTGTGCATGCGTCCACCTGTTCTGCAGCCGGCCTGACAATCCCACACCTTTATCGGCTTCTATCTATCCACACCATAGCTCCGGGGCGATTGGGGCTGGTCCTTTTTTGAGCAGGGGGTTGCACTAGATGTCACCTCCTGAGCTCCCTTCCCACCCTCATTCTTTTATGAATCTATGACTCTGTTTTCAAGCATGGGGTAGACCCATGCTGGAACCAGCGACCCTGGTGGAAACAAGTTCCCGTGGTCACAGACGATCTCTGCTTGTTCAATTGGGATGCCCCTTTGCACCACTTGTTTCTATATTTTATTATTGCCCCGTACTGGGACAGACTGCTCAGGAGACGGCCTAACCGCTGCAGACCTTTGAGTTAATCTCTTGTGGGCGGCGTTTGGGAACGTCTTGCAGCCCTTGGCACTGAAACCTCCAAGCAACAAAAAAGAAAGCACTTCTTTTCCCCCAGGAGACCGGACAGGACTTACCTGGCTCCTCATAGGTGTGCGATGCACTCTGCTCGATCACCACCTCGTGAACGCTGGGGTCAGGAATGAGGAAGGACCCATTATAGGGAGGTTTAAATTGGTACGTCTCGTGGGTGCCATCACCAAAGTCCCACCTGGAAAGAGACACAGGCCATGAGCCAGGCAGCGCGCTGGCCCTGGTGCCACGCTGCTCGGGTTTCTTCCCCAGCCTTTCTTGGACACGCTCCATTTAACCATCCCTGTTAAAACCTTCCTGTTTTAAACACTGGGCAACAAAAATACCAGTCGGTCCGAAATGCACCCAACAAGCCAGTGGATTCCCATCTCGATTCCCAGGAGGTGACTCCGCTCCTAGGTGCACGAGGAATGAAGAGTCAGACCCTGACGAAGCACCCCATGCTGAAATCCTGACCTGCTTCAGCTCTTTGCGATGGCAACGGCGGTTTTCCTCGAGTAAGCACGAGGAAAAGAACAAGCCAGCGCCCAAAAACTGGGCGAAACCAATGGGCCTGAAAGTGAGGAATGCACCTGAAAATCCCACCCAGCGAACCGGCGCCTCTGGGGAACTTGCCCAGGACTCACACAAAGGCGGCATCCACGGCCGTGTCGATCACGACGCTGGCGGTCAGCTCCACCGTCGCGTTCTGCGGGAGCACCGGCGGGATCCCAGACACGCTCAGGTTCTTCATCTTGTTCATCTTCTCCACCGTGACGTTGTAGTCGACCGTGACGTTGCTGACGTGATTGGAGGCGGTGAGCTGCGAGGGACAAACAGAGCCGCTGTCGGGGCAGGCGTGTGAACCGCACCACGGTGCCAGGCAAGGGGCTGGGCTTCGGCGTGCGAAAGAGCCGTGGGGTACCGTTCCCGGAGCAGGGGCACCCTCACCCGGGGTCGGCAACCTCCTCTCCCGGCAGCTGCGCCCTTTCGGCTCCGAACGGCACGGAAACCCGAACGAGCAAGGGAGCCGCGGGAGAGGCCGGGGCTTACCGAGAGCTTGTACACGGCTGCGCTCTGGTAGATCACGTTGAAGACCACGTTGTAAAAGGTGAAGGACGGTTTATCGTCCACCGTCCACCGGAAGGTCACATCTGACCCGGCCTCCAACATGGGCACGTAGCTCTGCCAACGACAGGAGGGCGCGTGACTCGGGGGCTAGCGAAAGGCCCGCACGACGCTTCCCGGGGTGCTTTGGAAGAACAGACTTGTGCCGGGAGTGACTCGCAGCAGGGACAGGAGAGGCTCTAGTGTCCTCTGGGCACTGCTTTGTAGCTAAAGTATTTTTGGAGGGAGGGGAATTCAGTTTATGATCCAAATGCAAAGCAACCCACGGGCCTTGCCTGCAGCCCTCAACCCCTCCGTCATGTTATTTCCGCTCCCCCACTCGTCAGACGCCTTTTCCTCTTTGCTGCTGTCGGGCCCACCAGATCTGCAAGTCTCTAGGAACGGAGGAGGCTGCAACTGAACTCCAACTAGCTTCGAGTAGCAAGGACAATTTTTCAGATATGTGGGGAGCCGGAGGAAAAGCAAGGGCAACACTGGACCCCTAAAAGTCCTTTTTTAGATAGATGGGGAGTTGGAGGAAAAGCAAGGGCAACACTGGACCACTGCTAAACCAGATGGGACAACTGACAACAGACACCCAGGAGAAAGTCAACTTGCTAAATGGGTACTTTACGTTGGTCTTTCATCTGTGACCTCGTGAAGGAACACCTTGAGAGGCTGGACACCTTCAAGTCAGCCGGCCCTGACAATCTGCACCCCAGGGTGCTCGAGGAGCTGGTGTCCCATGATCACCTCTTGGTGAAAATGGCCAGTTGTGGCCTCGGGTCCACCACGACCCCCTGGCTGGGAACTGGCTCCGGGGTCAGACCCAGAGGGGAGTAATTGATGGAAGTCACTCATCGTGGTGGCCTGGGACCAGTGGG
>NW_005842225.1:197716-217222 GCF_000455745.1 Alligator sinensis
TCCACACCTGAGGACAGGAGGGCGATTCAGGCTGACCTGGACAGACTCAGCAAGTGGGCAGACGAGAACCTGATGGTGTTCAACACCGAAAAATGCAAAGAGGAAAACCCACCTTGGGAGGAAAACCCACAGCATCCTTATAGGCTTGGCAGTGCTATGCTGGCTAGCACTATGGAAGAAAGGGACTTGGGGGTCATCAATGACCACGAGATGAACATGAGCCTGCAATGCGATGCTGCGCTTAGTAAAGCGAGCAAAACGCTGGCTTGCATCCATAGATGCTTCTCAAGCAAATCCCGGGACGTCATTCTCCCCCTGTACTCGGCCTTAGTGAGGCCGCAGCTGGAGTACTGTGTCCAGTTTTGGGCTCCACAATTCACAAAGGATGTGGAGAAGCTTGAGAGAGTCCAGAGAAGAGCCACGCGCATGATCAGAGGTCAGGGAAGCAGACCCTACGACGACCGGCTGAGAGCCCTGGGGCTCTTTAGCCTGGAAAAGCGCAGGCTTGGGGTGATCTGGTGACCACCTATACGTTTATCGGGGTGACCACCAGTATTTGCGGGAACGTCTGTTCACCAGAGCGCCCCAAGGGATGACAAGGTTGAACGGTTATAAACTACTACAAGACCATTTCAGGCTGGACATAAGGAAGAATTTCTTTACTGTCCGAGCCCCCAAGGTCTGGAATAGCCTGCCGCCGGAGGTGGCTCAAGCGCCTTCATTGAACACCTTCAAGATGAAACTGGATGCTTATCTTGCTGGGATCCTATGACCCCAGCTGACTTCCTGCCCCTGGGGCAGGGGGCTGGACTCGATGATCTTCCGAGGCCCCTTCCAGCCCGAATGTCTATGAAATCTGTGAAATCTGTGAAGACGCTCCAAGAGACTACTGGAGGGGAGAGGGGCAAGGCTGTGTCTGCTGCCTAGGCTTCTTTGCAAGGTCGTTTCCAAGTGTTGTTTTTTTTTATTCTTATCCCAAAATCAGTTGGCATTTTCAAAGGGCGTCCCAACAGGCAAAGAGAACTGGGGACTCGACACTGCTGGAATCCCAATGCATGTCTGCTAGGACAACCTACCTCTCGATCCGCGTGTGCAGCTTTCGAGACAGCCCAGAGGACAGACAAGGGCAGACGACCCAGAGGACAGATGGAGGGCACAAACCAGCATCCTTTCTGCCGCACGCAGACAAGGATGTCAATGGAGCCCTTGACGGATCCAATGGGTAGCTACCAAGCAGCCGTTCCTCGACCGCTGCTGGGGCAGTTTTTAACTTGGCAACGGGGAGGGAGGGACGCGCACCAAGGACCGAAGACACCAGAAGGGTCACCGGGCCCAACCGCGAGGCGCGAACGTTGTCGTGACTCACCACCCGCGTGTTGAGCAAGACTCTGGTCTCCGGGTCCGGGGTGGCCCGAAGCCCTCGAATGGGCTCCTCCACTTTCACGCTGATGGTGATGTTCTGGGCACTCGCCGCGTTCTCCGCAATGAGCACCAGCGTGTTCATGCCGTCCCCGAGGCCACCGAGCCCGACCACCGAGAACCAGGTGTCGTTGGTGTCTCTGGTGCAGTCGGCTGTCGGCGGCGCCACGGCGGGCGGGCATGCCCCTTCGAAGGGGAAGCTCCAGTTCCCACCCAGCCAGCCGGCCGTGGCGTTCACCCCGGAGGAGATCTTCACCACCAGCGAGGAGTGGTTCGTCGGCACGTAGACTATGCCTCCTTGAGCTGGGGGGTAGATGACGCGCAGGCCCGTCACCGGGGAAATGACCCAGAAACTGCAAGACAAGTTGGCACTGAAGACCCCGTTGTCCACGGTGGCTTTCACGGTGTAGCGGCCTCGATGCTCCAGCCCCGAGTTGGGTTGGCCGAGCATAGGCACGACCTGCTCGGCGGCGTAGAGGACCCTGAGAGAGCACACGGTGTCGTTCTGCCCGCTGGCGCCGGTGAGGCCGGCAGGCAGGTGGGGCGACCAGTCGGAAGAGTTGGTGCTTAGGTAGCGGTGTCTGTACGGAGAAGTCCCGCTGGGCTGGCACTGGAGGAACAAGCCCGGACCGGCGTCATGCTGGAGGCTAAAGACGTCCTTAGACCTCACCAAGGTGCTTTCATCGCCGAACAAGACCTGGGAAGGTAGGAAATGCTTTAGAGCCAGCGGCTTAAATGCTCAGCAGCCCGTGCCGGCCTCTTCTTTGGGCAGGGGAAGAAGTTTGCCAACATAATGACCGCGGCCAACGTGACACCAAGCACTTTCCTAACACGCCGCCCTTTGCCAAGAGGAGTTGTGTGGTCCGTGCTAAGGGGGACACCAGTTTTATGCTAGGGTGTCGCTTCCTTTTTCAATGACCCTGTAAAATCCTGTGCAAAGCTTTCAACCCTGACCCCTCTGCCCATGTTGTTGCTGCAACAAGTTACTGGGAGCGGTTTTGTGGTTTCACGGCGAGAGGAGGGAGGCTCCTGGGGTCTATGCTATGTTCTGCTATTTATTCATGGTGTTATCTCGGGCAAGACCCTTAGCTTCACTGTGCCTCAGTTTCCCTGTTGGTAGGCTGGGAATGGCACCTGAAGCAGGTTGGGGCCCACAGTGCCCAAGGGGAATCGCCCTACCCACAGGTTGGCCATGTGCATTAACAGCCACTCACCAGATACTGAGTCGCGGCGCCGGCGGGTACAGCGAACAGGAACTCTCTGAGGAGTTCATAGCGGAGCGGGCCGCCGTCGTGCCCAGGAGCGGCGGGGGCAGTCGTGGCGGTGAGATTGTCGGCACACACTGTTGTGTTGCAGCCACTGCCTCGTGACACACACATATTAGTCAAGTGACACCACTGGAAACCAGCAGGGCATTCAAGTAGTGTCCAGTTCCCATTGTCCTGAGAAGTGTTGAATGGCTGCGCAGCACTTGCTTCCTCTTTGTAACCTGTGAGCAGGCAAGAGAGCAAACCCGTCGGTTCAGGCCACCAGTGGCACGGCCTTGAGCTTGGGCTATTGCACACGGGAGGGAAGCAATGGATGAAAAGCCAGTGGATGAACTGCCTGCCAAACAGCAAGTTACTTAAATGACAAAAATCCATGTTTCAGGGATGTACTCGGTAGCCGCGTTCGTCTGAGACAAAAAGAAATGCAAAGAACTAGAACTCTCGGTTCAGAAACGCTACCTTTTATTAGACCCACTATTGTTATTCCTACTTGGTCTAGTAAAAGGTAGCATTTCTGAACCAAGAGTTTTAGATTTTTGCATTTGTTAAATGACAAATGTACATTTTTGCTGGACAAGGGTTTCACTTGGCTAAACCGAACCAACCGGCGCTGAGCAGAGGGGGAAGTGCATCCAGATCCCTGCACACGGCAACCTGGCTGGTGCCGGGCCAGAAACGACGTCTTTCCTTTAACTTGCATGATTCTCTGTGCAAGCAAGCGGTGAAATCGTTGTCTGCCACGCAGGAGACACGGATATAACTACAGCCATCGAGACACCAAATGTCTGGACTCAGTCTGCCCCTTGGATTCGGTCTCAATGGGCTGAAGGGCGGATGGAAAGTCTGGGCAGCCTCCACTCCTCCGTACTCCTTCCTAGGCAGATGTGCCGAGGGTCCTGGCGACCTCTCACACATACGCTAAGCCTTACCGGGATGCTTGCAACCAAGCTACCAGCTGTCGTGCATGCACGGCTTTCTTTGTCTGCAATACGTGTTATCAAACAAAACCCCTCAATCGCCGGCAAATCGAGATTTTTCTCGTGCTTCACTGGGTAATAAAATATTTCAGGCCAGGGCATTGTGCTATGGGAGAAGAGACTGACCCATTTCCATGGAAAACTGCATCAAGGTACAAAGATCATTAAGAAAGCAAGAGAGTCCTTTTTCCAAAGGAAACGGAGCAGTTTTTGAGCTAAACTAGACCTATTTCCAAGCAAAAGCTGGCTCATTTCTTGAGCAGGGCTGGCCTGGACGCTGAAAATACATGAATTGATTTTTTGCTCATTAGTGTTTCAATGCCAAAAATACTTTTAAAAAGCCCGCAGGCGGCGTGGCCGTAGCAAGCCGCCTGCAGCGGTCCCTGTCACTGGTCACTGCTTACTCTCTCTCAGTTGTACAGAGGTGCCTGGAAAAGGCCTCATCCATCCATCCCTCCTCCACCAAAATGACAAGGATGATCTGTGGTCATGTTTCATGGTCAGGAAGTTTTCTCCTGTGTGACGCTATGGACTGCAATTCGCTCTGACACAACCCTGCCGCCATCCCCGGGGAAAACACCAAGGGGTTGAACTCATTTCTCCACAAGCTCCTCTGCTCCGGCCCTCCTTTATCCTCCAGGACACGTGGCAAAAGTAAAGGAAAACTTTGCCAGGATTATCACCGTCCCCCTACGTCACCCGTGGTTGTCTCGTGGTCATGCCAGGGCTGACTGCAGCTTTGCTAAGTGCTGGACAACGGATTTGTCTGGGATGGTTTGCATGGGGTTGGACTAGATGTGACTTCTGGAGGTCCCTTCCTGCCCTTCTCTAGGGTGCTGTGGCTGCAACTGCCAGCCCCCCTCGCACCCCATGGAGAGGTGGTGAAAGTGGGGACAACTTCCCAGACTTTGGTGGGACAGCCGCGGTGACTGTGCCATCAGCTTTGCATCTGGGCTTCTACTTTGCAGCACCTCTCTCCTACCGGCAAGCTCGCCCGGAGCCGTCCCAGCCTGAGCGAGCACGAGCCTTACAGACACCTCTTGTCTGCACAGAGCCAACAGGAAGGAGGGTGGGCAGGGAGCGGGCAGCATCTCGGCCATGCCCAGCTCTGTTGGGAGATTTAAAGACTGGTTTGACACCAGTGCAGGGTTGACGGTAGTCTTATGTCGAGTTTAAATTATGGATTATATAGGATGGTTTGGGTAGGAATGATCCTGCCTCGGCGCTGCACTAGGTGACGTCTGGAGGTCCCTTCCAGCCACACTTCTCGATGAATCTGTGGAGCAGTTCCTCTGCCGGGCTTGTGACCTGTTCGGCTCTCAAAAGACCATGCCAGACTTGTTCGGGAGCGGGGGAAGCATCTGTTCGATTCCCACCTGCCCGTGAAGCTCGGCGGGGATCGATCAGAGCATGCCAGCGGCACAGGAGCCCGGAGGCAGAAAGCCCCAGCCACGGGGGAAAGATGGTTTTTTGCTGAGTACCAGTTTAACTCCAACACCCACCACACATCTTGGGGAAAGGGCATCTGGGTTAAAGAGGTGACCCTCGAATCTACATGCTGGAGCCTAAGAGGCTTGCATGGAGACAGCCCCGGGATGTCGCTCCAGCCCAACCAGGGAGGGGAACACTTCAAGCTGGTGATTCCTCGAGAGGGAAAAAAAAATGCTTAAAGTCGTTCTGAAGAAAAGACCCCCGGGGCAGCGCTTTAAGCCTCCCGTTACACCCAAACCTAGTCGGGGAGGGAGGGGAGATGAGACGCTACCTTCTCCGCCGGCCGGTCTGTGCACCTGAAGCCTCACTTGAGCAGGCTGCTGCAGCTCTTGAGTCACAAACTCAAAGGCCGTTAAAAATCCCTCGTGCTCAAACTCCCAAGTGGGGAACATCAGCATCTGGAAAACAAAACCCCGGGGCATCACACGGCTGCCCCTGGGCAGGGCCAGCGCCGAGAGGCCGGGGCGCGCGCCTGCCTTACCTCCACCACGTCCCGCGGGGCCGAGAGCGAATCTTCCCTGGTCACGTTCCTCACGGGCGCGTGTGTGTCGAACGCCGGGTTGCCCATGTAAAAGTTGTCGGCATTTAAGAGAATCTCTGTGGATGAAGGAGGCGTTATGTGACGCTGGGGAGATGCAGGAAACCCAGTAAGGCAGAGCAAGAGCACGCCGCGGCTCACGGCAGCAACGCCCGGAGCAGGGGGATTATAAAGTGCATCTTGGATGAGCTGCATTCACGTGACGCCTCCATCTCGTAGGAGAGGCAGCTGCTCTTGTGCTTCATTTTCCACCCCCTCCACCTCTCCTTCTCGTCCTGTGTCTGGGGCTCGCTGCTGGGGTGAACAGACCCCCCTCGCACACCTGCGGAAACTTGGCCGAGGCCGCCTGGTTTCCCTCAAAAGCAAAAGCCAGCTCGAGTTGCTCCAAACCAGGCTGGTTTTTAAGGGCTGAAGGTACCAGCAGCTGTTGGTGCCACATCCCCTGGGGTCCATCATCTCTTGCCTTTCCCCCTTACCTGTATCACCTCCCATCAGTGCTCTCTGTCTCCCTGTCATGCCTTGTGCATCCTCCCATCCCCATCTGCCTTCCTCGTTTGCCTCTAGGGATGGGGAATTTGTCTCCTGGCCAGTCTGTTCGGGCTATGGGGAAGGAGAGGGGTCCCCCAGGTGCAGTCTGTCCTGGCCAGGTGGCTTCCCCCTCAATAGATTCTGCCCCAAGTCATTCAGATGGAGCAAACATTTGCACCTCCAGCCCTTGGGCTGCACTGAGCGGAGATAAATCAGCTAACTGCAATGCCCACAAAGATGGGAGGAGGTGACCCAGCTCACTGGAAGGCAAGGTAAGCTCGGGCACCTGAGTCCTTGGCATCCTGTGGGCACTGTCTCCTCTCACCCAGAGAGCGGGCACGGGAGAGTTCATGTCCATTAAAATGGGGACATGTTTGCACTATTGTGAGAAGAGGCCAAGGTTACTCCTGACCTTCTCTGCGCGGGAGATGCTACTCAACACCCTTCAACCTTGACTTAACTGGTCCGATCCCAGCCCAGATCTCCCCTCCACATCTTTTCCTTTTCTAGCAAATCCCTCAGTGGGCGACATGCAAGGGAAATTTGGGGGAGCTGAAGCAATATTGCTCATGATGATCAGGCAAAGCATAAGACAGACTCCACCAGCTTATGCATTGCCTGATTGTCATGAACAATATTGCTTCAGCTCCCCCAAGTTTCCCTTGCGTGTCGTCCCTGGTGGGTAGAGGACTGGGTTGCTGCACAAGCAGCCCAAATAGGAAAAGGACAAATACTACAGTAATTCGGGCACTGGTTTTAATGCCTGCTTTTCCAGCGTCCCCGCAGAGGGCTGTTACATACGGGGACTGTGCACTTTCAACCCTGCTGCCTTGCACAGACCTGATCAGCTGTATGCAGCCAGTGCTAGGTGTTTCTACCCATGCTCCCAAACCAGCCCTTTCTCAAACCTCACGGGGGGCGGTAAGGCAGAGTGAGAAGCTATCTGCATCTGCCCTTCCCGCGGTCTCTACCCTTTTACTGCCCGATCGAAGTTTCCAGCTTCCATCCAGCAAAGACGACGATTAATGGGGGGGGTGGAGGAAGGCCCTTCCCTCCCCTTCCCCCCGGACTGACTCACGCCAGGATGTGAAAAGCCCACGTGCTTCCAGCAGAACCCACCTTCCGGCTTGTATTGGCACACGTAGCTGTGCTTGGCCATGCACAGGTCGGTGTTGCACTGGCCCGTCGGGCCCATGCGGACGCAGTGGTCGGCGTTGGAGGGATGGGGCTCCCCGGGCAGCCAGTTCTGACAGCTCTCCAGATTGAAGCCTTCGCCACGCTGCTGCGCTCCGGCGCTTGCGAAATCGTTGAATCCGATCCAGACGTCCAAGCTCCTACAGAAATAACCCAGAAAATAAGTCGAGCTAGGATCCGTCAGGAAATCACAAGCACGAGGAAGATCTGGGACCGATGCCATCTCTGGTTCTCAATGAAAATAAGAACCAGAACAACAGCCGCTTCCACCCGGGGGTCTCGGACCGCTTTTAACAACGACCTGATGGCAACGCTCCTCTCCTTCCACCACCGGGATCCAGTTCTTTAATGGCAAATCTCATTGCAGCCTGCTAGTCGGTTAAAGCTACTGTCCAGAAAGCACCCTGCCTGCGGGATAGAGCGGGGCCCTCTTGATTCAACAGCCCAGGAAGGTCGGGAAGCATTGCCTTTAGTAATACACTATAGTCTAGCGATCCTATAGTTCCTACAACCCATAGTTCAGCACGGGGAGGTGCTAGGCGGCTTGCTACAATGACGTGCACAGCACACCTGATATGCAAACCAACCCCAAGAGATGGAAGGAAGACCCACGGTGTCCAAAGGAAGGAAAGGTGCCGGAGCTGCGGTGGTTTGCAAAACTGATTCGAATTGTCCTTGGCTCTTCCTGTCCCCTCCTCTCCGAACAGTGCCGTTCACAACCCGGTCCGGCCTGGGAACGCCGCACCCGCGGTCAGCACCCGGGCACCCATCCGCACCGAGACAGATGTAGGGACCGGCGCGTTTTAACACTGTGATGTCAAGGGCAGGAGTGGCGGGTTCAGAAGTGGCAGAGAGGGGTTGAACCCCGGGTACCCGGCGAGGCTGCCCCAGGCCCAACTCAAACGCATGTTGAAATGATACCCTGGCACACCTGCATTACCTTATGATACCCTGTATTACCTTAACCCCTGCCCTTTAGCTCTGAAACGACCCAAGGTCAAAGGCGCAAGGGTTGTTGCGGCTGATTTCTTTTACTAGACCAACTGCACGGCCGGGATAGACTCCAACCAGCTTTGGGGTATTACAGAGCCCTTCCCTGGGGCTCTCAAGCGGTATAAGGCCACGCTGCATTTTCAGATGGATCTGTCTCTTCAACAAACCGTGCTCTTTGCCTCCGGGGACTTCTGAAGAAACCCGGCTGCCACGAGCCCTGCGCTGCAGGTGGCAATAGCAGCGGGGCAGAGTTGAATGCAAGGCAGGACGGGGCCCTGAGGGTCTCCTGCAATTCAAGGAGTGGGATTGCATAATTCGCCCCTAAAACGTCGCAACATCTGGGGTAGGAAACTGCAGGCTCTCGGCACCAGCACATCAAAGCCTCTTGGGGCAGGAAGCGAAGCACGCCACGTACAGAGGAAGCTGCTCGGATCGTTTTAGGCAAGTGGACTGTGACTTCCCAATTAGGAAACTGGCTGAGCCTCAAGGCTGATGTGCAGAAAGCAATGTCAGGGCTTTAACAGCCACAAGAGGCTTTTCTCTCTCGCCCCCAAGATGCTGCTTAAGCCTGGACGCTGGTTCCCCGCGCCCGCGGGGGAAGCCGTAGCCTGGCACGTCCCGCAGCCTTTGGCCCCCTCTCCAAGTTGCGCTCCAGCCCCTCTCCGCTTTCCAGTGAGAGCAGCCACGCTCGGAGGATGGCACGGCGGCTTTGCAGAAAGCAGACGGAGGAGATAATTGGTGTCTCTCGCTCCGTGCCAGACGGGATGATTAATGAGGTCACGTTGAAAAGAGACGACCAAAATAACTGCTTTGTGAATCAGTAGCTTTCATGGCAAATAAGATTAAAAAATAAATAACCGCGGTGTTCAGCTCCCAAACCACTGGGAGAGGTTTGGGGGAGCGGGCGGTAAAACCCGATGGAGTTTTTCCTTTTCTGATTCCAGCTATGACCTAATGGCAAGTCCTCAAAGAGACAGGCAGAGACGCTAGCAGAGTTGTTCCCTGCCTCTTGGCTCCAGGGACTTGAAAGGAGCAAGCGCCGGATTAAATTCTCCCTTGACCAAAGTAAGATCTCGTCCGCACCTTAAGAGAACGGCAGCATTGCTAGACAGCTACAGAAGGACCTGACTTGGCGGAGTGAAACCCCGGGAGGTTCAGACGAAGCATGTGGGTCATGATGGACCGGTTCGGGGAGGGACCCGGCCCACGGCACAGTGCTGAAGGGGCTCGGAGGGAGGATGAGCAGCGAGAGCGGGTCCAAGGGCCGTGCACTTAAAGCAAGCAGGTTTCTGCGCCGGTCGCTTCCCGGGAGGCTGCATGTTGCAGCCCAGCTCATGTGGGCTTTATCACCAGGGAAATCGCCTCCTGGAGCTGTCTCATTCATGTTTATCTGAATGGATTAATGAAAGGAGCCGGACGGGGAACGGCGAGCCGCAGCAGCTGGGAAGTCGGCTCGCTCCTTCCCAGGCCTGATGATTTCACCGCCCCTGCAGCCTGTCAACCGCCCCGCACGCAACCCGTGATAAATCAGCGTGCCCAGTGACCCTTTGGCTCGGGCGGGCTCCTCCGGCTCGGCCATGCCAGGGACCACATGTGCGCGATCTCGGGACGAATCCCCGGGCGAGGGGAACAGACCAGGAAAACAAGCTTGGGAGAAGGGGCGCCGGGCCCAGCGCAGGCTACGTCACACGCAGCTGTGCGGCTCGTGGGCTGGCTGGGACGTGTTTATGAAGAAGCCCCTGCCAGCATCTGCATCTGCAAGCTGACCAGTGCGGCCAGTCCCCTTGAAAGGCATCCCTGCCATTTGCCCCCTTAGGTGGCCGACTGCACGAGGGGCATTTATCGGGTGGGTTTAATCCCCGGCTGTCTGGTTAGCAAGCCCTGGCATTGGGATAGGATGGATGCCATCACAACCTGACACGTATTTGTTCTCAAGAGGGCTGAGAGCGAGCGGAGGGGACGATGTGGCTGAGACCCTGCAACCCAAGCACCTACCTTCCTTGTCACCGAGGCTCCCAAAGCCCTTTGCTAGCACCGGTGAAATGCAGCCACCTCTGGGGTGCGGCAGCAGCCATCAGTACACAAGCTTAGAGGGGAATTTTGCAGGCAGAGGTGCCTCGAATGACCTCTGATGAGCCCCGAGGTCTGTCTCGAGCACCCAACCCGCAGCAAACGAGACTCAAACGCCGCCTCCGCCCCCTGCAAACTCAGCAGGCACTCGCGCCTCACAGCCAGGGATGCTGCCGTGCCCCTCTGCCCACTGAGGACCTCCCGCCTTTGCCCCACACGCAGCCCGGGGCATCGGGCTCCTCCCGACTGAGTGCAGCCTGCCCTCTCCGGGGCTCGCGTGCCGGATGCTGGGCTTCCCACCACTGCCGACGCAGCCTGCTGCAGGGCTCTGCTTCTCCCCAGCTGTCCCCTACCTGCAAGCATGTGCGGAGGCTGGCAGTGGGGTCAGCGATGCCCTGCAAAACCTCGCTTGGCTGCTGATCCCCGTTGAGCACAGAGGACCGGACACTTTGCAAGAGAGGGAGATGAAATGCCCAGCCCCCTGAGCTGGGACTCTGCCATCTGCCCCCCAGTCCCACTCACCTGATGACCCGGGAGACCAAGAAGCTCTGGATCTCGGGACTGCTCACAAAGGCCAGCTCGCCGCTGCCGTGCTCCTGGCATTGCTGCTGGGCCTCCAGCCACTCGGCCTTCTCCACCACCAGCCGGTAGCAATAGCCATTGCCAGGGAAGACCAAGCCGTCCGAGGGGCACATTGGGTGAACCGCTGCGAAAGAAAAACCGGAGCGTGAACAGGTTTCCATAGACATGCCCAGGGCTCCCTGTGCTGGAAGGGCTTTGGAAGCAAGGGATTTAGAGGGACCTCCCAGCCAAGCCTGGCCTTGTCCCCTCCGCCGGCTCACCTTTGCCCGGCTCCTCGGACTCTGCAGCGATGCTGTACGCTGCCGACAGGCCGGTGCCGCCCCTGTTCCTGATCCTCAGGTCCAGGCTCTCGCTCGTCCTGACCAGCGAAGGACACTGCAGCTCCACTTCGTCCGGGGGAGCCACCACCTCGACCTCCGTCTGCACGGAGCTGACCCTGCTGCCCACGAGGAGGGTGGCGGTGATGTTGTACCGCCCAGGCAGCGCGTACTTGTGGAGAGCGGCATGGCTGGTGGTGCTGAGGACCCCCGACAGGTCCCCGAAGTCCCACCGTAAAGTGCTGACGGCAGCTGGCACGCTGAGGCGGAAGGCCACGGCACGGTGAAGGCTGGACGGCTGGCGGTGCCCCGCGAAGGAGGCTTGCAGCCATGCCGGGAAGACGGAGGGAACGAGCGCCGGCGCCGGGCTGCGGCAGGCCGGCTCGGGCGCAGGCTCGGTGCAAAAGGACCAGCAGGCAGAGGAGGTGTTTGGCTGGAGGGCGGCACCGCACAGACACCAGCCCTGGTCGCTGAAGCCGCCGTAGTCCTGGCCCTCCGCGTAGCACAGGGCGCTGCAGGCTTCCTCGGTGAGGTTCTCGCGGCGGCCGGGCGTGAAGAGGACGACGGCGTCGGCCTCTCCCGTGCGGTTGTCGATCACGCATGCCAGGTACTCGGCGTCTGGAGGGGAGAGACCGGAGGACTCAGCTGCAAGCGGATCAGGCAAAAGCAGAGCTTTGGGCCCCAAAACACTGCACCGCACCCCTGCGAAGGGGACGGGAGCGGCAGGAGAGGGCTTCTGGGATGAGCTGTCCTACCTGGCAAGCCTGTCCCCCGTCAGGGGGCTTTCCTGCCCTTTTAGACGAGTGGGGATGGGAACACGTGGCTGCAAGCCCAGGGCTGGCTCAGCAGTGACGGGATGCAGAGCTGCTCCCCGGGTGCGGAGCTGGTCGGTCTGAGCCCCTGCACGTATGCGCGGCTGGGGCACAAGTGTGCGGGACACCCTGGCTGTCTCCCTGCCTGGCCTGGTGCACGCTGCTCCCTCGTGCCTCCCGTTTCCAAGTGAAAAGCCCACACGTGCAAGGTAGTACAGGGGGTGGAGAAGATGCCTACACCCCTGTGCCCTGCTCTCCCGTGTCCTCTGGTGCAGCTAGGACCTCCCTCGGCTGTCACTGACACGGAGGTGACCGTGCAAGGCAGCACGTGGGACCACATGCATACTGCACACAGGTACATGGCTGCACATAGGCATATGAGTAAGGGTGCACACGCACGCACACACAAAATACACATGGAGGAGCACGGGGGCAGAGACATACACATATGTGCACCAGCACTGGCGCATGTGCTCACACACAATACATACACGCAGGCTCACAGGTGCACACAGACGTGCACACGCTGGTACCAACAGGGTCTCTCCCGCTTGAGTTTTCCATCCTCCGACCTGCCTAAGAGGGGTGGATTTTTTCGGCCACAAACACACGCTCCCTTTGCAGCGTACACAGCCGCAGCCCAGCTGGGACTTCCTTGCCTCACGTCCAGGCCTGCCCACGCAATCCAGGCATGTTTTGCTGCTCTGTTTCTAACTGTTGCTACAACACGTCCCCCCCAAACATCTCGACAGCGCTGTCCTTCCGTGAGCTTTCCCTGACCGCCTCCCTCTGAAACCACGCTAGAGCCATTGAGACGTGCCACCGTTGACGCAGAAATACCGGGGACAAGACCCGGGCTAAGGCTGTAGATGTCTGGAGAAGTACCTTGGACTTTTTTCCCCCGCCATATCAGCCTGATTACTTTCTGTATGCCCCATGCAATCAGTGGTAATCAGGAGTCATTGCTGGCATTTCCTAAAGCCATTCAACAACTTCCCCTTGACTTAAAGATGTCATTAAACTCCACCATGCCCGCTACACTGCAGTTTCCATAGTAACTAGCATATTTTTTTAAAAAGTTTTAAAAAAAGAAATATAGACTTAGACAAGGAGGGTGGAAGGGAGCTCAGGAGGTCACATCTAGTCCAACCCCTGCTCCAAGCAGGACCAGCCCCAGCTACATCATCCCAGCCAAGCCTTTGTGTGCCCAGGTCTTAAATATCTCCAAGGATGGAGAGTCCAGCACCTCTCTGGGGAGCCTGGTCCAGTGTTTCACCACCCTCCTGGTGAAAGTTTTTCCTAATATCCAACCTCAATTTCTCTTGCTGCAGCTTGAGCCCATTGCTCCTTCTGTCATCTGCCCCCACTGAGACCAGCCCAGCTCCATCCTCTTTGCAGCCCCCCTGCAGGGAGGTGAAGGCTGCTATTCAATCCCCCTTGGTCTTCTCTTCTGCAGTCTAAATCAGCCCAGTTCCCTCAGCCTCGCCTCACCAGTCCTGTGCCCCAGGCCCCCACCATTTTCATTGCCCTTGGCTGGACTCTCTCCAATGTGTCCACATTGTGGGGGGCCCAAAACTGGACACAAGACTCCAGATGTAGCCTATGTGCATCAGTGCCTTAATACCTGTAGTCCATTCAGTCCTGAACCTCTCTGTTGATGCCAACTGGGAAACTGGTCTTACTAACGTATCTACTGGGAGCTTGGCTCAGCTTCACCAAGGACCCATCTGATGAGGCTGGCAAGTCATTGCATGGGCTGGATTGGCACTCGTGTCTCAAGGCCGGGAAGGGTCCACCACTGAGCATCATCATTTGCAGTGGCTTCGCCACCACTGCGAGCCAGAGCCCTTCCTTACCACAAGTCACGTTGGTGAATGAAATGTTGAAAAGAGAAAGGTTGGCCACTTCAGGAGGATGGGCACATTTTGTCTCGGCCGCCTGGATCACTTTAACTTTTCTTTCTTCCGCCCAGCGGGGCAGCCATGAAAGTTTGCAGTCGCAAAGAAACGGATTCAGACTTAAGTTTCTGTAAGAGAGGGATTACAGGGAGATTATGCATTAACTTGACAACAGGAAGCATGCAATAAGTGTTCATTACACCAACGTACGGGTCCCCTCTGTTGCCATCTGCACCACTCCAGCGCGATGCCTCATAAAAAATCGCTAGGGGAGTTAAAGAATGGAGAATCAAGCGGTGATTAACAGGATTTTTCTAAAGGCTGGAATTAGACAAGCGCTGCAAGCACTTTTTGCATGCCACCAATAATTGGTGCAATTAGGAGTAAATTACAGGCATAATCTTATATTCAAAATAGCCTGCCATTTAACATCGGTTGGGTGCAGGGGCAACCTCTGTAGCGGAGGGAGACTTTTTGCACCAAAAACAAAAAAGAAATCTAAAGGAACAAAACGGGCCTGTCAGAAAAGAAATGCAAACTCAGTGGCAATCTTTCTCTCTGACAGTTTAATGAAAAGATGGAAACTTTAATTGCTGTCAAGCCCAGCCTAAATTACAGCCTTTGGCTGTCAGCTGCGAACAGGACTGAGCAGGGAAAGATGTTTGTGCAACCAGCGCCGGCTGTGCTGCCCACAGGATTTGAACCTGGGACTCGAGGTACAAGCGCGAGTCACTGTGCCCGGCACTGACAGGGCGAGTTGCTTTGCTCTTCGAGGAGCAAACGCATTGATTTCTAGACCCACAGCCCAGTGCCTCCCTAGGAGACGGAGCCACGTGCTCCGAGTATAGGTTTACTCTCAAACCCTGAGGGTCGAGCCCGGTGTGGGTGAATATTGAGCTGAAAAATTATTCTTGCTCCTTTGCATATTCCCTTTTGAGAGCATAATGGGAAACAATGACGGCGCTCTAGTCTCACGGTCTGTTTGTGTGGGCTCACACGAGAGCGACTGTAAACGTGAGGTTTTCATCCCTGGGACTGATCTGACTCGGGGTAAATGTTTGCCGAAGCACCTCAAGGATTGAGGCACTTCGGTCCGAGGCTTCTGGGTCCCGGGTCGGTGCCCTTTCCTGCAGACCATCCTCCTTACTGAAGTTGGGAAAAGCCTCCCCACCCCCAGCAAAACTCCCCCCACCCTTCCCAAGTCTCGGGGTTGCACGCTCTCCTTCAAATGAGGATGCCAGCGTTGGAGGAGATGCTTTGTGTTGTCCCCAGATCCCCGAGCAGGCGGAGGCATGGGAAGGGCGGTCTCGGACACCGCGGCATGCAGGGGGTGGAAGAGCCAGAACTTACATTTCAGTTAAATTAAATAAATTATCAAATATTCCATCTTCTAATGTAGAAATCTGGTTGTGGCTTATATCTCTGCAATACAAGGAGAAGGGGAAAGTAAGGTTTCATGAGAACATGCAGCGATTGCAAGAAAGCCCCGCTGTGCTGGAGAGTGCAAGGCCACCCCGGGGCACTGGCTAGCAGAGGGCTGGGCTCGGGGAATGGGTTCTGCCTTCAGCAAAGTTTGGTTATTCACACAATCCCCCCTAGAGCCCAGCTTCTCCTTCTGCTCTTAGGAGCCGAGAGACCCAAACATAACTAGCAAGGAGCTGCCCCTTAGGGCCCTGGGCAGCCTGTGCTGCAAGGAGGATGCCCCTTTAAGGCTGGGATTTTTCTGCAAGAGGCAGTCTCCAGGTGAGGTGGGTGATTGGGGTGGGCATGTGACTCCAGCAGAGAAGCCAAACCTGCTATAAAAGAGGCAACTTTCTGCTGGCAAGAGAGAGCTTATGGATGGGCTGTGGGGGAGGGAAGCTGGGCTGGGTGGTGCCTTGGCTGGCGTGGCAAGAGGCTTGGGTGGGGAAAGGCTGATGTGGAAAAGCTGCTCAGGTGGGGTGGGAAGAAACCCAGAGACGATATGTGTGCATCCTGGTGAGAGTACACAGTTAGCAGGGGCTTGAGGCTAGGGAGAGGCTGGAGCCTCATATGAGAGCCGGGGAGCATGAGCCCCGCCAAAAGGAGAGAGCGAGGGTCCTGCACTGAGGGCTGAAGGACTAGCCGAACCTCCGAGGAGCTAAGAGACGGCTCCGAGCCCTGCTTTGGAAGGGGAGGCCGCTACCTTCTGGCTGCAGCACTGCCAGTCCACAGACAGCCCTGGCCAAGGGGAAACCGAGGCAGAGAGCACCCGAAGACTGAGCCCACCATCTCGCTCCGGGGCTGCTGGCTTGGCTCGTGCAGACAATAGCTCTGGGGTGCTCAGTGTTGGGGCAAAAGAGGTGCAAGGACCCATGAGCCATCCTGCCCTCGGCGTCTGTGATGGGGTGGCGGGGCAGGCAGCCTGGCCGCCGTGTCTCTGCGGGAGCTGGGTGTCTGGCTCCTTTCCTAGCAGGCAGCGAGAGGCTATCAGGTGGTTGCCATTCTGGGTTACCTCGCCGCCGCCGGTGCAATCGGCTGCAGCTGGGGTGGAGCCGCCTGGCTAACCACCTCCCACCCCTGGGCTTGCAGGGCTTGCAAAAGCCCTTGATTTAGACAGCAGGGTCTTAAAGCTCTTTGACACAGCTGTCCTCAGGCCCTTTTCTGTGCCCGTCTTGGCTACACGGGATTGCTGCCTTATCTACAACAGGGCCAGCAGTTTGAGTCAAACGGACTGGGCTGCGGGGAGTCGCCGCCCCGCGCGCTTCGATGCACTGCCTGGATATCCGTGCGAAGGACGTGAACCCCGGGCACGGGAGCCTGGGATGAGGGAGTGACTTGCCAGACGGGGAAAAAGGGATTTTAGATCATGGCTCATGCATGCCTTCAGTTTGCCATGAGACGAAAAGGGTGCAACATGTACTTACAGTTTTGCCAGGGAAGTCAGGCTTTCGAACATCTGAGCGTCTAAACTGCTGATTTTGTTATTGGAAAGATCCCTAGAGAAAGGAAAACACAGGCAGCTTGTTATCATTCACATTCATTTTGTCTTTCTTCCATCACCCAGGCTTAGAGGAGACGCTGTCTCCAAACCCATCCAGGCTCCAGACAGAAAGTCAGCTCTTGGTGCATTAAAACAGAACAATTTTCCCTGCCAAGAAAAACACCTTTCCCAGATATAAAGCATTCGCTGCTCCAAGCTTTGCTTCTATACGCATAGGAATTAGGCTTATCGCTCCATACATGCAACCCTGCAAAATGTCTTTAAAGTGAAATAGTGACAGACACGACCAACCTCTTGCTAGTTCTGAGGCACCGGCTTTAACCAGAAAAAAACAAGGGAGGCCTGAGAGAGGCCTCCAAGAAATAATTAATTTAAGAAATAATTGTGACTGAAGCTGTTATTAGCTCATAAGCAGAATTTTTTCGTGGCGGGACCTTCCAGCAGTGTTGCTGGTGCCAAAGCGCTGGTTATTAATTACTGGAGTGACACGTTCAGCTTTTCAAATTAAAAAATACCTGTGATAAAAGGCAGAGCTGAGGGGGAGCAGGAACCAAGAACCTGACTTTGTAAAGCACTGGGGGGGTTTGAGGAATTCATTATGCAAAGGATCCCTATAAAATCACCATTTAAAATCCTTCCCCGTGATACCAATAATTTCAGCTTGGCTGAGCTCCAGGTCATGTTTAAACTTCCTTCCGTTCGGAAATGCCACTCAACCAGGCCCGTGAGAGTTAGGCTCCTATAGCTCTTCCTCATCCTGGATCCAGGTGGCTCCTCCACCCCCTGCAAATACCCCCAACTTTTTTCCAGCAACACAGAGGGCACACGCTGGCCTGAGCCCTCCGGTGTGGGCCCGCTGTGCCACTCTGAAATCCCGGAGATGCCACTTCATCCTGCTGCTTCCACCCTGAAGAGCATCTCCTGTCCTCTCCCGCTGCCTCCTCCCTGCTTCCCCCCTGCCACACAGGACCGTTGCCTTGCTCGGCCCCAAATAACAGCAGAAAACCTGCTTGTGGCTCCAGGGGCATTGCTTTAGGGAGTTTGGAGCAGGGTCTCTGCCCCAATCTTATTACACGGGGGACTTCTCCAAGCCAGCAGCACGTTCAGATGCCATTTCGAGCACCCTGTTAATGAGAACATGAATCGAGCAAAATAGGAAACAAGTGCAACACAGGAGGAAGCCAGCTAGGCTGTTTGCAAAGCAACGTGCATTTTTTTTTTGCACCTAAGCTAGATGAATAGCAAAAACGAAGCCTCTTTCATGCAGCGCTCCCAGGCAGACATGTGAGCGATGCACGGAGGAGGTATTTAACTCCCAGGCATCGAGGTTACCTCCAAAATCATTTCCATCTCCTGCTTGCAAGGCAAAAGTATTAGACAGCTATGGGTTGGGATCACAGCTGCTGCCACCGAGATGGGCTGTGTCCCCTCCCCAGGGAGACGGCTCTTCCAGATCTCTAGTCTGGATGTGCCTCACGTCTCAGCTTTGCACCTACGTCTCCACTCAGCCTACAACTGCGGTGGCACCGTGCATCTCAGCCTGCGCTTCGGCACAGCCAGGATGCTGTTGCTTCAGCGATAAAGACATTTAGCTTCTGAAGTTTTGCAAAGCCTGCTAGGGACAGACAGTCCAGTGCGAGTTGGGAAAGGGAAGGCTTATGGGAAAACCGCCTGTTTGCTGCTGGAAAGCCCAAACCAGCAGCTTCAAGCGGTAAGAATGGCCAGACATCCCCCGATGAAGAAGACGGACTTAAATATCATGAGAGGGTGAGGGCTGGGTGATGCATGGTCCCCTGTGCCTAGGGAGAAGGTGCTCTCGCTGGTCCCCCGAGACAAGCAGGATTTCTCCCGAGGCCTGCGCCAAGAGCACCGAGGAGATGCACGGGCAGGGCGGGGAGGCTGGAAACCCAAACTCAGCTACCGCAGCACATCGAAAGCCCCAGCCCAGCCGGCTGCAAGCCCTGCACCGAGGGTTCGTCATCCTGGGCTTGCCTACCTGCAGGGATATATGAAAGGGTGGCAAATGAACTTGATAATGAAACTTTAAAAACTAACTAAACTAAACTTTAAAAATGGGTTCTCACGCTGGGGTCGGGCGTGAGGGGCACTGGGCTGGGACGGACCACACACGTTCAGAAACAGGTCCTGGTACAAAAAAAGGTGGAGGACCACTGTCCTGGTGGAGGCAGAAAGGCAGCCCCAGGGCTCAGGGGATACCCAGCCTGCCTGGGATTTTTTTTTTGCACCGACTGGCTGTAAAAGGCAGACGATGGGGACCGCGTTAAGGCACTCGAATACCTGCGGAGGCTCCCGGCACTGCAGACGCAGGCCTTAAACACGGCGCGGTTATCCTGACGCGGCCCTCCCAGAACGCGCCGCCCGGGGCCCCTAGCACTCGGCTGTTTAAACGCCGCCGGCTTATCCCCGAGCCGGGCGAGCGGGAGGCTGGCTGGCCGG
>NW_005842225.1:217257-252345 GCF_000455745.1 Alligator sinensis
GCCGGCTTCCCCCGGAGCCGGGCGGGCGGGAGGCTGGCTGCCTGCCACCCCCGGCACTTTCCCCAACACCCTCCCAGACTATCCAGTTGATTTCCCTTTGGCCCCCAGCCAAGCCCATTGCTCGCGCTGGAGATCCCCCCTCGCCCCCACCGAGCCGCTCGCTGCTACTGGACACCTCCAGCAGAAGACAGCCAGACGATTGGGGATTTCGATGCATAAACACTGCATACCTCCGAGGAAGCCGGGGGCTGTCAGCGGGCCAGGTCTTTAGCGAGCCGCGTGTACCTTGGGCGAGGGTGCGCGCACGGCGGGGAAGTCATTTCCTTGCAATAACAAGGAGGCACCTAGAGCAGGTCTCTCTGACTTCTCCCCTCCAAGGTGTCTGGAAAGAGCCGGGCAGGGCCTCCGACCCGGGGCTGAGGGCAGCTCTGACGTCTCGTGCGTGTGCGTTGTCCCCCGCAGAGGACGGAGATCCCCCCCACCCCGATCGCGCTGATTTGCCGCTGCAACGACAGGCTCTGGGGCGCATGCATCGCAGCCAAGGAGCGTTGCAGAGGGCCGAGGAGCAGCGTTATCCCCCGCCACGTGCCCTCCTCCATCCCAGCCCGACTTGAACCCGGGGCCTCTGCTGTTTGCACTGACCGACCCATTTGGAGGCGGCATCAAGCCTCCAAGCTGAAGCCCGGTGTCATTGTCCCAACCCCGCCAAGGGCAGCGTGCAGAGGACGCTCCTCTCCCGACAGCAGCGGTCCGGGCTGGCCTTGCCCGCGGGGGCTGTCTGGCGCACCGAGGTGATGGAGCCCAAGGGGTCCGTGCACCCGACTGGGCTGTTCCCCCTGGAAGTTGCCTAACCTGCATCTCTCCCAGCGGGTTGAGGGCGCCCTTGGAGCCATCCCCTGCACCCAGCGGGGTCAGCACGTGGCTTTTGACCCGTGCATTTCCCCAGCCCGATTGCTGCCCCATGCATGGGCGTCTCACCGAAATACAACCTTGCACCCAACGCTCCTCCTGCCCGCTGAGCCCAGCAGGCTGTGAGAGCCATGGCAGGGAGGAATGATCCATGCCCTTCGAGGGGCATCGCCTGCTTGGAGGGGCTGGCAAGGGAAACCAGGGCCCGGTTCCCAGGCTGCTCGGAGAACTTCTCCACTCACTGATGTGATAATGACCCCAGGACGGCTCCTAAAAACAGCTGGTTTGGGGACTACCCTGCAGCACTGGCCGTAGAGGTGCAAGACCCTCCCGTAGGAAGGCTTTTATCTTCTCCATGAGCTACTGCTAGAGGGCAACCCCATGGCACTGCTTCCCCGAGCCAGCAGCCCATCGGGTCTCTCCTCCGCAATGCCAGGGACAGGAGGGCAGGGTGATACCGGGGGACGAGGGCAGATGAGATCAGCTGCAGCACCACCTACACGCCGGGTCACTCCCGGTCACGTCCGCGCGGCCCATCGCCTTTTCCCGCTGCTCCCTCTCCGACTCGGCTCGCACGGAAAATAAGATCCCGCCCGCCTGGCACGGCCGGGCTGCAGGATGAAAAACCAGATGTCAGGAAAGAGCGGCTGAGCCCCTAGCCCCGAGCACAGGCTGCAGGACAGGAGCGGCGCGTGGCCTCCTGGTGCCACGAGCTGCCACGACACTGTTTTCCCATCCCGCCGGAGGAAACGCGGACCGGGTTCAAAGCCCAGCAGGAGCCGGGGGGGAAACAAGGCTCCTCTTTGAGAGCGCAGGCTGCCGCGCTCGCTCATAAACACGCAGAGGAGGGAGGTCGGCGGGCGAGCAGATGGCTGAGGGCGCTGGGAAAGCAGGGCATTGTTGCCGTGTCTGCCCCAGTTGCCCCGGCTGTAAAATGGACAAAGGAGCAATTTGAGTTTGGCATGGCACATGCAGCCCCCAAGCAAAGAGACACCCGTGCGGTTAGAGCCAAGCCCTCTTCCCCTGGCATCGGGTGCACGTAGTGACTGGGAAAAGCAGGATGGTTTGGAGGGAGAGGACCAGGTCCCTATGACCTTGGGCAAGACCCTCAATTGCTCCGTGCCTCAGTTTCCCGCACCATGCCCTGCTCATGGGGGATTGCAAGATGCCCGGATGCTCTGAGCACTGCTGCCACGGGGCCCGCGCGGCTCCAGGAGGTGGGACGAGGGGTCCCTGCATCAGAACCCGTTTGCCCTTGTGCCCCCCAATCCTCCTGGGAGCCGAACGAGACAGAAACCAGCTCCCTCCCCGCGCGGGGTTTGGTGCCAGCTGCTTGCTTTGCTCACGCACCAAAGTCCGGCCAGGCAGAGGGTCTGCAGGGGTAACGGTGCGCGGTCCGCGCAGCCATTGCGTTGACTTCTGCTGTGTGTGTGTGTGTGTGTGTGTGTGTGTGTGTGTGTGTGTGTGTGTGAGTCCAAGGAACACATAATGTTAAACAGAGTATAGCCACGTCTCCCTGCCAAGCCTGATGTCATGCTCCCATTATGTCATCCCCGGCCTATTCTGCCTTCGTTTCATGGGGAAGAAGGGGAGGGGGGAGAAAGCGCAGCCTTGGCTCGCTCCTTCCCCGGGCCCATTTGGTGCGTGGAGCGTGGCCAGAACGGTAATGGGAAAAGCATCTACAGACAGAGCCGTGTCTGCACCGCGAGGAGGCAGCTGGAGGGCTGCAGCGTCCCGGGGCCGAGGCGCTTGGGGCCGTCACCTGGGAGCAGAAACTGGGACTCGCGGAGCTCAGCAGAGCCCTGAAAGCTTTGGGGAGGGGGTGGTGTGCGTGTGCATGTGCATGTGAGTGTGCATGTGCACGCTCACACCTCCCTTCAGAGGGTGTGAAGGGGATCTGTCACCCAACCAGCTGTTCTGACCTGCTCCTCGAGGCCCTCAAAGTGTGCGCACACACATGTGCGCACACACCCCCATGTACACACGCGTGCACACAGATGCAACTGAACCCTGTGGCCGGAGCAGCATGAACCACCTCGGCAAGGCCTGGGCAGAGGGGTGGGCAGTGCCCGCGAGATCGGCATCACTGCAGAGCAAGGAAAATAATGGAGGGAGGAAATGGGGAGGCGCGGGAGGGTGGGGGTCAGGGAGGACAGCAATCCGAGCCCCCCACCCCGTGTGTGGGGTCCTGTGCTGGGAGCCGCGCTGGTGCACCCGGGCCCTGCAACCTCTGCCCTCCCACCCCTCGTAGTCTCCATTTGCCAGCCAGGGAAGAGCGACGTGAATTTAATTTGCTTGCTTAAGTCGGGGGAGACGGGCCAAGTGACACCTCACGGCATTGCGGCGGGGGGCTGGCAAAGCGAGGAGAAAACCCCAGGACTCCTGACGCTCGGTCCCTTGCTCCCTTAAGGTCACGTTCCCTCCCAGTGCCGGCTGCACCTACGCAGTTACAATGCCCCTGGCGGGGTGAGGGCCCGAGGAGCAGGAGCGGCGGGGCAGGAGGGGGCAAGGAACAGTCCCTGGCAGTGAAATGACGGGGCAGCAGGTCGCACGCAGGCAAAAGGGAGACGTGTTTTCCACGGTGCATCGTTAGCAGGTGGGAGTCGCTGCGTCAGGACACTGCGGAGGCCAGCGGGTTGGGACAGGGGTGAGACAGATGGAGGACGGCACTAGCCGGGGAAGGGCAGGGTCCGACCGGTGGGCTGCACTACCCACGCCCTGCCTTCACTACAGCATCTGCCCCTTGGTGCTGCGGGGAATGACGCTGGGCAGGCCCTGACCCCGCGGGACGGCTCGGATGCTCCTGTTCACCGGCACAACACATCCCGAGACGCGCCCAGGAGGAACGCTGCCCGCGGGCGCGGGGAGGGCAGACGTCGCGGGGGAACGAGGCTGCGCGCTGATGCAGCCCTGCTTCCCTAATGGCCTTTCCAGAGAACGGGGCTTGCGGGGGGGGGAAAAGAAACCGAGGTGTTTTTTGCAAGCGGAGCCAGGAAAATATGGTTTTAGCTGACTCGGTGCCTTTCCTCGGACGCAGGGAGAAAGCAGTGGCACTTGGGGGGCAGCGGCTGTGGTAATTAAAAGGAAGCCCCTGCTCAGAGCTGGGGCAGCAATGGCTCCCAACCAGGGGGCTGGGGAACCCTGGGGTGCCTTGGGATCCTTTCGAGGGTGCTGTGGGGTGCCAGGCAGTGTCAGCACTGCGAGGTGTGAAACAGGATTCACAAGACGAATCCAGAGTATTACGTGCCGTGGGCTTTCTGAGTGCTTTGCAACAGGAGACTTGCTCTAGCATTGTGCCGTAGCCCAAGAATGAGTGAGAACTACGAGCCGGCATTTTCCAAGGGGGGCTTGAGTTTGATGAGAGGTGCCCAGGGTGTAAAAAGTTTGAGAACCACCTGCCTAGAGATGCACACTGGACGCAGGGATGCACGGCATAGCCCGGGGCCTGGCAGCAGAGCACGGGACCGAACTGGACCCTGGGGAGCATTTACACCACGCCTGGGATTTTCCACTTAACGTCCTGGTTTAAGTGCCGAAATCCTGCTTATGTCAAGGCAGAGAACATGACACCCCGGGGCCTGGCCCTGTCCTCTATGTGGGGGTGAAGTTCCCCTACTTCTGCCCTCAGCCTTTGTATAAGCTCGTTGTGCACTGCTGAACTGCTGCATGTCACCCCAGAGGTGGTCGCATTTTCCTCTGCTGATTGGCACTTGAAAACTTGAGGTCCGAGCTCTGGCCCCAGGTTTAGTTCTCGTGCAGGGACCTGCCCAAGAAGACCGAAAAGCTATCCTGCTCGAGGAATGCTTCTTCCAAGGGAAAAGCAAAGCTCTCGGGATGAAAACCGGAGGCCAAGCCGGAGCCGTCTCTGCGGCGCTGCACGCTCTGTACTCTCCCAGCACCTGTCAGTGCGAGACTGGAAGAAACCCGCCACATCGCTGCAGGGAGCTGTTACCCCCGAGATGAGGAAGGGCAGGGTCCAATGACAGCTCTGGGCTCAGAGTGCCATTTCCAGCTCCGACACAGACTCCCTGTGTCCCCATGGGCAAGTCACTTAATCCCTCAGTCGGACCTCTGGAAAACAGCGATAATGTTCCTTCTTTCCTCCTTCTTCTGGACGGGGCACTCTGCCAGGGTGTGAGCAGGACTGATGGCCCTGCTGATGGGAAACATGGGCCAACAGGGAAGGGCAATGTGCCCCCCCCCGCCGCAGGGACACATTGGCACCGGGATGCCACAAAACCTGCTCCTGAGAGGGCTTGCTCTGCCCAGCAGCTCCCGGCACCCATCTGCTTCCAGGTGGGAGCTGTCTGAAGCGCGTCGGAGCCTCCCTCCAGCCACAGACGACTCCTCAGACTTTCCCAAATATGGTGAGGAGAAGGTCCGAGCGGCCCCGGCCCCGCTCAAGGGGGACGTGTGACCTCATGGAGCGACGTCACGTCCTGGCAAGGCCCGCTCCCCGGCGGTGGCATCATGCGATCCGTCCTCCCCTCCCTGCTCGGGCGGGCTGGGCGGGCGCTCCCGGGAGCTGGAGAGATGCTCGCTGCTGCGGGACCCGCGGCACAGCTGGCTTTTCAGGCTATTTTTAGACAGTGGCTGACCTCACCCTCTGGTTCCCAACGTTTAAACATCGGAAGAAAATGCAACCGGGCGCTGGTGACTCATGCAGGGCCTCGTGCCTCCGAGGAGGTCACTGGGATTCATGCGAATGGCTTCAATGCCTGGAGGAGCGGGGCGGAGGGCTGGGCCTGCCCCGCTCGGGACAATTTCCCGCCCCGTTGCCAACCGTCTGGCCCCTCGTGCAGCCCAAACCGTGGGCCCGGTCCAGGGCTCATCTTGCCCTGGGCACGTGCATCTATCAAGGTGACCCTGCCGGTAAAAAGCAAGAGAGACCTATGCCCGTAGCAGCGGGCAGGCTGGCCCATGTGCCCCGAACTGCCAGCTTGACTCCTTGTTTGTAAATCCCGTTAAAAATGACGGCGGGGAGGGCCTCCGAGTCTGCAGTACCAGCAACCCGAACATTTCAACAGCGTTAGCAGCCCTGAGAGCCGCCTGCAAACAAGCGGGTCGGGGACTGCAGCCAGCTACGTCAGCCTTGCAAATATGCCGTTGTTCCATGGAAAGTTTGCAAAGAAACCGAAGATGCATCAAAACAAAGTGTCTTCTCAGCACACGAGGCACAAGCAAAAGCAGGGGCGGGGGTGCGGCGAGGGATGGCGCGGAGGAAAGGAGTCAGGCGGCTGCACCGTGAAACCGGCCTTCTTCCATGCAGGTCTCCACCTCTCTCCCCAAACAGTTCCCCTTGGGCACGTCTACACGTGCGCATTTACTGCTCAGTAACCGAAATGACTGCACCGTACGGGCGCCCATCTACACGTGCACGCCCATAGCGCGCAGTAAATATGGCGACTTACGCCGACTGGAGTGTAAATTCGATACCTGTATCACGCAGGTAAATTTACGCCCGATTAGTTACTGCGCAGCCATGCACGTGTCGATGCCTTACTGCACAGTAACACTGTGTGTGTGGCTGACTTGGGACTAACTTTCCTCCCCCAAGTCGGTCCACACACAGTGTTAATGGGCTTGAATGCCTGCACGTGTAGACGCTGACCTATTCCCGCTTACTGCGCAGTAACTTATTGTGCAGTAAATTTAAGCCGGCATAAATGCACATGTAGACATGTCCCTTTGGGAGAACACCCCACTGTATCACATGCAAAAAAGTTCTCTTCTCCTGTGGCCAAAGTGTGCTATCTCTTGTTACTTTATTGGATCCTTCTGGCCACCTTGGGAGCTGCACAGCTCCGAAATTGCACGACGTCTTCCTTGGCTGACAACGAACTGTCTGTAACGTGTACGTCTCTGTGCAAAGCTTTGGCTACAGGGGCGTCTTCTAGGCTCCAGAAGCAAGCAAGGTCCCTTGGGAGAAATAACACGGACTGTCTTCCCCAATACCAGGGGCACAGATGTGCATCGCGAATGAGAGGCACTGACAATGTTGTTCTGGATGGAAGAAGCTCCAAGCATATTTAAATGATATAAAAAACACACCCGTCAGCTGAGCTGGAAGAAGCTGGAGCCAGAAGATGAAGAAAGATCACAGTAAATCTTCTCAGAAAGCATGCAGGAGTTGGCAAACCCTGCCATGTGATATGATATAAATATTTGCATAGTCTGTTATCTTAGAAACCTCTCAGGACGCCCGTGCTTCGTTTCGCTGAGGGCGGAGGAAGACGGTTTAGATAGCGATATGCAGCCAGGAGAACTTTGAAGCATGAAAGGCTGCAGTTACCCTGATCTGAAATCGTCCAAAATGCTAAATTAAATTAGCCGATTTTAAAACCAGTGGGGTCTAGTTCACTTTGAGTTACAGACGGCAGACAAACGGGAGTGCGGCCGACTGCAAAATGCCGAGGTGGGAACGTGTCAGAGGTCACTTCTGCAAACGGCTTGGCTCTGGGAAAGCAGTCGGCTTAGCCGGTCGTGCAGCCTGCCGAGTACAGCATTTAACATCGTCGTCACAGCATCTGACCAAGCGAGCGTCCACCCACAGAAGCTTGTGATCTCTCTTACGGTCGCATCTACACGTGCGCTAACGCGCTTTGACTAATTGCGCCTACGTTTGATACCTGCACGTGCAGGTATCAAATTTAAGTGCAATTAGCCTAAATTTCGCCATTTTTAACATGCACTAAGGGCACGCGTGTGTAGGCATGCACCCTTAATGCGCATTAAATTAAGTGAATGCACATCAATGCATCTCATGTAGACGTGCCCCATATATCTTAGTTAATTCGTCTATAGAGGTGCACATCTAACAGGATTTATGACAGAGCAAAACCAAAGCCACAAAGCAGCGAGCTGACACCTTTCCTAGGGCTTCACGAAGGGCTGAGACGTTACTAATAATGGCGAATGCTAGCAAAATAGCCTGCTCGTAACGGAGAGAACTGATTCGAAAACACAGGGAGGAGGCAAAATACAGCCGTGCTTGCACTGGGAACGGGGTACCCAACCCTCACGTACCCAAAGGACATCCTAAACTATCGTGTAGTTGTGTCAAGAGGTTTCAAATGGGTATAAGTGCAACGTACTCCCATCTTGGGACTCTGTACACAGCCAGAGGGATGGAAAGGAGCCCTAGGCTGCATGAAAAGCCAGCCCAGAGTACTGGTTTTGTGACAATTTATTCGTCGGCCCTTCTGCGCCCCACGCGTCGCCTGGAGAGCATGCGATCAGCTCCAGCATCCCAGACCTGAAGCAGCCCATCCCTGGCACCTGGTAGCAGAGGATCTGCTTTGCCTTTACTTCTGTTAGCGCTTTACAGTCTCAGCAGGCTTCGAAGCCCGGTCTGATGTCCTATCCATCGCGCATAGGACAGAAGGCGTTGGCTTTGCAGCCCAAGCCCCATCTCAGTCCCTCTCACCCACCCTCCTGGGGGGGTTCAGGAGGAATTTATTTAACCTTTAGCAAATGGCAGCGGGGCTGAGGATAAACAGAGCTTGCCCCCCACTCCTTTCAAATCCAGGCAGAAGAAACGCTTGCCGCGTGCACCGGTGAGTGCCCGGCCAAACCACGGTCCGGCTTTCGTTTTCCTTGAAGTCATGATGTTATGTCTGCTCCCCGTGGTCTCGTATGGGACGGGCAGGTTCTCCAGATGTTCGAAAACCCTCGGGCCTGCTCGGTGCATTAGCCAGTTCGGGATGGGCTAAGCAAGCAAAGCTAGTAACCCTTTTCATTCCCCCCTTCCTTTGCAGAGCCGCTTCCCCTGCCAACAGGGAGCGATGAGGACGATCACAGATAGTAAGAGGCTCTTGTCATCGTCTCGTCTGGCTCCTTGCACGGCGCAGGTTGTAGCACTGCCATGAATGAGGTCCTGCTCTGAGCCCGAGCCAAGCGGTGGAGCTCCAGACCAGCGTTTCTAGTGCATCGAGCCTTGATTTCCCAGTTTCCAGAGACGGAGAATCCACCGCTTCAAATCTCCCAACCCTGCTTCAAATCTCCCAGCTGCGCTTGCTAAGCTGCTTAAGTGCATGAATAGCCTCCCTGCTAAAGCTTGGTGCCTGGTTTGGGGCTGAATTGAGCCTCACCAGCCAGCTCTAGGATCCTTGGCCCTTCACCTGCTCAAGCAAAGAGCTGGTGGTCATCCCTGCGGCGGCGCTCAGAAACCCCCATCAACCTTCACCTTCCTTTGCTGAAAAGGATGGATGGAGTGCCTCACCTCCGTCACCCTCGAGCACTTTTCCAGTCCTGTAACCTTTCTGGTGGATCTTCTCTGGGTTCCCTCCGCAGTTGCAACGTCCTTCTTGAAGACGAGCACCAACACTGGGCACCACGTCCCAGTAGCCACCACACTGATCCCAGTACAAGCACAGCAGGATTTCCCAGCGCCCGCTCAATATGCCCTTGCTTGCCCATCTGAGGAGTACAGTCACCCATCGTGTTGCACGGGGAGTTCAAGTTCACCTGCAAGCCCCAAGTGGTTTTCAGTCACGCATCCTGTAGGCAGGGCTTGCATTCTTGGCCCCCGGATGTGCAACCCGAAATCAAGTGAAGATGCATGGAAATGCGTGCGGGCTACTTGCACCCAGCTCACCAAGCGACTGGGAGCGCTCAGCCTCTGCCTTCAGCTGTGATTGATTGTGTACGGATAAAAAACCTATTATCTAGGGGACCCTATTTGCAGCGCACCTGCTGGAAGGCAACTGCCACGCATAATTACATTTCAGAATTTATAATTGCTTTTTGAGACCTATCATTAAGCCGGCAACTAATCCCTTTAATGCGTGCCATGTTGATTTTGTATAACTCGCGTTCCTTAATTAAAATGTTATGAGGTGCCAAGTCAAATATCTTCCGGAAGTTTATTACAGCAACGTTGTCACCTTCATCCGCCAAACTTGTAACTGCATCAAAGACAATATCGAGATAGCTTAACACGGTCTGTTTTCTACCAACCAAGGTTGACTTGTCTTCATTCTGCTCCTCCTTTAAATCTCTATCAGTCAAGTGCCTACCCCTGCTGTCATCATTTTGCCTGGGTTTGATAGCAGATGACAGGCCTATAATTATCCGGATTCTCCCCATTTGGCCTTTGGGATACTTGCGCATTACCTTTCTTTTAGCCCTCTGCACTCTTCCAGGGATTACTGAAAGTCGACATTAATAGCACAATGAGCCCCTCGGCCAACTCTTTCGACATTCTTGGGGACAAGTTATTATCGGGACCTGCTGATTTAAAAATGTCTCGCTTTAGTAGTTGTTGCTTAATATCATTCTTAATTACTGGTGGAAAGGGAAGTATTGCATTACCTTCATATGAGAAGAACGTGCCTTTTTCCTGAATACAAAACAGAACCATTTACTGCAAGCTTCTGATTTACCGACCGTTTTCCCATCTCCGTCTAATGATAAACCGATGCTATGGTTAGCATCCTTTTTGTTCCCAAAATGCTGCTTGCTATAGACCTTTTGCTTCCCTTCTCCAGCTCCTCCAATTCCAAACTTCTGATTTATATTTTTGCTATTAACTTCCTCCTATTACCACTGGTCATTATTCATTTTTTTTAATTCATTTTAATTTTGTAACTGCTTTCACTCCCTGTCTCAGCGAGGCAGGGGACATCGAAGGCAGGTCTGGGGTGTTGATCATACCCGTCCTGTGCAAAAAGAACAAAATATCCCCGTGGCAAAAACAACCCCAACATCCCAAATGAGCCTTTCCCTAGAGAGACCCCAAACCTGCTTTGAAGTGGGTCACTTCGAGGCTGGCTCCAAGCAGTAGCTTGCCTTTTGTTGCCCTCCGCCTTTTTTAAATATCCCTCTGGTGCCTTCCAGCCTTGCTAAAGGAATTGCAAACTATGTAGGCAAAGAGGGGGCGACCCTGGGAGGGGAGCTCTGCAGCCATCGAGGTTTAAATCAATTGAAGTAAGATCACTCCAAGCTGCAGGGCTGTGCCGCGGCCCGCCGGGGAAGGCGAGACTTTCCCCACCTCGTTGCAGATGTGAATGCAGCTGCGCAAAAGGCACAAGGGCTCGAGGCGGTGGGGAGCGGAGGGTGGCGTGGGGGAAGGATTCCTACAGCATTAGCAACTTGCTGGTGCAGCAGACCCGGGTCTGAGCTTCCCTGGGGCCGGCCCCGAGACAGAGCTGCCGGGCTGATCCCCGGCATTAGAGACACGACTGAACCGGAGAGTCCCGGGCAGGAAGGATGGGGCAACCTCTCCGGTCCCCAAGCCCAACCCCGGCCTCCAGTCTCCCAGGGGAGAGGGCTCACCTCCCCCCTGCGGGGACAGACCGCTCTCCAGACAAATGGACCTCAGTGCTCTCCACCTCCAGCCCAAATGTCCCCTTGTTCCTTCATCCCCTGATCAAATGAGGGAGGAGACTGGACAAACAGCTTGCTGGGATCAGTATTCCTGCCCAGAGCAGGGGGTTGGGCGCAATGATCTTTCGAGGTCCCTTCCAGCCCTTCATTTCTATGCTTTCTAGACAGGCCTGTTCCTTCCAGCAACACTCCTGCCTTACGCCGCCGGCGGTACAGCGCCTCTCCTAAGCCATCGCCCGGCTCCCACCTCCCAGCTGAAGCCAAGGCTGCGGCGTTTCGCGGCTCCGGCGGAGACGCTGGGCTTCGCGCGGGGCTGGGAGCGCCCTTCCCGGCAGCCCTGCCGGGCTCGGCGTGCGGGCGCTTGTTTGGGATTTTGTGAATAGGGCCGTTGAGCACGTTGAGTCGCCCCAGAAGGGCTGATGTGCTGCAGCGGATTGGCCGGCGAGTCCCCGAAGGAAACATCTGCACATTCCAGACACATTTTGTAACGGGAGTGAAACCCATCCTTGAAGTGAAATTTTACAGCCTCCCCGGCGCAACATAACGAGCGCTGGCAGGCAGCAGTGGAAAAGTAATGTTTAAAATATTATTACAGGGAAGCCTCTGCCAGAGCCTCAAATTAATCATTAGAATGTGTCTTCGGAGCGGCACGGGGCGTTATGTAACATCCAGCCACCTCCGGCTTCGAGAGCGGCTCCTCTCGCGCGGGACTGGAGGGCTCTCGGCCGATCCAGCACCGCTCCCGATCGCCCGTGCACACGGAGGCACGGCCCGGGGGGAACGTGCACCCCCCTGGATCAGGTCCGGTTTGGGCGATTTTGGCCAACGTTTCATGCAGCTGCACTTTCTCTCTTCTTGAAGGAACAAAAATCCCAGGGAGAGGCAGGGAGAAGGGCTCAGATTCCCACTGCGAGCACCTCGGATAAGAAGGGTGGACGCCGCTCGCCCCAGCAATGCCAGAGCCGGGCTGCGGGCTTCCTGAGTTCACGCGGCCAGAGCCTTGCACCGTGGTCCCACCCCTGAGCAGACGTCCTGATAAAACGCCCCTTTCATTCACCAGCACGCATCGCACGTGTCCTGAGCATCTTCTCCTGAGGATAGCCCCCGGCTTGTTTGCAAAGCCCGTTTCCTTCCCTTCCCGGCTCACTCCCACGCTCCGCAGATCCTTGCGCCTTGAGAGAGTCTCCCCCCGAAACGAGATACGGAGCGACGTTTTGCCCCCAGCTGCAATTTCACGTCCATCGGACACAGAAACAGTCGGATCTCCGGCTGTTGCTGCAAATGCCTAAATGTGCGATTCATTAAGAGCCCGGGCAGCAGGTCTACGGGCGTTGCTGCACTGGCGAAATCTAATGCGTTTGGAGATACCGTCTAATGATGAAGGTAGCACCGAGGGCACCCAAGTCAAGGGTGCAGATCTAGGATTGAGCCGCGGTGCTTTCTCCGTCTTTCTCGTGTAAAATCATATTAAAAATCTGACAAAGGAAGCCAAATGGAAGGGTGCCCACTTATGCTGGTCATGAACTTGAACCCCCCTGCTCTTGGCCAAGTCTAGTGGGGCTCTCTCACCAGTGTAAGCCGCGGTTGAGGAACATGTGTCCTTGAAGGGAGGATGGCTCTTCTCACCCATCTCCCACCTCATTTAAAAAAGCCCACACCCCCTTGTCCTTTTTCAAGACAAGCCCTAGCCTCAGGCCACTAAACTCCTTGCTACAGCCAAGCAGCTGGTGTGTGGTCGTCCCTACCCGTAAGGCCATTTGTCATCCTCACCCTGTCTGCTTCCTTCTTCCCCTGCTGTCTCGTGGTATGGAGACTTTTTGGGAAGAAGACTGGCTTCTTGTTGTGCCCCCTTGTCACGACGCCAGCGTTGCACGTGGGTCCCACAACGAGACCCCAGCGCATCACCAAAACCTGGCGGCACACCCAGAACAGCAATGCGAAGCAAGGACACCTCTGGCCCAAGCGATGGGTCCGAGACGGGAGGACTGGAAGGCAGGGCTCCTCTATCCCAGCTCTGCTCTTGAACCGGGAGCCCAGGCTAAGGGGGAAGAAAGCCATCTAGGCACAGCCCTTCCTTTTCATGCACTCAGTGACGTGACCTCCCCTGCGCTGTGGCTGCTCGGCCCGGAGGCCTCTTTAGCACTGGGAACCGCGGTGGAGGCTGAAGCATCTTCCCTCTAAAGACAAAAGCAGCCAGAATCCAGGCTGGAGCCTCTGGATCGGGATGCTTGCATTTCTGGCACTGACAACCTGTGCGGCAAGGCACGAGGAAGCATCTCAGAAGCAAGCATGAGAAAGCATCTCCAATCCTTATCCCCCCTCCCAGCATTCGCCAAGAAAGGCTGCTGGCCGTGTCATGGCAAAGGGGTTGGCTGGTACGGGGCCCCCGACCTGCACATGCGTGATACTGCAATGTTGCAAATCTGCACAGCATGCTTCCTTTGCCCCCCCATGCTGGAGTGCTTCTTGCTGCTCCGTGCACCCCATTCATCCCTGCTAGTCCCTGCAGTCTTCTTTATCGCACCCCCTCGATGCAGGGAGCCCCAAGCTGGCATTTGCTAGCTGCACGGGTCACTTCTGCCACGTGCTGACTGCCCTTAGCTCCTGTCTGCAGTCGGCAAAGGCTGAGAAAGCACGGTACCTGGCAGGATCAGGCCTGTGGTGAAGCCTCCTGGGTGGAAAGTAGCCTTGAAAGCATTTGCAGACCCCCCCACCCTGTCAAGTAAAGGCGCTGGCTGAACCTGAACCTGAACCAGTCCCTCCTGGGTATGTGAACCTGACCTGTAGAGATGAGTTAGATGCCACAAGAAGAAAGATTAGGATTAGGCTTAGGGGAAACCAGGAGAAAAATTGTTAGGATGCCAGGTACTGAGTGGGATACAAACCCTGTCAGAGGAAAAGGAGGTGAGGCAGAGATTTTTCTTGCACACTGGGGAGACAGTGCAAAAGGGCAAGCCTAGGGCTGCTAGCACGTGACAGCTATCCAGTAGCCAATGCAATGTGTTTAGGGCGCCTCGTTGGAGTTCCCACCAGACAGACGTGCAACCCTGGCCAAGCAGAGCTCTTCCTCCCGACAGTGCAAGGGGAAATGGAGACAGGACTCCCCTCTGCACGAGGATGCTCCTCCACCCTGGCAGCGACGGGACGAGGCTGGTTCTGCGGCTGAGCCTGCCTGGTTCCCCTGCGGTGGGCTGAGGGCTTCAGCCCGTTGCTGCTGGACGTGGCGATGCGGTCCCCCAGGCATGGCATGAAAGGTCTCGAGCCCCATCCCGGGGTAGGTGAGAAAAGCCAGTTCCTTTAAACACAGACCCCGCAGTCTTCTCAGGGTCCTGGGCTTGCTGACCCAACCTCCATCACCCTCCTGCTGATGGTCCATCCCGTTTCCCTGCTCACCAAGGACACGGTGCATTTGCCGATCGATGCCTCCTTCGTCTGATGGGGCCAGGCCCCTTCCAGCTTGCAAAGCCTCCTGGCAGAAAACCGCCAAGGGGAAGAGGAGCAGGAAGCACAGGGGATCTAGCGCAAAGCCCTGCGATGGGCCAGGCTCAGCCCTGGGGCGGAAAGCTTTGCAGCAGGGCGATGCCACCTGTGCTGCGAGGTGCCAGGGGGCTGCACGGCCCCGCTAGCACGTGAGCGGTCATGGGGGGAAAGGGGTCTCCATGGGGGGGGATACGACCCTCGTGGGTTAACGGGGAGTTGCATATCCGTGCTACCCGTGGCTTGGAAAGCACCGAGTCGTGATAGGAGAGAGCCAAGAGTTTTAACATGATCTGCCTGGGAAGAATAACGGGCCGCAAGCGTGCCAAATATCAGCGCTGATAAATCCAGCGCGGAGCAGGCCAGCGAGCGTCTGGGGACGGTGGTGGAGAGGGGCGGGCAGGTCCCCGGGAAGGGCTCTGGCAGCGCAGACCGGCAGTCATCCGCTGACCCTCCAAACCGCACCGCTGACCCCAAGATAGCCTGCTCCACTGCCCCTCCGCCCCGGCTGTCCCCCCGGGCCCTCTGCCCAGAAACGCCTCGCCCCTCGCTCGGCCACCGACCCCAGACAGCGTCTGTGCTGCCCCCCCGGGGACCCTGCGGTCACCTCTTGCTCCGTGCCATGGGCAGGACGGGGCTGGGCCTGAGCAGGATGGAGCATGCTCCTCTTCACAAACTGGATTCCCACCTTAGCAGGTCCTCGGCGGCCTCGGCATTGACAGCGGGTATAGAAACACTGGCCCCAGGACTGGGGGCTTTGAGCACCTACAACGGCGCACACCGTAGTGATGCTCGCACGCCATCCCCTTGGGGACCCCTGCTCCCGAGCCCCCCGACATTTGCTACGATGCCGCCACGGAGGCTTGAGTGGCGAGGGATGGGAATCCCCCTCTTCTCCTCCGAGGGGGGAGCTCTGCAAACTGCCTGCTCCGTGCCCTTTCCCCTCCCCAAATTCACCAGCCCACCGAGATCCCGCAGCTCTGAGCCCTTCGCCGGCGGTCAAGAGGATCGTTTCGTGCACGGGAGATGCCGAAGCCTGCGAGAGAGCGTCTTGGGGAAAGGTCACGACGACGTCCTGGTTCTTTCCCACTTGGACTGAAACCTATAACCCATCCTTTTATCATCCGAACACAGATTAATCCTCCTCGGGGCAAAAAGAAAATAGCCTTGTAGCTAATCTTCTTAATGATTTAATACCTGGGAGCCCGGCGGGGAGATAGCCCTCCTGATCCGGTTAGGAGCTGTCACGCTAAACAGCTTACTATGCCAGAGTATCCTACGGTGGATTTCTTTTTTTTCTTTTTTTAAACAGAGCCGATTTCTCCCGAGACTTGGTGGTTTTCTCTTTTTTTCCTTTGGTTCTTTAAAGACCTCCTAAATGCCTGTCTGGGGGATTCCAATAAGTCCTGGCACAGATTCTCCAAATAGTAGCAAAGCTAAACAGGGTACGGCTGTTATTGTAGTGATCATTTATTGCCAGCATAAATACACAGAACAGACCATTCAACCTTTTACAGCAGGAAAGTCACGGACAGATGATGATTCACAACCCGTGTTTCTCTTCCCCCCCACCCCCCACCCTCTGGCCCCACTCCTTTTTTTAATTATTCTTCATTTCTGGCAAATCTCCCCTCCCTGCGGCTTTTCAAATGCATTTTGTTTTCTGATTCACTCACGGTTTTAGCAAGAACTGTGACGAAGGACAGGCAGGGGGGAGCTGCAGAGCCTTGCACATGCTGTGCACAGACAGGGGTGCAAAGCTGGGGTTGAGCCAGCCTGGGACAGTCAGTCCCTCTGCCCCGAGGAGACCAGCACGAGGCGTGTGAACCGCTTAGGAGTGCAACAGGGCACTGCCCAGCTCACGGCCCGCGTGGGCGCGGAGTGACTCTCACGCATGCGACGCTTTTCTGGGCACTTTTACACGTGAATCCAATGGGGGTTTCTCTCCCGGATCAATACGTATAGGGAGGTCCATCTGTGGGCCTAAATTGCTGCCCAAAGCCAAGACAGAGCTCCGTGGGAGTTGGCATTAAAGTTTGCAGGGGTGAGCTCTGCCCTCAGCAGTTTGCACACAGCCTCCGCTGCCTCGTTTCATCCAAAAGCAGCAGAGACGGCCTCTGCTCCGAGCCCTCCCTGTGCGGGCTTGCCCCTGCACTCGGCTCGCTGAGCGCTGCCCACTTGCGGTTCAAAGGGCTCCCGGGAAAGGGGCCGTCCCTGGGGAGACGCTTCCCCTGATGCTTAAGCTTGCAAGGAACTTTTTTCCAACTACTCCGTTGGTTTGATAAAAGGTATCGCATCTACCCAAAGAACCTGGCTAGCCTACATCAGTGACTGTCACCCGGGGTGCTGCCAGATCCTTTGAAGGGTGCCCCAAGGCATGCAGGGATAAACAGATAAGCTTAAACAGACAAGTCAGGATTTGGCTTGTCCCTACCTGGACGATCCCCCACTCCTACCGCCCAGCCCCCGTGCAAGGAGGTACGCGCTGTGCTGGATGAATTAGTTTAAATTGGGCACCCTCAATTCATACAAGTTATGGAGTGAGCGGGGAGGGGGCTCGAGTCCAGTGAGAGATGCCTCAGGACCACTGGTACAGGATTTCCCAGTTCAGCCAGTTCCCCGCATCTCAGTTGCACTGATGATCCTAACCGGGAGCCAGCGTTCACTCCCGTAGCCCTCCCCTATCCTGCAGCCATGGTACAGGGTATGCAGCGGGACCCAGGAGGGATCGGCAAGCACCGAGAGACCCACATAGGCTGCCGGAGAGACTGGCACCGGTGCCCCTTTGGTTGCAAAAGCCTCAGGAGGAAGCTTCACACTTTGCTTTGGGCCCTGCCATCTCCTTGCGACTCTCCAGAAAACCTGAGCTGGCAAGCTGCATCCTTACCATGCTGGAAGGAAAGCAGAGGGCGGGCTGCTCACGTGGCCTTGGGTGGTACCCACGTGGCATTACAGCCTGCCGGCTCGGGCTGAAAGAGAGGGAAGGGTTAAAAGGCAGAAGTGCTTGCAAGGCCCTGGAAATGCAAAGGAGAGCTCCCCAGCAATGAGGAAGGAGCGGATGGGTCTGCATGTCTCCCGAGCACGGGCTGTGTCAATACAGCATCCGCGCCCCGCTCTGGGGGGGCTTGTAGGGAAGTGCCCTGGGTGTTTATCAGCCCCCCGGGACCTCATCCAGGACCTGGCACTTGTAAATCGGACGGGACCTCGAGGCTGGCTGGAGGGACCGGATGTCTGCCCGGGCTCTCTGGGAGCACGATGTCCTTCTCTCCCCAGATTGACGGGAGATGCTTGGACCAGCCTAACCATCAGGCGTCTTCGGTTAACTCGTGTCCCTGCCAAAGCTAAATATGACGCGGTGGCAAAACCACGGCTCGAGCCAGGCCAGGGAAATAACAGAGTCCTTCCCCGGATAATAACAGCAACTTGTGTTTCCATAGCGCCGCTCGGCCTCACCCCTCCAAGAGGCCGCGGCCCACTCGGCTGCGCTCACCGCGCTTATGTAACCCGCCACGAGCGCCGCTCCACGGCACACACCAGCATCCCACGCCCGCTCGAGACAGCCCTGCTGCTCTGCTCAAATCGAAGCAAGATGTTCGGAGCCGCCGTGCCAGGTCCTGACTCCCTTCATCGCCAGCCCGGCCGGTCCAAGCCAAGCCAGCCCGGTGCCCACGGCGTCTGAGATGCTCTCTGCAAAGCTGCCTAATGAACGATGCTCTTTTAACGATCAGGTGGATGCTCTCCACAAACCATGTCTGCACAGAGGGGCGGAAAGCAGCTTGCTGTTGTTATGGCACGATAACATCTCTTATGTTAGAAATGCTGTCTTGCTAGATTATAAACCCATTGAGTTTCTGTTACTCTGGACAAAGATCAAGGGGCTTCCCGTCATGAGCTGGCCCCGCCGCGTCCTTGCATTAGAGCCGTTCTGCTTGCCCAGTCGCTCCAGTGAGACACATCTATTGCCTCTGCAGCCTGCTCTCCCCTCTGGGAGGGCTGTCTGAGAGCAGAGGGATTGCTCCTTTCCAACATTTTCCATGCCGCCCTGCCAAGAGAGCTGTGCGCGCTGCCTGCCATGTCTGGCGTGGCAGCAGAGCCCTCTCCTCTGCGCGCACACACCGGAGAGACCCGTGCCAGGGCTGCCGGCTGCCGCCAGGAGCTTGGCAAAGCTCTGCTCTGCCTCCAGCCAGCCCAGCAGAAACGCTGGGGGGTGATGGGCCGGATGGACCCCGACTTCTCTGCACCTGGGGTCCCCCTCCCAAAGCTCCCCACGGCACACAGAGGCTTACGGCAGGATGAAGCAAACAGCCGAGGCGATTTGCTATAAGCGGGGCACAAAGTGCTCGCGCCCCACCAGCACCCCGGGTTGTAAGCGAGACAGGGGTGAGCTGAGGCTGCGTTACAGCCCTCCGGATGGGAAGGATCTCTCTGCAGCCCGTTGCCCCTTGCCATGATGCCATCTGGGCCAGCCTTCCACACACCCTCCATCCCCAGGCAGGCAGAGGTATCAGGCCCAGATCCTACATGATTTGAAATGCCTTGCAACTCTGGTGGAAATCGGGGTGTTGCTCCATGCCGGGGCCAGGCAGGGTCCATCCCCACCAGCTTCCAGCGCTGCTGAGCTGGGACGGGGAGGGCAAGCGGGAGCCGTCGGATACGAAACGTGGCCTGGTCTATTTGCGGCAGGGGAGAACGTGCCAGGCGAGCACGCGAGTCAGAGGAGAGAGGCGGCAGCCGCGGGCATCGCGGCCCAGCCGTTGCCCCCAGCCTGGAGGGTGTGCATCCGCCCCGCTGCCCGGGAGCAAACGGCACAGCCAGGCAGGCTTCCCTGCGGGGACCGGCCTCACTCCCACAGCAGCCAGCTCTTCCTCCCGGATGCCAAGCTGCATCCAAGGGGGGAAGCAGCCTGGGGGGCTGCAGCGGAGCAAGGCGAAAGCCCGGCAGACCTCACCAACGAGATGGGTCATGCTGCAGCCGTCTCCCCGAGGAAGGAGCCTTTCCAAGCAGACCCTACCCGGCCCCACGAAGGCAGGCTGGGCCCTCCCGTCTGCTCCCAGCGAGGATAGCAGCGTTTCACCGCATGTCTTCTCATCTACGATAGTTTTATTTCTATCCATTATGACTCTGCCGTGCATGTTTGGCCGTCGGGCCTTGCAAATTCGCAAGGGGCATCGGGGGCTTTTATAAAAAAGGACTTTCCTGTTGTGCACAAACGTAAAGTGATAAAACAGGAACGCTGTCCGGTGGGGCGCAGCCCAGCTCCCCTCCGGCCTGGCTCGGCCGCAGGTGCCACGGGCTCGGCCTCAGCCAGGCCCCGGGGTGGAGGATCAGGTGCCAGCTCCGGACGTCCGCAATGTTATGGGCTGGAGCTGGATCCCCTCGAGGTGTTTAACAGCACGGCGTAATCGCGGACACACTAGGCAGCGTGACTCACTCCCACCGGGCCATTTCTCACTCCTGTTGGGCTTGTTTTGGCTCCTGGTTGCATCGGAGCAGGGAGCGGACCAAAGCGGGGCGGCAGCCCGTGGAGCGGCGCTGAGCGTGTGCGTAGGAGGATGGGGACCTGCAGGCTGCCTGCGGCTCTCGGGGGGAAGCAGAGACAAGCCTAACGCCCTGCCCATGTCACACTCGACCCCGGCGTCTCCTGCGTGAAAGCCGTTTAGAGAGACGCAGCGAGAAGGCAGAGGCGGAGGCCGGAAGGGCAGCGATGGGGAGGAGGCACTCCTCGGCACCCGCGTGACCACGAGCAGGTTTTTGTCTTTTAACAATTCTCATTCCTCGTGGGCAAGACAAATAGAGCGAGGGAGACAGCCGCGGGCAGAGACGCAGCCAGCGCTGGACTGACGTCATCCCCTCTGCAACCAGCGCTCCCTTCCCCGGGGACGAGGCCTTGGCAATCGCCGGGCACGGAGCGGCAGCACACGGCCGCTTTCCAACTGATCCGTGGGACTCTCCCACTTTCTCTCCTTCCCCTGCTCGCCAGGCTGTGGCTTCGTCTCGCTGCTGGAGACAAATTGGACCGGGCACATCACTGACGGCATGGAAAGGAGCGGCAGAGACTTCTCGAGGCCGGCAACCGCAGAGCAGCTGCCAGGAGACCCTCCCAATGCCCGGGCTGCCGCACGAGGATGCTGGAGACAGGCAGCGCATTCATTCAAACCGGGCTCGGGCTGGCGCGTCCCCGACGGGAGGAGGTGGCTGCCGGGCAGGACAGGAGCTGCAGGGAATGTCCTCGCCTCCTGGGTCCTACCCGATGCTCTTCAGAGCGGCTAAGCGCCAAGTTTGTGGTGCCCACCTTGCAGCAACACAACTGCAAACCCCGAGAGCCTGAAGCCAGGACCTGGGGGCGTCCTCTCATCCGCCCCCCAGAAGGCAGCTGCTGTCAGCACGTGCCCGGTGCCACTCAAGCACTTCAGCTCGGCCCTGCTGCTTGGCATGTGCTCAGGGATGCTCCAAAGCAGCTCTACCACATTGCTCCCGGGAGCAGGAGTGTGCGGGCACGGCAGTGCTCTCGGACCCAGCACCAAGGCAGTGCCCGCCAGAGCCAAACCCCAGCTTCTCAGGCCCCAGAAAGACACACAGGGAAGCAGCTGACGGCTCAGCCCTTTGTGTTCTCGGCCCGTCCAACTCCTGCCCCCTGCAAAAACAGGGCCAGGAGGCTCAGCAGTCGAAGCGCAGGCTGTCTCCCTGCCGAACTGGAGGGCGTCTGTCTCAGATCAGTGTCCAGCATGCTGCGAGATGCCCCCATCCACTCCGCCGGCCGTTCAGATGCTGCCCAGGGAACTGACAGCGAGGCAAGAGGGGTGGCAGTTTCGGACTGGAAGGGACAGACTGCATCTGCAGCCGGGTGGTGTCCATTAGATGGGCGCAGCCATTAGATGGCCACACCTGTTTGTCCACGTGCATTAGATGGCCACACATCTGTTTGTCCACATGCATTAGATGGCCACATGTCTGTTTGTCCACATGCATTAGATGGCCACATGTCTGTTTGTCCACATGCATTAGATGGCCACATGTCTGCTTGTCCACGTGCATTAGATGGCCACATGTCTGTTTGTCCACGTGCATTAGATGGCCAAACCTGTGAGGGCGGCTGATGCCAGCAGACACGAATGGATCCACAAAATGGATAGAGGGGTGGGGGGCAGAGAGCTGCAGCTGGACAGGCCAGAATCAGGCCCTGCCTAATGAACTATCGCAGCAGACTTGCAAGGCCTGGATGTAAGTCGTGGTAAAGGCATTCCCATTTTAGAGGTGGGGAAGCTGAGGCTGAATAGGGGAAGGGACTTGCGTGACATCCCCCAGCGATGTGGGGTCCCAGGCTGGTGCAGAAACGGGCCAAAATCTGCCGCTGTGCCCCAAACATCTTCACCTGGAGCCAGAGCTGTTTTGCACAGGACGTTACAGGGGTGTGGAGAGAGGTGTAGACTCAACTCCTTGAACCCAAGCCAAGCTCCATCTGAACCTGTGTCTGGTCCAGACCCTGCTGAGATATCTGCCCTCCACAGGGTTGAAGTTTCACAAGACCCAGCTGGTCACGTGGGGAATCAGGTGTGTGGCCCTATGAGGTTTTGGTCCCGATGTATCTGAGCTCAAACCAAGCGCTGACTTGGTCTCACACCTGGAAGCCCGTCTACACTGGAACAAGCTACCCAGAGAGGTGGTGGAGTCTCCATCCTTGGAGGTTTTGAAGACCCAGGTAGACAAAGCCATGGCTGGGATGATGGAGTTGGGGCTGGTCCTGCTTGGAGCAGGGGTTGGACTAGATGTGACCTCCCGAGGTCCCTTCAACCTGATCAGTAGCCAAGCCTGGCTCTCAGCTCCCCGTCACTGGCCCACTTGTGCCCGGGAGACTCACCTGGCCACAACACGGTCTCAGCTTTGTTACTGCTTGATATTGGGCGATTGCTTCCCTTCAAAGCCCCAGCTCCTGGAGTCGGGTGATCCCATGAGACCCTCCATTCCCATTGCTTTCAGGAGTGAGAAGCCTGAGCACGTGACCCAAATGTGACCTAATGGCTCAGAAACCAGAGGCCAATAAAAATACCTCGTGTCTTTATTACTGGTTTTTTCCAAATGGCATGATTCTGGGGCACGGGCTGACATCAGACTGCCAAATATTTTGGAGGGTAGGACCGCACAGTCTTTTAAGCAACCATATTCTCTCCATCGTGCTCATTAAGACCAGCCCTCCCTCAACGGCTCTAGGTACTAAGGATGCCTTTGGATGCTGAGAGAGAAACATCAATCCTTGAGCTTGGATCTTGGCAGAGAAACGGCCTTTAATTCTTCTCGTCAGCCATCACTGCTCGGATGCTCTTGTGAGCAAGTGCAGCCAGGTTTCCAGGGACAGGAGTGGTCTCATCAGCCCGAGAAGATCACTCAAGCACCTTCTCCTACACAGGGGTCACAGCCTAAAGGAAGCCCCCGACCCAGCAATGGACCGCAAGCCCCACGCCACCCAGGCTATGACTTGTTCGGTTCCAAAACGGGAGCCGTAGATGCGAGCGAGGGGTAGACGTATCCCGTCTGGAGGCCAAGGCCGGCGCTCACCTGCTTTTCTAGCAGCACGCAGCTGGGGAGAGCTGGTCACTACAGAGTCCAATGAATGATTAACTCGCCTCGACATATTAACCATTGCTCTCCGCTCTTTCCCGCCGTGCAGCGCGCCAGGCCCTATTTCCGGGTGGTGCCGTCACGCCAACATCTGATATCACGTCGGCGCTGCTGGCAGGACGGTCAGGTGCTGGGGACAGCCGTGGGTCTGAGCCAGGTGCCCATTAAGATGCAGTAATGATTAATCCACTGCTCCGGCCCCAGGAGTTAATGATGAAATGCTGCTCCTCTGGTCACAGCGAATACGCCTCTGCTAGGCCTGCATCCCAGAAGTCAGCACAGACTTTTCTTAGCATAAGGAACATCAGTGCAGCTTCAATCCGGTGCACCGCCCAGGGTGAGGGTCTGAGCTGCAAGGCAGGATGGATGGGCTTCACTTATTGCTACTCAGACACAGAGAGATCGGATTATTTAGGGTGGTGGTGGGTGCAGGACTGGGCCACGGTCTGCACACCCGGGGACGTCTGCCAGTCTGCACGCCCGGGGACATCGCTGCATGCCGTGCCTGGGAAAGCAGGTCCTATTCAGCACAATCGGTGCACAAGCGGGTGCCTCCATCTGCTTGCAGCAGACGCCGTCTCCGCGGGGCAGCATCCGACACTCCTAACGCCGCGGCTGCTTGTCTGGCGCTTGCAGACTGTGTGGCGAGGGATTAGGGCACGCTGCCGCTTTCTGTAACGGGGCTTGAATCTGCCAGGCAGGTGCCTGCGTGCTGCGTGTTAGCCAAACGTCGCGCATCTGAGCAGGAGTGCCCTGGGGAGGTTTTTCCTTCCCAAATGTCTGTGTGCAATGGCTGAGATGTGTTTGCTGGAGGCTTTTCGGTACCAGCCTCCCAGCTTGGGGTTGGATGTGTGGCTCTGCCCTTGGACAGGCGTTCCTATGTTCTGTTTCCAGCTCAGCATCCTACACAGATGGCAATGGCCATCAGGCATGGAAACAGAGGGAGAAAGAGTGCACGGGAGGCAAAGAGCTCTGCAGGTGTGAATGAAGGGTAGACGGCTTTGTTGTGTCCTCACTGAGCATATTGGGACAGGTGCAATCCATCTCGCAGGGCAGAGGCCTCATGCTGCCCGCTCTCCACACTTCCCACTCGCAAACCATCTGTCTTGGGCAACCCGTGTTGGCATCCCATTCAAGACAAGCTCCGTCCGCAGGCTGCAGACGTGTTTCCTTTCCCTGGTCTTCCTAACGAACCACAATAAAGCAGAAACGATGAGGGTTGAAGAGGGATGAAATGCAGCAGCAGGCCTGGCTGCCTCCTCCACGGGGAGCCACGCAGAACTAGCCCTTGGAGCCTGAGCTGAATCCACAGACAGGGCCACAAAGGATCCTTGGGATCCTCTGGTTGAAGACAGGCTGCTACTCTCAGAGGAGCAAACGCTGGGGTAACTTGGCTGAGACCCGGGAAGTTACTAGACGCCACTTGCCCAGGTGAGCAACCTGAGCGCACAGAGCGCAGCGACTCTGCCAGCTTCACACGCAAATCCTGGGGAGCCCATTTCAGTGCGGAGACACGTGTATATGAGAGAGATGCAGTGAGCCGGGTTCGGCTGAAGTCAGGAAGATTTGCACCTGATAGCCTAACCAAAGACGCATACATATTGCACTGTGTGTGTTAGCTAGTTGTACGTGGTACTGGAGTCCTGCGTCCACTTTTGGGCCCCCTATTATAAAAAGGATGTGGACAAGCTGGAGGGAGTCCAGTGGAAGGCAAAGAAAATGGTTGGGGGCTGGAGGACAGGACTGGTGAGAAAAGGCTGAGGGAACCAGGCTGATTTAGTCTACAGAAGACGACCGAGGGGGATTGAATAGCAGCCTTCGCCTCCCTGCAGGGGGGCTGCAAAGAGGATGGAGCTGGGCTGGTCTCAGTGGGAGCAGATGACAGGACAAGGAGCGATGGGCTCCGGTGGCAGCAAGGGAGGTTTAGGTTGGATATTAGGAGAAGCTTTCTCACGAGGAGGGTGGTGAAACACTGGAACAAGCTACCCAGAGAGGTGGTGGACTCTCCATCCTTGGAAGTTTTGAAGACCCGGCTGGGACGATGTAGTTGGGGCTGGTCCTGCTTGGAGCAGGGGGTCGGACTAGATGTGACCTCCTGAGCTCCCTTCAACCTGAATTTTCTCTGATTCTTGGTGCTAATAGCAGAAGTGCTCTTGCCTTCGGGCGCAGCACGGGCTCTTTTCTGCAGCAGGGTGCTGGGCACTGTGGTGGGAGGTGCCACCCCTCCGATGGGACGCTCTGTGTAGGATCGTGACCCTGGGCCAGGCCCCTTTGGGGAACTGGACTCTGATTGTTTTTAGAGACTTGTGAAGCAACTTCTACCTTGCCCCATGCAGCAGGAGCTGCAAATCCGTGCCGCCCATAAAGGCTGCTGCCTTCACATTTTCCCTCCGGAGGAGCACAATCACGTTCCCACACTCAGACAGGAACCTTTGATCCTCCCAGATTTAATGCATCACTTATGAAGCTCAGGCCGACGTCCCTCCGCCGGGTTCGGTGGGTCTCAGCGCGCCGTCGCCTCCTGTCCGTGGGGACGGGAATGCTCGTGCCTTTCTCAGGGCCTGGAAGCACAGAGGAGGGAGGCGGTCGAAAGGACTCCCCCACCAGCCGTTTATGTAACAGTCCCCTTGCAGAAAACCACGGCGGTAGCAACGGCGAGCCGCTCTCTACAACAGCTTTTGCAGAGGGCTGGGATGGCGCCAGGACATTTCCAAATGGAAACTCTTCTCCCTGGGAATCGTTTCACCACGCTGCAGCCATTGCAAGTCTCCTTGTTTCAGGGACCCAATGAAGCAGGGTGGGGGTTGGGGTCGGGGGGCCATCACGAGCAGCGCCGGCGCTGGAAGCACGCGGGTGCACGGAGAACCACGAGACACAGCGCCGGCGAGAGGGGCGCTGCGCCGGCGCTGGAGGGATCTGAACGGCGAGGCTGCCTGGGCTCAGATTGTCTGCCTATCTGTTCGGGTGCTTTCAGGCAGGGCCGGTCCATCTGTCCCAGGCCCGGCACGTGCTACCCGCAGAGTGTGACATGCCAAATGGCCACACGTGACCTCCCTTCCCTTAGTCAAGCTCTGATTTTAAAGACAATAAAAGCCTCTCATTTCTGCCCTGCCTTCAGACGCCACGTCCCAGGGGGATGTGCACCCTGTCACACGCAAGCGGGTGTTTCTCAAGCGCGTTAGGAGCCACAAACTCTGGTTTCAAAGAAAGCGGCACAGGTCACTCCCCACATCCGCACCCAACAGCCCCGCCAGAGTTTGGGGGCAGAAAGGGGCGCAACGCAGGGCCGCGTAGCATCCTTCCTATGCAGGCTAGCACCGGGGTCCTGCTGCTGGAGAGGCAGAGCCCGAGTGCGTTAGCAGCCAGGCAGGCACTGAAACATCTGTTTTATTTAAGCTGCACTCAGGAAGGCGACGCTGGATCCCGCCCTCAAACGCAAGCAGCCCAGCGAGCAGAGAAGCACCAAAATAGCCGCGGTGCTGTTCCTGCTGCACGAAAATAGGACCAAAAAAAAAAGCACTCGCTGGCTCCGCCGGCTCTGAGAGGGGCCCACGAGTCCACGTCACCGCAGCAACTCCTGCTGCGTCCCCGCCGGCCAGCCCAGCACGCCGCGGCTCTCGAGACGCAGGACATCGTGTTCCCATCACCTCGGCGCTGCGACGCCCCATCCGGCTCCGCTCGCAGGTCGCAGCCATGCTCCTGGAAGGAGCCGCTGGGCAGATGCCTTTAACCAACCTCCTCTACAGCAAAAACCCGCATGCCGCGGGGTCCCATTCACTCCACCCCTTTCCGGGGTGTGGCTTGAACGGGGAACGGAGCAACTGGCCAACTTAAGAATCCAGCTCAAACTTTCCCAGGCTTGGCTGCTCCTCTGGTTTCTCCCCTAGGACAGCTCGGCCCACACCCTAGATCCCCTCTTTGACAACCGCTCCCACTGCCAAGGGGGGAGGAGGTGGGTAATGAACCATTTGCCTCCGCACAACTCAGTTAACCCCTTCCCAGCATGGCTGACCTCTTCCACCCGGGCAGGGGGAGCGCTTTATGCACCCCCGGCATGCGTTCTTCAGCCCCCAGACATCAGGGACAGCAGGTGCAAGCTGCTGCGTTCACAGCCTGCTGCAGAGGATGCTGTTATCCCCTCCGTGGCTGCTCGGGGCCACCCCACCCCAACCTGAGCCCTGCAAAGGGCAGGCCTGGAGCAGCAGCCAGAGGCATCACCGTCACCACTGCAACTCCATCCCATCACAGGACAAGGAGCAATGGGCTCAAGTTGCAGCAAGGGAAGTTGAGGTTAGATGGCAGGAAAAACTTTCGTAGCAAAGCACTGGACGAGGTTACCTAGATAGGTTGAGGCATCTCCATCCTTGGAGGTTTTGAAGACCTGGCTCAACAAAGCCTTGGCTGAGATGATGCAGTTGGGGCTGGTCCTGCTTGGAGCAGGGGTTGGACTAGATGTGACCTCCTGAGCTCCCTTCCACCCTGAATTTTCTGCAAGTCGAAGATTCATGGCATTTGCCTGGGGAAATGTGCCTGCTGCCGGGAGCCCTGGGTCTCACTGGGGCTGCCAGCTCCTGCCTGGGTCTAAGCAGAAACAAAGCCAGCCCTTTGCTATCCGTGACACTCCAGGTGCAGGGAAACTGGGTGGTGGAGTAGGAGGGTGCCAGCGGTGATGGCAGAGTCCGGCCCCAATGCCTCGGTGTCGGTCTGTGTGTCAGGATTCCCACAAAATGACAGTGAGGACACAAGCCAGCGCCAGCGTGAACCTGGACGTGCTCCTGCCATACAGAACAGCCTCGGCGGGCCGGGGGTTTCTGCACCCGCTCTCGGCGTTACCCGCTCCAGGACCTCAGCCTGCAGACTCCAGACTAGGGAGGTGTCCAGGACGTTCCCCGAATACAAAACTGTTCCTGAAAGCAAGGCTGGCTGATAGCTGATGGAAGACCCTACCTGGAAGGAGCAGAGCAGAGCACGGTGGCTGAGCCCAGGCTCGCCTGGGTAGGAAGAGAGCTGCAAAGTACGGCCCCAGGTTTCAGTGCCTGGCGCCCTGCAGCATGCAAGGATCTGCTCAGCAGATTGCGACAATAATGCCGAGTAGTCCAGGCTCCCGTTTGATCCCACGCGCACGCACGCAAGTGCGACCACTTGGTGTGCAGGCTGTTCCTGTTCCCATTCAGGGCTCCATGTTGCCCAGCCAGATGTTCCCAGCCTTCCTTGGCATGGCAAATGCTTTTGTTTAAAGCACATGGTGAGAACAGGAAAGATTAAGGCAATTTTCTACAGTGCCTTTCATCTCCAGAGGGTCCCAAAACTGCTGCTCCGGTCCTGCGATCGCCTCCGCTCAGACACTTTCTTTGCCACCTGCGAGGACCCTGTCCTGCCCTGACAGGGCTGGTCCCGTTCTCACGTAGCTGCATCGCACCTGACGGAAGTGGAGGTTACTCTCATCTCAGGCCAGGCTCCGGGGAGGAACGACAGCCGGATTTCCTGGCAGCAGGGTTGTTAGCTACTGCAAAATCAAGAGCTTCATTATTTTCCCCCCATCTTGGTGCAAAGAACACAATCTTGGGCACAATCCCCTCCCCTACAACGCTACGCCCCGCTGTGCCTGGGGGCTTGCCCCGGGACCTCGCCCTGGGAGCCCGGGCTGCTTCTAGGATAGGGTGAGCTCAGCCCCCGAGCTGTCCCGTCTTCTCTGTCCATGCAGTCCAGTCCTCATGGGGTTAAGAGGCAGCTTGGGAGGAGAATCGCCCGACTTCTGCAAATCCTGGGGTTTTAGTTGCTTCTATTTTTCAAGCCAGTTGCATGACTTTAAAATGATCTGGTGCAAACTTGGGGAAGGGACTGAAACCCTGGGGTCTGGTCGTGCAATCGCACTGCTGATGCCCGAGTTGCTGGCCACGACACTTTTATGGATGTCAGCGGACACAGGAGTTTTTATCCTGTACCCTCTGAAAGACCAGCGGCCCCTGAGCGCGGGGCGTCTCTTCCTCACAGGGATGCTTGCTGAAGTGAAATGCTCGGACAGCGCTCCTCTGCTCCTGCCCCCGCTTCTCCTTCAATCCTTTTCCCATTCAACTCCGACCCGAGCTCTGCTTTGGGACGTGCAGTGCAAAGAAAAGAGTGGGGCCCAAGTGAAAATGAACTGGGCTGAGAAGCTTACTACAGAAATTAAAGAAGGACGAGACAAATGCAGTGCAGAAACCACAGGCAGGGAGGGAGGAAGGATGCAGGACAAGATACAACCGGGATTTCCATTAAACTCGTTTGTTCACCCCATGCCCGGGTGAGGCCTGGGTAAGAGCAAGCCTGACCGCACAAACCCAGCTTGCCTTATGCACAAGGAGGCTTCCTGCAGGCCGGCTGGCCTCGGTGGGCAGGCAGGATTGGGCCCGTGCCCTTATTTCAGCAGGCAAAGGGGAAAAAGGAAGACCCGTCTCCAAGGAAGGAAGTAAATGGCGGGGGGGAGACCACCCACAGCAGGGGAAGGGGAAGACTTGAAAACCGCCCATGTGAAAGCAGGACTAACGCAGACACGGGGACCGAGCAAAGACCCGCCACTTGTCGGCGTTAACAGGACACAGCAGCAGGTCCCTGCAATCTCAACGGCTAGCAATGCAGGGGCACTTCAGGAAAAATCTTATTTTCTTTAAACACAAGCCCCGTTGAGGCCTGGAGATCACAGGCAACGTCCCACAGATGGATTTTTTTAGGGGGAGAGTTAATTTCTTGATCCGACCAAAAGGCGCCATCCGTGAGGTCCAGATGCAGAGTCCTGACCAAACAGGGTCGAAAGAGACCTCAAGAGGTGGAGGCCAACCCCTCGCTTGGGCAGGATCAGCCCCGTCTAGCCCACCCCAGGCCAGTGTTTGCCTTACTGCACGCCTGAAATCTTCCAACGACTGCAAAAGCCAAAAGGGTAACCTGCTCCAGTGCAGCACCGCCTTAAAGGGTTCAAGTTGTTTCTAGTAACTAACCTAAATCTCCCTTGCTGCAATTTAAGCCCATCTGGCCAACGGGATACTTTGGGTCTAATCCTGCAACTGGATACTTAGGGTCTGATCCTGTATCACAGACATTTGGGACCTGAATGGGGAGCATGGATGGGTTTCTAGACAGCAGTGCCTTTGTCCTGCCCAGCTGAGATGTGTAGCTGCCGCTTCTGCGTTTGCCACCTCTGGTCTGATCTGCAAAATGGGGCTGCAATGAATTACCGAGCACAAACCCTTAAAAGGCCACCCCGGAGATGGCTTAGCAGGCAAGATGCCTCGATATTGCTCCTGGTTCTTCTGCACAACCGCTTGGCCAGTTCTGCAAGCCGACGTGCGCAACACTTTGTCACGTCTGCTCCTCGATACACAATGTCCTCAGTGACTGTGTTTGTGTTACTGAAATGCTGAACACTAGCAGCAGAAAAAGCCCCAAATTAAGACTTCAAAATGAAAAAGGATAACCACCGAAAAGAGGGCTGTACCTGGAACGGGTCTGGAACAGCTGGAAACAGGGCCGTAAACAATGCCGTCCAGCTGCGGGGAGCGATTGCCTCCAGCCGCACAGGCACTAGTGACGCTCCCTGCTAGGGGTTAACAGCACCATCTACATCCCCACCTTGCTCACTGCATTAATTAACTCGGGCTATATTGGGCTCAAAAACACAGTTTATTCTGTCCTTGCAACCTCGAGAGTGAATGTGTTTGCACCGAATCCTCTCTGGCCCTCGACTTGTGCCCTTGCTCATAAAAGTTTTTTGAACACGAGATCCTGGGCCTGCGGCGCGGGTGGAGATGAGGACTCTTACTGGAGAAAGACTCCCACTTTTTTTAGGAGCTGAAGCGGAGATATTTAGGATCTGTGGGCTGGCGGCTTGCTGCTGTTTTTCCCTTTAATTGGATTTTATTTTTCATTCTCTTTCGGACACCTTCGAGCCCGGGATAAGGGGGTTTTCTTTATTTCTGTTTCAAGACACAAATGCTGTCTCGTGGATGACCCGGAGATCTGCTGTAAATGGCAGAGGCTTGCAAATAAATGGGTGAGAAAATAAATGTGACAAAACACATGCTCTGCTCTTGCAAAATATATTTATCCTGACACGGTTTGCTGAGCTCAAGTTGTTTGCTAGGCTGCCCGTTGGCAGAGGTGACCCAGACAACAAGCACCGCAGTCCCCCCAAAATAATGTGGCGATAGACCGTACTCAGCATCCAATCCTGGCCCGATTTTGCACAGTTACCCTACTCACCTAAACAGTCTTACAGGCGCTAAAGGACTGTGTGCGCAAAGTGCTGAGTGTGCAAAGTGAGTGTGTTCACAGGATGGAGCTGTTTGTAAGTGCTACGAGTCCCTGCTAGTGTTCTGGTGCTAAGTCTCTGCTGCAAACTAACACCACCTTTTTGGACCCCCCTGAAAAATGTCAGGACTGTGGAAGGGAAAAGAAGTGACGTTTCCACAGTACGTGCGTTTTATACAAACAGATACTAATCCTGTGTAAAATGTCACCAAAAGTGTCCAGAAGTGTTGGAAATCAACTACCTCACCAAGTCCCCACCGACCGCAACACAAAGGGGTGAAGGAAACCCGCAGGAGCGCGCTTTAAGGTCGTCTGAAAACACTTTTCCAATCGGTGCGAGTGCAGACCTGCCAGAACCGATGCCTTAAACGTGACACGTTTCAAGTGCACACACAGACTGGAGCGTGCTTCGCCTTTCCTTTTAAATCTCAATTAGGCGTGTCTGCAGAACAGCGTTAGTGCCCCTGCAAGCCACATTTCCTGATGTCCTGTTCAACAGAGCAGGCCCCTGCTTTCATCTAGGTATGCAGACTGGATGTCTGGCAGGGTTGGTTTTTTCCCCCTTGATTTCTTTTGGATGTGGCATTCCCTTTGTGTTCACGGCAACCGCTCCGTCAACGCTGGCAACTCCGAACGCGAAAATGCAGGGCTGTTCTGCTCGATACCGGAGGAATTTGTTCCGTAGACTTTGAATCTAGAGCTCCCCATACGTAATCGCATTTTCCTTCAGCGGAGCAATTACCACGCGCCCGACCGCGGACCCGGCCGAGTTCGCTGCACGGCGTGTATCGTCCCTTTTGGCGTTAATACTGTGCCCAACATCACTGCTTTCATAAAAGGCCATTTTCATTTGGTCTCAAGTTATCCATAGAGCTCTGACGCTTTTATTACAATATGCTCCCTCGAGCGAACGTGCAAGCGTAAGTAGCTGAATATTAAGACCACCTGCTTTATGAGTCGGGATTCAATAAAAGGAACGTCAGACTGGGGAGGCTGTGTATGCGGTCTAGTTTCCCTCCCTCCTAGCTTGTGGATGTGCAAATATAGGGGGTCAAACATATATCCTGAGAGCCACCCGTAGGCAAGTATATCTCCTGCTCCGAAGAGACACAGAGTAGCAAGCTTGCTACATGGTTTATTTACATGGCTACATTGTACATCCCAATGCGGATCCAGGAGCTATAGGGCACAAACATCCGGGCAGGCAAAACAGGAAACGCGCATCTTTTCATAGCCTTCACGGCCCATGCTGGACGACGGGGACCCTGACACCGGTCCAATTATGACAACTCCTTACCACAGCAACGCTATGCGTGCAAACCGTCCTTCTCAACAAGTGTCCAAACACATCTTGCTTATTCATCCATGAAGGAGAATTTGATAATAACATCATGAAGTCTCAGTGGCCTGACTCCAGAAGAAGTCTTCCTGCAGTTTGGGGGGTTTATCTAGCTGGCCCTTAGCGTGCAACTTGGATTTGCAATGACATCAGAACGGCCCACCCAACTCCTCACCTCCACACCCAGCGTAAACAGTTACCAGCAACACTACCGCTCCGGATAAAGCCACTGCAATAAGCCAAAACCTTTCCAAACCCCAGACAAGAGGTTCCCGGGATGCTCCCTGTTCCCACCGCTCTCCTTGCAAGGGTTTTTCAAGATCCTCGCGCAGCCAGGTCCGGCTGTAGTCTGGAGGAACGCTAAGCTTGCAGGGCCTCCACCAGGAATGTCTAGCTCCAAACATACGCAGTCCGGGCAACCAAACCGATCTCACCCAACTAAGGAATTTTTGCAAAAGCCTTTGCTTAGGTTATTGCAAGAACATTAAAAACTCAGCCACCAGCACAAGGCTCGGCTATGGCCTTTGCAGCAACCGGCACAAGGCTAGGCTAAGGCCTCTCCTTTCAAAGGTCACAAAACATCTCGTTCTCCAACTTGCATCTCCCTACACAAACACTGAATACTCCGGTATTTTCCTCTAGGAAAGTACCGAGAACACCCCAGTCTCAACTTCAGGGAAAAACACCGGCCCTCTCCATCTGGCCCCTACATTAGGGAGCTGGAGCTGAGCTCAGCATCTCCAAGGGCGTTGTGGAAGGTCCGATTCGAACGGGATTGTCAAGCTTTGGAAACGCGGGCGTTTGCCTCACTGCTGCGTCCGTCGCGGGCAGGCAAACGGAGGCATTCCAGCTGCACGGGGAACGGCTATCGGGAGCTTTAAGTTTGCTTTTGGGCCTGAATCACTTTGTCTCCTGAAGTGCAGAAAAGCTTTTCCCTCAAGTGACGGACCCGGGGCGACCACATGCCAGCTACAAGACAGAAGAGCAGTTCTCGCAGCTCGACCCTAGCCTAGCTCCCAAATCAGGGACTTGGCTTGGTGGACCTGTGGTAGACAAGTCGCTGTGTCTCTAGACACCCTGAGCGCGCACAGCTGAGATGTCCCTGGACCTCAGGGACATCTCGGGAGTTTCTCTGCACGCCCCCGAGGCCGGAGGGATAAGGAAGAGTTTGCAAAGAACATCACCCACCCTACAAGTGCCCATGGCTCAGCACGGGCAGGAGGCTTGGCAGGGCCATGAGATGCCACAGACCAGGGCTCATGGGGGAAAGGCCCTTCTGCGAGGCAGGGGCACGGGGGCACCTCGCAGGCCCCTGCCCAGGAAAGCTTCCTCCCCTCGCCCTGGGCTGGGCCCGGCCTCCGTTCCTGCCCTGCACCGCTGCCCTCCTGCTGCAGGACAGGGCTGGAGGGTGCCTGGGACCCAGTGCTGGGGCAACACAGCGGGCTGCCCGGGGGCACCCCCCAGCCAGGGCAGGGCAGGGCAGGGCAGGGCAGGGCAGGGGGTCTTTGACAGCCCCCAGCAGCCTCCTGCCCGTGTGTGAGCATGGAAGGGGAGAGGACATCTCCCAGCCCTGTGCACCCTGGTGCACCCCAGCTCCATGCTCCCCAGCCTTGTGCACCCTGGCTCTGTGTGCCCCATCCCTATGCACCCTAGTACACCCTAGCTCTGTGCTCCCTCAGCCCTGTGCACCCCCGTGTGCCCCAGCGCCATGTGCCCCAGTGTGTCCTGGCTCCGTGGCCCCCATCCCCATGCACCCTAATACATCCCAGCTCTGTGTCCCCATCCCCGTGCACACTAGTACACCCCAGCTCCATGTCCCCATCCCCATGCACCCCAGCTCCATGTCCCCATCCCCATGCACCCCAGCTCCATGTCCCCATCCCTGTGCACCCCAGTACACCCTAGCTCCATGTCCGCATCCCCATGCACCCTGCTGCACCCCAACTCTGTGTCCCCATCCCCGTGCACCCTAGTGCACCCCAGCTCCGTGCCCCCATCCCCGTGCACCCTAGTACACCCCAGCTCCATGTCCCCATCCCCATGCACCCTACTGCACCCCAGGTCCATGTCCCCATCCCCGTGCACCCCACCTCTGTGCCCCCATCCCCGTGCACCTTGTACATCTCAGTTCCGTGCCT
>NW_005842225.1:252565-257311 GCF_000455745.1 Alligator sinensis
ACATGCACGCGCACACACGCTCTGAGCACCCCGGTCACATGCACGCGCACACACGCTCTGAGCACCCCGGTCACATGCACGCGCACACACGCTCTGAGCACCCCGGTCACATGCACGCGCACACACGCTCTGAGCACCCCGGTCACATGCACGCGCACACACGCTCTGAGCACCCCGGTCACATGCACGCGCACACACGCTCTGAGCACCCCGGTCACATGCACGCGCACACACGCTCTGAGCACCCCGGTCACATGCACGCGCACACACGCTCTGAGCACCCCGGTCACATGCACGCGCACACACGCTCTGAGCACCCCGGTCACATGCACGCGCACACACGCTCTGAGCACCCCGGTCACATGCACGCGCACACACGCTCTGAGCACCCCGGTCACATGCACGCGCACACACGCTCTGAGCACCCCGGTCACATGCACGCGCACACACGCTCTGAGCACCCCGGTCACATGCACGCGCACACACGCTCTGAGCACCCCGGTCACATGCACGCGCACACACGCTCTGAGCACCCCGGTCACATGCACGCGCACACACGCTCTGAGCACCCCGGTCACATGCATCACATACTTCTGAGCACCCTGGTCGCATGCACGCACACACCCCCCTAAGCACCCCAGTTACATGCATGCACACACGCTGTGAGCACCCCGGTCACATGCATGCACACATGCTGTGAGCACCCCAGGGAGCTGAGCTGCCCTCCTGCCCCTGCATGCCGGGGTTCACGTTCTCCTCAGCTCTCAGAGCGCTAAAGCGAACCCGTCCCCATCGGTGACATGGTTGCAAGGCCTGAATTACATGGGCCCAGATCCCAGACAGCTCACCTAACTCCTCTTTCAGCACCTGCGCTTTCCCGGTTGCCCTTTTGGGTCTAATTTGATTTAATTTGCTATTTAAGCCTAGCACATCAGTGACTGCAGCCAGGCCAGGTCCCAGCCAGAGGCTCAGACCAACCAAATGAGGAAGGGTTTCCCTGTCCCCCAGTCCGGACTGGGGGTTTGTTATCCTGGCTGAATCAGGGCCACATGAAGCCCATTGTCTGTTTCTAGCGGGAAGAGGGAGCTACCAGACGAAGCGAGGAGACTTGTGGGGCTGCCCTTCTTGCTCAGTGCCTGAGCGCTTGGTTTGCAAGCAGGAAAACTTGGGCGGCGTCCAGGGCTTTCTCACCATAACCAGCAAATACGGATGCTTGTAGGGCTGAAAGAGGGGTGAGGCCATGGCACTGGTGCAGAGAGCGCCGTGCAAGGTGGGCACAGACAGCAGCAGGGAGTTTGCAGCCAGGTCTGACCTTAAGCAGGCAGAAGGGGGAGTCTCGAGAGACGCAGGCCCAGCGTGTTCGTTTGCAGACCCAAGGTCAAGTCCAAACGTGCCCCAGCAGGAAGGGACTGCTCTAGACTGGGGGTCTGGCTCAGCATCTCACCAGAGAGGCAACCCTGGAAAGGGGTGAAGCCGGGGGAGGGAAGGTGAGGCTGAGCTGGGAAGGGAGAAGGAGGTGGGAGCAGCAGTTAGAGACCCAAACAGCCTCCAAATCAGCCTTGCTTTGAGGCCAGCTTCTGCTCAGGAACCAGCCGCCCATCTCTGGCCCTGCACGTGCAGCTACAAAGCTCTCCTGAAGGCTGGACCTGGGGCTGCTGGCTAGAACAGGGCTCGTAGCCCCCGCAGGGGTCCTGCCAGCCCCACGCAGGCACGGGCCAGCCTGAGCTTTGCTGCAGGCTCCCAGTGAGGTGGGTACAGCTCTCCCACAATTGCAGCGCAAGCCCCCGCTCTGCGAAGTTTGCTCGGGGGGTTTTGACTAAATAAGGCCTGCAGGCTCCGGTCTGCGATCTTTGTTGATGAGATTCCAGGGATTTTTGCTATCCTCCACAATGTCTGGCCCTTCCTAAGCAGCAACGCTTCACGGCGAAGCCCCCGTGGTTGCAAGTCCCCAGAGCAGCGGGTCAGTGCTGGGCCGCAGAGTGTTCCCGGGGAAGTTGGCCGGGGTGTGCTGGTGCTTGGGGTTCAGTGCACGGCGCCTGGACAGAGCACGTCCAGTCGGCAAAGCCTTGGATGGGGATTCACCTGAGGGACCCTCCTCATCCCCTGGGAGGCAGCACGGAGGATGTGCCTGGCAGCTTTCGATTGAAAGCCCCGACAAAAGTAGGGCTGGGAGGCTGGGGAGATGCAGGTGCAAGCAGCAGGGAGACGAGACAGTGTTCAGGGTGGGGTTGGGGGTGTTGGGGGGTGAATTCAGGCGCTCCAGGCTTTGCCTTTCACCACAGCTAACCTCACCCGCTGTGGGGGTGATGTGCCACAACTGACCCCGACGGCAGGTTTGTCGTGCATGGGTCGTGACTTTTACCCCCGGCCTGGGCAGAATCGATGCTGTCCTTGAAGCATCAGCTCCCAGAGTCAGGTGAGCATGTCGCGATCCCAGATTTCCCTAGAAAAGAGGGTTTTCAGCCCCTCCTCCACATGGGAGGAAAAAAGCTGCACATTCAAACCTTCAAAACTGCAACCGGATGGCCAAGAAAGACGAGCTCTACATGTGCCTAGGTCTGACCTCGCGATGCTCTTCGAGCACGGGCAGCTCCTGTGTTTGCAGCCCTGGATATGCAGTCAATATTGAGCGTGCATTCACTTAGCCCTGTATATGTGTATACTATAGGTGTCACTCCTGTATGCCTCTGTTAGCCCTCTCCTCTGCTTGCTAGGCTGCCTGCTCCGTGCTGCTGAATAAGCAGCATCCCTTGGTCCAGCAAAGCATCCAAGCACCTACTCAACTACCTCTGAGCGTGCGTGTTGCGCCGTGGACGCTGCTAGAGCAATGTCAGTCCACATCCGCCGCGTCCAGAGCACTGTGGAAGCATTAGGAAATCTCATGGCATCTAGTTTCCCTCCTTGGCAGGGTTTTTGTGTCTGTGCGAGCTGCATTTGTGAAAACATCCGTGCTTTTTGGGCTGGAAATCCCCCCCGAAAGACACAGCATCCCTTGCTCGACGAATTAGGCCAGAAATAGCGCCGTGTTTACTACTTTCTGAGTTGATTGCGAAACATTTATTTCTGCTTTCCCCAGTTGTAAATATTTCTTTTTTTTCTCTAACCCTCTGGCATTAGCATTCACATCCGCTACAAATTACGCTTTCCGATAACGGCAAGGAAAATCCATCCATCCATCTGTCCACCCATCCATCCGTTCATCCATCCATCAATCCCCCCATCCATCCATCCATCCATCCATCCAGCTGGAGATTTGAGTGTAATCAACAGCGTCGATCGTTCCTGTGACCGAGCAAATGAAGACCCGATGGGGTTGTACTTCCCACCCCCAAACGGTATAATGGACAAGCTGTTTGGAGGACTAAACAAAGACATCATGGGTGGGCTGGGAAACCGTGCAGTGAGTCTTGATAATGCTGCGAGAGGACGCATGGTTTGCATTGACTCATGCCTGATCTAGCAGGAAGGTCTCATCACTGGGATGCATTGTGCAATGCAAACTGCACACGGCCACGGAGGACGTCGTTAGATCCAGGACTGTCTCCACAGGGGGATTCGTTTGCATCTCACCCGTGGTGCATGAGTTGCACATTTCTCAAACGCGGTTTACAAAATAAATACAAGAAATCGGCTGAGCAGACATGCGTTTCTGCCCGGCCCACTGCCCTGCCTTAGAGATGCCTTAGAGACCTCACCATTGATTGCCCACCGTCCAGGCTGTAGGCAAGCATAATAACATATCACGGGGGATACGACGTCGCATAACGAGCTGGAGAACGTGGTGGTTGAGCTGGAGCATCCGGAGCCCGAGACCCGGGCTGCAGACGGACGTAGCACTTGCCCTGCGACAGCGCGACTCTTACTGCTACAGGCCCCCATAGCCATCCACGTGCAGCAAAACCTGGAAATGCAAAACCCTGGTTCAGAGATGATCCCTCTTAATCCCAACTGAGAAATTGCAAAGAAAAAAAAAGCTTTTCCTGCAAGCTTTCAGGCTCACACACCCTTCGTCAGGCTCAGGAAAAGTTAAAGATGGTAAAAAGTCCCCGTATGTAGGAAATATCCAGCCTCCGCTTCCTCTGTGCAAAAATGAAGTGCATTTCCTATATGCAAGATCTTTTTACCGTCTTTAACTTTCCCTGAGCCTGATGAAAGGTGTGAGAGCCCAAAAGCTTGCAGAAAAAGATTAAAAAACCTTTTCCCCCAATTTCTCAGTTGATCTAATAAAAAGTATCATCTCTAAACCAAGAGTTCTAGATTTTTGCATTTCTTTTTGTCTCGGACCAACACAGCTGCCAAATCCATCCGCAAAACCCAGGTTCATCCACTGCTCAAGTGACCGCCATTTAGCTCAATGGCGTCGCTATGGGAATGAGAGGTCAGACCCCAAAACTCCCAGGCAAGCACCCTAAGCACTAGGCTACAGCACCACTCCTGTCTGCTCTCCCGAAGACACTTTAATCCCCATGTGTGCAGTGATCCCAGTGGGTGGAGGGCGCTTTAACCTCCGGCTGCTGTACCCAGAGGGCACCACGCGTCCTTATCCCCTTTTGGTCCCTGGGAGGAGCAGAGGAATCCCATCCGCAGGCTTCCAAGGGACCTGGAAGATCCCAGCCCCACTGTTCATTTTTCCCTCTCCACAGTTTCCCGTGGTTTTGCATTACCATGCATTGCATCTCGCCCCTTTCCTATGAGCTGAAATCACAGGGTCCCTCTGAGCAGATCTCTCTTGTTTTAGAGGGAAAG
>NW_005842225.1:257342-261725 GCF_000455745.1 Alligator sinensis
GCTTGCAAAGGGAGCCTGCAGGTGCCTGCCTTGCAGGGTGGGTCTGGGCTCTGGACCCCAGGTAAGGGAGGTGCCGCAGAGCCAGAGATGGAAGAGACACCCCTGTCCTGAGTCTTCTCCTTGGCCGGTGCCTCTGGACCCCGTCCTGGGGTACCCAGTCTCCCCAGGCACTGCAGAAGGCCCAGCACCCCCAATAAGTGGGCATTGCATCTCTCGCTCTGACTGCACCTTTTCCCCGTTTTAGGTCCAGGCCGTCAAGCCTGCCCCGAACATTGCAGCTCAGCTGGAGCCCAGAGCTCCCTGTTTCCAACCCCCCAGCACACAGACTCACCCCGTCAGTGTTGGCAGGTGAGGGCTTATGACACACAGTAGGGTGGTTTGGCTTCCACCCCGCAGAGGGCGGCCACGGACTTGCCCTGCCGGTTCGTGCTATGCACGTTGCCGAAACCATTTCGCCGGCACTCCACGCCGTCTTCCATTAGCAACGAACGCCTCGACAGAGGGCAATTTGCCCTGAATTCAATACCCCATCGATCACCACTGCAGAGAGATGAAATTCAAAACACCATCGCTTTTATTGCCTGCACAATGCACATTTTATGCATCACCCATCCCAGGCTTGGAGAGGGGGGATATCCGAGGAGGGACGCGTGGCTGGAAATTTCCAATACTGCTTTTATCACGGGCCTCGGGGTATTTGTTGGTAAAAGCTGGACTCCAGTTACTAGGCAGGAAGGTTTGCGCTTTTTGAACAAAGGTCCCTGGCTATCGTGGCTGCAGGGGAAGCGGCAATGTGCAGCTCTTAAATGTTTCCATCTTGAGGGGCAGATGAAAGCGCGCGGCGTATGTGGTGTTTTTAAAAGCAAATGCCTTTTAACTCCATCGATTTCTGGAAGGGACGGTTTGAGTCATGATTTTTGTTTTTTGGCAATAGGCAATACTGAGGCTTTGATCCAAAGGGAACCAAGAAACCTAGCTCCTGCCTGCCCTCTCCCTGCAAACAGGCAGAAAGCAGGGCTGCCAGGGTGGTGATGGGGCCTGCTGAGGTGGCTCTTCGGGCAGGGTCGCCAGCGTGGCTGGTGGGCTTTTTGGGGACTGTCTTCCCCCAAAAGGAGATAAGGGGGCAAATAACTGCCAGGTTGGGAAGCATCCCGCGTGGTGCTGCCGGAGTGGCCGCAGCTCTCTCCATCTCCTGTCTCTTCTGGCTGCAGAGTGGAAACGAGCCCTGGACAAAGTCACCGAACCAGCGTTTGTCTCGTTCCCTGATCCATTTGCTTGGAGCAACCTTGTCTTGCTGGAGAAATGGAGCCTGGCGCTCTCCCATCAGCTCTGCCCCACGGCGGCCTGTGTACCCGGGTGCATTCAGCGCGTCCCTGAGCTCGGGGTTGGGACCGAGTTGGCGGGGCAGCCCCAGACCGAACATGATTAGCTGCTGCTGCTTAAGAGGCCTGAAGGTCTGCGCCATCCTGGCCCTGGGCCATCACTCCCCTTTGCATCTTTACAGAGCACTTTAGCTCTGGCAGCGCTGCAGGCAATGAGTGTGAGCCTCTGTGTGCACACACGGCAGGACCTGCCGTGGACATGTCAGTGCCCCTCCGTGGGTTTTCTTCCTTGCAACAGCAGCGGCGGAAGGCGACCAGCTGGCAGGGAGCAGGCAGCTCGTTCTGCTGGTCCGTCTCCTGGGCCGAGGCGCTGCTAGCTGGCTTTATTTTGAAGTTCCTATAAATACAGTGGTCACGGTGGGCCAGGAAATCGTCGTCTCTCCCCAGTCCGTGCGCTTGGACGAAGCATCCGTATTTCACGCCGTCACGCCGCACAGCAAGCAGGGCAGGAGGTGAAGAGCTCCCCACGCAGCGGGCATGGTGCGGGGAGGGGATGCCATTGAGTGGGCTAAAACTGAGCAAGGCTACCCGGGTTGACAGCCCCGGGGCGGCTGCAGAGTGCATCGTGTGTGTGTGCCCTAAGGCCTACCAAGGCCTCCCCTGAGCAACCCGCAGGGGCACGGATTCATAAGGGAAGTCTGGCTCCTGGACTGACAAGGTGAGGGATCTGCCTGGGGCTGTACCCGTGTCTTTGGCTACAAACTGACATTGCATTTGTCCAGGGGTAAACCATTTTATCCTGGGACAAAGTGAGATTGTTCAGACGTCCACGTCTGTTGTCCCCGGCTAAATCCTAAGAAGGTTCACGGGATAAGGAGGACTAATGATTTATCCTGGGACATGGCAAAGTGCATCTGAACAGTTATCCTGGGGCTGCATCATCAAATCAGTGGCAGAAAAGCAGCAGTGTTGTTCAGCCCCTCACTGCAACCTGATGAGAGGGGTGACATGTGTGCACGCTTGTATTTCTGTTCCGGACAGATGCGGGCACAACGTGTCCAGGGATAAATGCCACGTGTGGTCCTAAAAGAAATGCAAAAAGCTAGAACTCTGGGTTCAGAGATGATACCTTTGATTAGACCAGCTGAGGAAGTGCCAAACAATTATCTTTGTCTGCAAGCTTTCGGGCTTGCACGCCCTTCCTCAGGCTCAGGGAAAGTTAAAGGTGGTAAAAAGTCCCCATAGGTAGGAAATAAACTTCATTTTTGTACAGAGGAAGCTGAAGCTGGAAATCTCTTCCTCTGGGGCATTCCTAGACTTTTTAAGCCTGAGATGGTGGAGAGCGAAGGGCCGACTGCTGCAGATGCTCCGCGGGTGGGAATCGGTGGAGCTCCGCTGGGCACCGAAGACCTGCTGCAAAGTCGTCTCTGCCGAGATGTCCCGTCCTTTTTGCTGGCAAACTCCCCGAGGGTGAAGCTGGCTTGTAAGCTGTGGAGAAGAAAAACTGCATTGCCCGTGCGGGCAGTGACGGTCTATTCCTCCCAGCAGCGTGGCATGCAGCGATGCCCAGCCTGAGCGAAGGTGCCAACACCTGGCCTGGCTTAAGGATGACTTCTGTGTGGACTGGAACCGGTGCAACGTGTGTTGGTTGGCGATGATGAGGACAGCCCCTGACAGCGCAGACATGGCGAGGCCTGGGGACGGGACAGAGCCCTCACCCATCAATCAGCCAAGGGGCCTCATGCTGCTCTGCCCTCGTGGTGCTCAGCAGAACCAGCTCTGCACTGGAGGGGGGCCGGGAAGGCCGGGGGGACCCCAGCTGGGGCATTTCCCGCAGCGTGAAGGAGAGATGGCATTTGAGAACAACCGTGGGAGTCGGTATTTTTTATTTTCCCAGAGCAGAGCAGTTCTGCGCCTTCCCCTCCTTCGACACTGGGTCTCCATTTTCAACCAAGCGGTTATTTTTGCATTAAAAACAGTGATTTGTCATTGTCTTCACTTGAAAAGCTGCTCCGGCTTCATCAGAGCCGGGGCTGCTTTTATGGAGCGGTAGAAAAACATTCCCTGTACGCAGCGCTCCCAGCTGGGCTTGCCCTCAGCCTTGCAGCAAAGTTTTACGTCCTGCTTTGCACACTTGGTATCCTCTGATGGGTGCCATCTCCCCGGGCCTGCCCCGCCGTGTTAGTACAGCCTGCTACAGCATTGCTGCCCTGTGTCCAGCCAGACACAGGACTAGGACATGGGCAGTGGGTGCTGGACACGAAGTCCGTGCCAGGGGAAGCAGCAGCTGGATGCATCTCTGGAACAGCCATTCAGTAAAACATTGAAAGAAGCGACCCAGAGAGGCTGGGGAACCTCCATCCCTGGAGGTTTTTAAGACCCAGGTAGACAAATCCTTGGCTGGGATGATGCAGTTGGGGCTGGTCCTGCTTGGAGCAGGGGTTGGACTAGATGTGACCTCCTGAGCTCCCTCGCAACCTGAATTTTCTATGATTGTATGGGTGGATCTAGGATGTTGAAAAGAGGGGTGCAGTCGATGGGGCACATCACATAATAGCACAACACTCCAGTTACTAGAAGCTTTCCTAATATCCTAGGGAGTTAGTGCTATGTTATTCAGCTGAAGATTGAAGCAAACACAAATCTAGCTATTGGAATGTGCGCTAATTTGCTAGATTATATATAACGCGATAAAAACACAACACGCCAGGCAAAACATAGTCAAAATAGTCAAAAAATATTGTGTCATCAGTCCTGCAATCGTTCGAGTTAAATGTATGTCTCTCATTCAGATTTATAAAACACAGTCTAGCCTTCTTGAGCATCTTGACAGTGCCTCCAAAACTTCACTGTCAGTCATTTCTGCACCGGAGTTAATATTCCCACACTAGAGATGGAGCTAAAAGCAGTCTGCAGGGCAGTGAAATAGAGGAGAGGCCGTATCAGGAAGGACTTAGGGACAACACTGCAGAGGAAAGGATATTTGAATAGTGGAGCATCAAGGCCATTAAAAAGAAGAGAGGGTCGTTCACACCTGTGAAGTGGAGAGAGATTAGCAGGA
>NW_005842225.1:261797-273975 GCF_000455745.1 Alligator sinensis
GAATGGGAGGGGGCACCCATTTGCTCTGCTGGGGCAGGAGGGGAGGTTTCCAGCAACACCTGCAGGGAGAAATGCATAAAAGGCTGGGAAATATTTACTTGTAAAACCCCAGAGGGACGCGCAAGCTGGAGCAGAACCCAAAGCAGCTTTGCACTCATTTATCAAAGCCGATTCACCACGAGGTCGGTGGCATCTCGAATCCCGCGTGGCTCTGGGGCTAAGCAGGCAGTTAATGAACTGTCCCGCAAACTTCCCAACAATTTGTTGCTGCGCTTGGGAGGGTTTTGCCAATAGGAAGCATTAGACCTGCCCTGCACAACCTTAACGAGGGCTGTGCAAACCCCCAGCATCATCTTCAAACTCTTGGACTCTTAATTAAATGAAATGAGGCCATCTGCCAGCCATCCCACTCCAGCGGGAGGGTGCCACGCGGTGAGCAGGAAAAGGAGGAGCGAGTGATCTCCAGGCTCATAAATATTGTTAGGAGAGGAGCTGCCAGCACCTAATCAGTGACCTGTCACCAGTAATTTGGCCGGCGCGCTGATGAATCACTGAACGAGCTGAGCACTTCGATACTGGGTCTCCCCCATCACTCATCCCTTTGCCACTTCAAAGGGTGGCAGAGAAGCAGTGCAGATGACGGTGGGCGTGCGCCTTACTGTGCTGGTTTCTGGGCCTGGTGCTGGCAGGAGTCGCCGGCAGAGCAGGGCTTTGCAGTGCCCTGGAGCCTTCCTCTACCGGGCCCCAGCCCGCACGGCATATAAGCACCCACACTGCACAGGGGTGCTCGACCCGCCCTTCACGGGACTTTCACCCTCACCCCAGCCACCGGCCTGGGCTCTGAAACATCATCTCCACCCCTTCATCAGCAGTCGCTCTCTCTTTTTAGCATCACGCCTGATTTTGCAGGGTCCCAAAGCCCAGCACGCTGCAGCTTTCTGGCAGGTCCCCGCTCAGCCCCGGAAGTCTTGATTCTGCAAAGCCCGCGCTCGACCTTAAACACACGCTGTGCCGAGCGGCACCGTAATCTCTGAGCCAAGCAGCCGTCCCCGTCTTCACACTCGCTCCCCCTCCAGGGCTCCGAGCATGGCCGCATCGCCCTCCAGCCCGCCTTGGTGCCTGCTCTGTCTTCTTGAGATTGGATGCCAGACCTGCGGTGAAGTAGATTAGTTCTCGCCGACTTGCCTGGTATTATTCTCTCTCCAATTCTTTATACGTCTCTGGCTGTTTTTTCCCTTACTGTCTCAGGGCATTAAAAGCTGTCTGCTCTGAGCTCTTTGCAGTGATTCATAGTTGTTTTTTCCCCTGAGTGGCTCTCAGTTACTTCAAGCCAGTCTCATCCCTATTTTTATAGCGCAGGTCTGCACAGGAAGGTTAGCTCAGTGGTCGGCTTGCCAGCCGGAGACTTGAGCAACCCTGGCTTGACGCCCTCTGCCGCAGACTGTCTGGGAGACCCTGGGGTCTGCGTGTGCCTCGGTTTCCCACCTGCACAATGGGGATAATAGCCCTGGCCTACTGCAAAGGGAAGGTCAAGCTACTTCTACTGCAAAGGGAAGGTCAAGCTAGTAAGGGATGTGGGGTGCCTAGATTTTTTTTTTTGTTGGTAAAATATATATATACACACACACAAACACACAGCTTTTAGTCACTGATCATTGCCTCCTTAACCCGCCATAGGAACCCATGCCCAGAAGCTATAGTAGTGTGCATCTCAGTGGTTACCAGGTTATAACATCCGTGATTTTGGCTCTGCTCTTCAACCCGAGACTCTTCCCAGGGAGGTGAGGAGGCCACGTGTTTATTCTCACGTTGCTCCGAGCCGAGCCCAGCCGCGCAGCGTAGAGCATTGCAATGCACCGCGTATCCTGGACCCGCCTCCGGGCCTTGCAGCCAGGAAGCTGAATATCATTTTTCCACTCCCCCGGCCCGTATGGGAAAGGACACGGCTTAAAGGGCTCGAGGATCTGCGACTCCAAAGCTCTTCCTCGTAGGGCACCGGGCGGCTGCCCAGCTCAGCGAAGCAGGGGCGGGTTGGAATAAAGCAGGTCGGGAAGCTCCAGGCAGGAGAGCTTTTATGCACCGGCTCCTGGCTTGATGAAATCCTGCCTTTTTTTGGCCTGGGAAAGGAGTCGCCAGCCTTAGCCAAATCCAGGCCTTGTCTCCATCAGGCACGGCTAAGAGAGAGAACAAGGAGCAGGGGGGCGGGGGACCTGGCTGGGGTGCTCGTGCCGGGGCATCTTGCACCGCGATGTCTCGCCCATGAGAGAGTGCCTTAAAACATGGTGAGACTGTGTAGGAACACCCCTGAGTCTTCAAAAACAAAACGGGGGTGATTTGAACCTGGGAGGGCTGTTTGCAGCTTCCTAGGGCATGCCATACCTGTCCTTCCCTGGCTCGGGGGTGCTGGCTGTAGCTGTGCTGGTCTAAGCCAGGTCCTTTCCTGGCTCTGACACTGCACTGCTGGATGCCCCTGGGCAATCCCCGTGACCTCTCTGCTCAGTTTGCTGAGCTATAAAGCAGATGTAGGCCTGCCGTACGTGCCTTGCGGGGTGCTGTGAAGGTTAAGAGACACATCCTTTGCTTGGTATCACAGCAGGAGGTCCCAGCCGAAATCACGGCCTCCGTGTGCTAGGTGCTGTACGTGCACAGTGAGACAGCACGCAGCCCAAGCAGACAAGGCAAATCATTGAGGGGTGAAGGGCAAGTTGTTATGCCCATTTCACCCTGAAGAAGTGAGCCAGAGATAGAAGGGACTTGCCCAAGGTGACTCAGTGAATCGGTGGCAGGGAGGGGAACGGACCTCCCCACTCTCTAGCCTCTCAGTGCTTGAACTTCTTCCAGACCTCCTCCAAGTGCTGTTGCTGGAAAGTGCCCCCACAGACCCGATCCTGCTGGGTGCTGTGTTAGCTATTCGGGTCCAGGAACGACGCTTCTGGCACACGTTGCTGATCACCGGGAGTGGGGCTCTACAAGTGATCTCTAGCAGCGATGCATGAGCCTTGGCAGCCGTCTGGTGCAAACCTTTCTGGCCCTCTGGGGTGAACAGCAGGAGAAAGAGCCCGGCACAGCATCCGTTAAGGGGCCTGTGGTTGGAAACAGGCTCTCCCGGGGACGATGAAGGCCCGGAGGTATCAGTCCTAAGGCGGCAGAACTAGCTCCCACAGCAAAGCATGTTGCAATCAGCCGCTTCTAATTAAGTGCTGAGTGGATAAAACGGTTTATCTCTGACCCTGGTTTTAATGCGGAGGCTCGATGACCCCTCAGCCCGGCAGCTCCAACGACGGTGGAGTTGCTCAGCTGTTCTTGCAGAGAGCTGATGCATCCCCACGCTTGGCACAGCCCTGCAGCTGGATCCGAGGCATCTGCCTTTGCTCGCAGGAGCACCCTCCCCTCGTGGCGCCAGGCACCTATGTACCAGGGTGCCAGGTGGGTGGAGGAGATGGCAGCGTAGGGTCCTGGATCGACCTGCAAGGCCTTGCAGCTGTGTGGTGCTGCCAGGGAGGGGGCAAGACCACAGTGCCGCCAGGGAGGGCACAGTACTGACAGAGGGGGAAACTGAGGCAGGTCTGGCGGCTCTTCCCCTTCCCCTGTTGGGGGGATCGGCATTGTGGTCTCCCTCCCTCCCTGATGTTTCCACAGTCAGGCTGCACGGCCCCTCCACGTGCCTGATGACTAGCCGGGGATGGCAGATGGAGACAGATGCCTCGTGGGTCCCTGGGGACGCATTAATGAAGAAGAGCTAGACCCAAATCTTCCCCCGATCTATAACCCCGTGCAGGCAAGAGACAATTGTGATGGAGGCGGGAGGCGCCAGCCTGCAACCTGGGCATTCGGGGCAGGAGATGCAACCCCCTGCAGGGAGCCGAGCCAGGCAGTCATTTCCAGCCGGTCCCCGGAAAAGGCCAGCTCACGACATGGTAGTTAATGAGCAGCACTAGCAAGGCAGCAAACAGGACTGCGTATCCCAGGCTCTGGGCTGCAGATGGATGGCACAAGCCATCCCGTGCCCAGGGGCTGGGGGGTTTGTCCTCTCACTTATGGTCAGTCAGCTGTGACTCTTCTCTCGCCCATGCCAGGGTCAGTTCAGAGCGACTCCTCCTCTGAAGCCAGGGAAGGGAAGGGAGAAACAGGCTCCTGGGGCTTGTCTATAGCTGCATGAAAGGTCTGACTTAGAGGAGAGAAATCCTGTCAAGGAGCCAGACCGGCACCTACGACCCCAGTGCGGCAGTCTGCCAATGAAGAAGTACCCATGGGCGACTTGAGCTTGCACCCATGCACGGAGAATACTGATCAGCCAGAGGGGAAAAGCAAAGCAAAGGGAAGGAGGAGAGCAGGGCAGGGCACAGGTAGCAGAGCCTGCTGCCTCTATCCTCACCAGCCACCTGCATCAGCTGAGCCGCGGGGTGGGTTGGGCGATGGCCTAGCTCACGAGGATGATGAGCTCTGCAGCTCCAGGCAAAGGTGGCAGGAGCAGCAGAGGCCCAGCAACACCCGACATCCCTTCGCTAGCCAGAAGGAGACACACTGCTGCTTTTCAAGTGGATTTTGCCTTGCAAATTTGTTCTGGCTCCATATCAAAGGCTTAGCAAGAGTCTGCGCTCACGGAGCCGCTAGGTTCCTCCGTCCTTTGGACCTGTGCTCCAGGGAGGGGATGACAGATGTCATTCAGGAGCTCAAAGGGGCAAGTGGTGGCTGTCCTATGCGACGCGCGATAGAAAGAAACCCAGATGCCCAAGCTCCGAAACACAGGAGCTGCAGGGCTGCGAGAGGCAGAGGAAAGAAGCCGGCAAAATCCAAGAGGGACCAGACCAAAAAAGTCTTCCAGCAAAGTGGTGGATTTAAACATGCGTGGCTGCAAAACAAGAAAAGCAGGCAACTCCTGAGTGACAATAATTGATGGGCTGCGTTTGACGAGATGCTGCCTGAGGAATTTCAATGACAAACCGGAGTGAGGCTGACAAAGGAAATGAGACTGAAGTGGGAAAGGTATGGGAGTGATGGAAAGGGAGGAACAATCAATGGCAAGGGGAAGGTGCGACAGCTCGGGCTGTGTGGGCTGCTCCATTTCCAAGGAGAAAGAACTTGGTGTATTCGAGGCGGCTCCGCGCTGGAGAGCTCACCCCACGCGCTGCCTGCCAGAGGCTTGCAAAGGCACCTCCATGAATACCTGCCTTCCTGCAGCCGCGCGGCCCCGCATGCTGCCCGGAGCATCCGCACAGAGATAAGCGCGCACAGCTTCACCCGTCTCCATGCAGAGCCATCGGCTCACATTCGGCAGGGCTTAATGCAGCACTGCTCCCAGGCCTGCCTCAGCTTGCTGCAACCCGGGCGGCTGCTCCCATCAGGACCTCTCCCGACGTCCTTGTGTCCAGGCTGCATCTCAGTCTCACACTCTCTCCGCCCGATACTGTTTAGGTCGAGTCTTTCCGACCTGCAGCTCTTCTCCAGCTTCTGATCGCACACTTGCCCTCCTCATCTCCACCCCGGCTCCTGCTGCAGAGGCAGTGCCCCTTGCCTGGCCCTCGGACGGCCCCAGGGCTCTCTGGGCATCCTTTGGTGGCCCCCCACGCAGCATCGCATCAGACATGCGCTGCCTGGCATCATTGTCAAGGCCCTTCCTGGCTGGTGCCCACTGTCCATCAATAGTGAGAGGCTGATGCCCGCCTCTGATGAGCTTGTCTCATCAGCCTCTGTCATTAAGTCTTCAAACAAGCATCTTTGGTGCTTTCTCCTCTGCTGCCCCTCATGCCTGTGTCTGCAAAGCTCTCCCCCGCCGCCCTCCTTAAAGCAGCTCTTCTCCACCAGGTAGCCTACAAAGCCCTGGGGATGGTTAGGCCACTGCTGTGCTGCGACCATTGCACATCCCACCGACCAGACTGCTCCAGTGCCCTCCCACCTCTCCATATCCAACCACCGTCTGTTGATGAGCTCCCTGGAGCATCTTTCTGCCCTGCCGTTGTACAGGACCCCGCTCTGCTGGGCTGTTGTCTGTGACTGGGCTTCCACACTGCAAATAACAGGCACCAAAGCCTTTTGCATCCACAGACAGACGCTGCATGGAAAGACCGCTCTCTCTGTTGTGGCTCGGAGCTGCCTTCCTCCCCCTGGCAGATGCACGCAACCAGCGGCCGTTTCGTGTTGGTTTATGAAACCTGCTTTCAATTAATCTGAATTGCAACATGTTAATAGGCAAAGCTTTAGTTTGACCCTTGAGTTGACTTGCTTCATTGCTGTGTAAGTCAGGGACTGTGGGAACGGAGCTATATCTGGGATTTAGCTGGATGCACGAACCCTTTCCTTACACGGGGAAGTCCAGGCTAAGTACGCTGGGTCTCCTACTTGCATGGACTTTCAGTGGCTTCCTTTGACAAGTCCAGCCTAAGGGCCAGGTTCACAAAAGGACATAGGTGTCCAAAGATACAGAAGTGCCGAGGTGAGTTAGGCACCAAACTCCTATTGGTTCCTAGGACTTCAAATCCTGCAGCCCCAGGCAGCCTCCAGGTCCCCTCTCCCAGCTCAGGCCGGAAAGCTTTGATCGACTGCTGACAATCACGTGAAGGAAAAGGGGCTCTTTGCTATGGAGCAGCCCAAAGCAATGCAAGCCCGGAGTGCTTCTCTGCTGCTTTTCATTCGGAGATCTCAAAGCACGTCCCAAGGGTGGGGAAATCACATTATCCTCTCTCTTTTCTGCAGTTAGGGGAAGGTAATTGGCTTTGCTTAATGAGCCCCGTGGCAGAGCTGAGCAAACAGCCCAAGCGCCCTCTCTCTATGCCTTGTCCATGCTTCGTGAGGTTTCACAGCTATCCTTAGGGAGACAGAGACCGACAGGGCCCGTGGGAGGGAATCAAGGGAAGGGCATTACAGGAGGGTTAGCCAGAAGGTAATGGACCATATTTATCCCCACGAGAGCTGGGGTGTGTTTGCCTCGGGGACGGTAGCGATGGAAGGGGAGCACGGTGACAAGCTGGTTGGAGTATAACAGATTGGAGGGCCGATCTCTTCTTGTCTGGGGGAAAGGCCTGGGGGGATTCCCTTCCAGCTCCAACTTCCCTGCTCCCAGAGTCTAGTTACTTCACCCACATAATGAAAGGGAAACCAGGCCCTCTGTTGCAACGGGGCCTCTCCGCAGGACTTAAATTCCCCTTTTACATGCACATGTCCAATAGAGGCATTCAAGCACCCTCCCTGGTGCAGGCATCCCCTTGCAATAATGGAAAAGGACATGAAGGTTTCAGGTGTCCCCAGCAAATTAGCAGGTCATTGCATTAGCAGCTTGCTGCTTCTGGTGGCCAGTTCAGTGTTGTACAAGGAGGCTCTGAGGTTTCCCCCCAGTTGCAAAGGGTTTCATAGGACGGAGGCTGTACAAGCCACCAAATCCCTCCCAGCTGGTAACGGCACGACACCGAGGTGGGAAAACCTCATCGATGGATGAGAAGTGGCTGTCAGTCCAGCACCAGACCGCGGGGTCCGAGAAGAGCGGGGAAGCAGCCAGGGTAAACTTGGAGTCAGGAGTCACAGCTGGGGTGCCCCGGGGAAATGCTTGGGGCACGTTGAAGGGAGGTGGGGGCACGGTGAATCACCGAGTGAGCGAGCGAGTGAGCTCCACAGGGAGTGCAAATGTTCAGTGCCGAGGGGGCATCGGGCTTGTTTCCAGCCAGCAAAGAAATGACTGTGCTGGAAGAGGCCTGGCTTTGGATGAGGCGTGTGCTCGAGGGCAGCGTGGCTTGTCCTCCGCTGGGACCGCTCTCGTTGCCGTCATGCGTACAAGCGCCCATTGAGGTCCTTCCTGAGGGTAAAGGCTTCGGCAACCTCGGCGGGTTTGGTGCAGGCTTTAAGAGCCTAGCTCTCACCTAAGAGTCAGGCCCTGCAAGACTGGGCACAGGGTGAATTGCTAGGAGGGCAAGCGGAAACACTGGGGAACGGGCTGCGTGGAGGTGAGCAAGTGGCTGGGTCGAAACAGGGACCCATCCCTTGGAGAGGGACCAACACGGATCGCATGGGCGCAGCCTTTCATCCTTTCCTCCCCTGGGACGAGCCCCGTGAGACTGGGGTGGGGGGCTGGATGCAGATGCTCTGCCCTGCGGGTCGCCAGATCCCAGTGAGGGCAGAGGATCCTCACTGCATTGTAGGGAAGGGCCAAGGCTGCCATAACCTGCGAGCTACACCTGAAGGCAGGGCTGAGAGCAGGCCCCTAGCAAAGTAGGATGAGAACTAAAGGCAAGAATAGCACGAGTCCATCCAGAATCACACCGGCCTCCATGCAGAAAGGAAACGGCTGTTGTTCAAATCCCAGGACCCCGGTTGGCTTCTGCAAGGCAGCATAGCTCAGCACAGCTCTCTGCCTTCTCCGGGCCCTGTGCAGGCCCCATCTAAAACAGGCCAGGGCCGGCTGCCCCTCTGCGTGGCTGGGGCTGGAGTGCCAGGCACAGAGCAAGGGCACTTGCAAACTAGCCAGCCATAAAGGATCCAACCCTCGTCTTAGCCAGGCAGGAGGCTGAGCCCTCGCCGTGGGTTTGCGATGCGCCGCTGGCCTCAAGAGGGCACCCTCATAATGCAGTATGTGTCCGAGCCCGGAGGAGACGGAGGAGAAGGGGGTGTGCTTGCAAACCGGACCGTTACCTTGGGAGCTCTGCACCCACACACCCGTATGCAGAGCACCCTGCTGATCCCCAAGACGCTTGGGCCGGGCTGTGCCAGGACTTCGGGGGGACTTCACGTGCAGCTCTGCCTGGGCGAAGCGAACATAGCAAGTGTGTGAAATGCCCTGGCAATGAAAGGTAAAGCCCCTAACACAGCCCATCTGCAGCTCCAGCTGCTCTCCCCTTGGACAGCCAGATCCCAATCCCGGGAACTGCAGTCAGGACCTTAGACGCGCTTTGGAAACAACTTCATTTCCATCACTCGGTGCCACTGTTGTCAGCAAATGCTTCACCGGTGGGAGGAATGTGATAGCCTCAGCTCTGCAGAAGGATAGTGGGCAACCTGGGGATGCAGACAGAGGGAGCGGGATAATTAAGAAGCAGCTCAGGCAGCCGGCACAACCCAGTGAGACTCCGCTCTGCTGTGAAGGAGCACATGCCACGCTTAGTTGGCATCGTGTGCTAACAAAGAGAACAAGTCCCATTCCTCAGTTGCTCTTTTGTTCGGAAGCCCGGCGTTCAATTAGGCGCTGCCGTTCTGCATGTAAGAGCCTTGCTCTAGCACTCGTTTGATACGGCCACCCTTTAAATAAAGGGCACATTGCAGAATAGCAGGAGAGGTGCTTCATGTCTAGGGGAATCTCTCCTCTCTCGTGCAGGCCTTTGGATAACCCAAAAAGGGACTTCGCCTGTATGTCTGGCACTGACTCGGTGCCTTTCAGGGCAGGGCTTTGGGAGGTCAGTCAGCCTTGTGGGGATAGGACAGTAGTGCCGATAGCAATTTGCTCATCGTCACGTGCTGATCCTTCGTATGACACTCTCCAGAGCTCTCAGCCACTTGGGATGTGCAAGGTGATGTCTGATCAACCATCAGGAGAAGAGGCCAAAAAAAGTTCTCGTTTAAGAAATCTGCTTGTGTGAGTGTCCGACCTGCGTTAGTAATAACCAGTGCAACACTCGGCCTTGACTCATGGAGGGACTTGTGCACACAGCAACCTCAAACACACGTGGTCCCCTTAGTCTGTTTTAGTCCCTGCATCTCCTTCGGAACAGCTTTCATTTATAGCAATCTCAGTCATTACACTTAATTATTCCAGGTGCAACATTTCCAGGAGTCACTGTGAGTTTTAAGTTGACTCTGGCCCTTTGAACATGCTCCCCGAGTCCTTCCCGAAAGACGGGCAGGCTTGCGGCCCAAAGACACTTCTTCGTAGAAATGCATTTGCTAATGAATGACTCCACTCTTCTGCACTGAGAAGGTGACATGTCTCTTCTTAGCAAAGCTGGACTCCTGGAATCACAAACGTAGAGGTGAAGGTACCACAAAATGTTACCTTATGGCGCAGCTCTACCACCAAAGCCAAGCCACGTATCTTCTGGGTTGGAAAAGCAAGAATCCCCACTTCCCCCCTCCCCTAAACTGCACAGAAGGCTTTGCTTTTGTGCAAAGAATGCGCTGTTTACTATACACCTTACTAGTTCATTAACAACAGTTAATTAGCCCATAGGTCTTTGTCATACTGCAAAGCAAAGCTAATTTTTGAGCTCCCAGCAATCTGCTCTCCTGTCCTTGAAATCTTCGCCTTCTCCCTCCCCGTTCAGTATCGGCTTGGGAGGCAGTTTCTAGGAAGACTGCCAGGTGATCTGTTCTCCATGGGGAAAATCCAATAAGGCAGGCAGCTTTCCCCAGGTCCCCAGGCTTGGCTTTGAGGGAATGAGAAGGGCAGCTTGGATCACACCACCCCGAGCGCTGAAGATCACCAGCTTCTATAGGAGAGAGGAACAGATGGGGTTTGTGTTTCTACCCCTGCTGCTCCTGGTAACTCGCCACCCCCGTGCTGAAGAGCTCTGCTGTGATGGTGATAAGCCGCTATCTTTGTGTGCTTAGGATCAGGAAGGCAGTCAAGCAGATCTGCATTGCTTGGCTCAGGGAAGGGGGAAGAGCAAGCTTTCTGGGCTGTGACCACACAGGTGAGGTGCTGGGCCAGGTCTCTCCAGTGGCTCTGTCCGGGGGGCTACACCTGCATTGCAGACGGGAGAGGCACGGGTCCCCTTGGTCTTAAAAGGCTCATCCCGGCCCTGCTACAAACACCCACGCGGCCTTAAGTTAATGGCCTCGACTTATAGGCGCAGGCTGAAAATGGGAGAAGCCTTCAGATGGCTCCAGCGCCGCACTTGACCTTATCACTTTGCCTCCATCAAACGCAGCCGTCATCTACACCGAGCCAACGGTGCATTGTTCAGACACCAAGCCTAGTCCGACAACCTGCCCCTCCGCCCTCGCCTCCTGCTTCCATAATCATCCCCCAAGCTCAGGCCTTGGGTGCGCAAGGGCTGTGGAGCGGATGTCAAGCATCGTGGTGCTCAGACCCTGCTGGCTCGAAGTCTCGCTCCGAGCAGAGGTGGCTGTTGCACAGGCATGCAGCACCGGCGGGCTCAGCACTGCCCTTCCCAGCTTGTTTTCCTTGTTTATCATAAATAATTGCAATAGCAATTAGTGGTTGACTTTCCATTAATAATTCTCCAATCGCCGCCTTCTAAGAACCAGTTAAACAGAATGTGGTGGATGGTAACAGTCCCTGAATGAGCTGTTTCGGAGAGGAAAGGCTTGCTACGGCAACTTGTTATGCTTTTATCTGCAAGCAAATCTCAGCCTTAGCCGAAGGGAACATGGAGGAGTTGGAGATCGGGGCGATACAGGGTTTGCCGTCCAGCCCAGCTCAATGCCCTTGCTGTTGTCATTCCCGGCCCTGTTTCCAGCAGCTGGCCGATACCCAGCGCTGTGGAAGAAGGCAAAAAGCCTCCCGCAAGCAGTTGGCAGATCCACGTGATGCCCTCACGGCAAAGAGAAACAACTGCTTCTTGGCCCTTGCCCACCTTTGCCGGCCCCGAGGTAGGGGATCTGGTCTCAGCCGGCCATAATGAAGCTTTCTCTCTGCTGAAGTTATGCAGCCCTTTAAAAAAAGAAAAAACCCAACCGCATCAATTCTGCCTCTCGGAAATCCTGGCACGGCTCTTGGCTGTAGGTTTAATAAGTCTTTGTTCCAGGCAAAATTCCCCGGGGAGGCAAGACTTGGTCTAATAATAATTTAAAAAAATAGATCAGCCCTGGATCTCTGGAGTGGGCCGGTCTCCTTGCGCGGGGGGTCCCGGGCCAGGCCGCGCCAGCGCCTGGGAGCGCTCCTGCGCACCAACACCCGCCGAGGGGTTGGGGACCCCCGGGGGAGGGCCTGGGAAGCGGTTTGGGCTCTTCTTGCAGAAAGGTGGGCTTATCAAAAGAAATGATTTCCCAGGTCTGCACCCAGGGGCCAGCCTGGCCCCTGCTCGAGGGCAGCGGCTTTCCCAGCCCGGCCTCTCCCGCGGGCGCGCAGCTCCCTGCTCAGCACCTGGCAAGGATGGGCCCCGAAGGAGCGGGCCCCAGGGAGCCGCCCAGGGGTGCTGCGGCCCCGGGGGGGGCTCCCAGGGCTGGAGCAGCCCCCCGCACCGGCCCGGCTCCGCCGCCTCCCGGGGGCGAGGGGGGAGCCAAGGGCAAGGGGAGC
>NW_005842225.1:274239-276270 GCF_000455745.1 Alligator sinensis
CCGCCCCTCGCTCAGCGCCAGCGGCGAGTTCTACGACGTCGCCTTCAAGGTGGGTCCGGGCTGCAGCCCCTTCCCCGCGGCCCCTCGGGGGTCCCTGCCCAGCCCTTCCCCGTGTCCCCCGCGGTGGGGCTGGGTCTCAAGCGGAGCGGGAAGCCGGGGCAAAGGCTAGGGATGCTCCCGCGGGAGCGCTCCCTCTGGGCAGGGGGGAGACGGGGTCTCTGCACAAGGGGCCGAGGAGGAGAAGCCGGCGAAGAGCCCACCCTTCCCTCCTCGCGGGCTCTTCTACCCCGCCAGTGGGGTCTTCGCCTCTAGCACTGGCTTTGCTCGGCGGCAGCGGGGAGTTGGGAGAGAGCGGCCTGGCTCCCTCCACGCGGTGTCCGGGGTCCGAGCCTCTTGACACAGGTCCCTGCAGGACCGAGCTCTCCGAGCTGCAAAGCGAGGAGTGGACCCGGAGCTTGCTTTCTTTTGTTCCCTCTGGGCGCTGTCACCTCTGCTCCCCCCTCGCCGCCTGCAACGTGAATGGGGCTCTCAGCCCCGCTCCCCTGGGCCGACCCTGCCAACGACATGTCATGCGTTTTGTGTCTTTATTTAGGGCCTGGGCCGCTTGTTCTCTCCATTTCCGTTACTTCCAGGGCCCCTCTCACCTTTGTCTGTGCTTGCCAATTGAAATACATTTGCAGAGCCTCTTTCTCCAACCTCAGACTTGCTGCCAACCCAGCCCAGAGCTCTATTTCTGGGGGCTCTATTTTTTGGGCCACGAGGCCCCGCGACCCAGCCGGCCGAGCAGGTCTTGCCTTGAGCGCAGCCTTTCTGCATCGAGCGTCGGGAATTAGGCTGCGAGGGGACCAATGCATGTTGCAGCAAGGTACAGCGTGGAGGAAGACTTGGTGCCTTTGGCAAACAGCACGGCCGCGACGGGATTGAAATTCAGTGCATGTCATAATAGATCATTGGCTTTTTAAAAAGCAAATTTAGTGCTCCGGAGAGGTTGCCAGCTCCGTGGTCTGGGAGCCTGGACAGTGCTGTTTGTCTCTGGAACGGCAGCTGTGTCGGCTCCCTGCCCCAGAGCTGCTCCGGCTCGCACCCCTGCGTGCCATTTGTTCGGAGCCCCTCCATCCTCGGCCCTGCAGAGCTGGCCAGGGAGGGAGGCAGTAGCTTTCCAAGGTGGGACACCTGCCTGTTAGCACCTGGGCTGGGAGCACAAGGTGTTTCAAATGAGCCAAAGAGCATCCGGGAGGTGGAGACCAGTTCCAGGTGCTGTTTTTGACTTGGCTTCATCTCTGAAGCCATGGCAGAGAGCACCCTGTTAAGCACTGACCTGTCAAACTCTGCTTCCCCTTTGCTCGAGGCCTCTGGTCGCCAGCAAAGGTCACTACCAGCCGCGAGAAGCGCAGGCGTGGGGCCAGGCGAGCAGAGCGACGGCGGCCCGCGGCCCCAGATGAGAATCAGGCTGGCGGGGAGATGGACAGGGCCCATTGTGGAGGCCGCTCAAGATAATGAGAAGCTCGGAGAAAATCAGAGTGGCTTTTTATAGAGTCGGTGCCTGAACCTGGAAAGATTTCTGGGCTGCTTTGTGCTGCTCTCTCACAATGAGTTGAACCAGTGCAGTTTCCCCCCTCCTCCTTTGCCCTTTTGTTGTGAGTAAGCGTCCCAGCTCTGCCCATGCCACTAATCTTCCTGCACTTGGACAGGCTCTGAATGGTACGGCGGGTGCTGAGAAATTGGTGTGGACCCGCTCCTCTGCCTACAGATCTGGTGCAGAGCTCTGCCCTGCCCTGCCCTGCAAGAGCCTGCTGCAGGCGAAGAGCGGGTCCTTGACTGCCAGACCAGGCTAATTTGATGCAAACAAGTCTCTGGAAGGAGCGTGGCCTCCTGCCTGGCTGTGGGGGGACGAGCCGGGCTTTTTCCATGGCCCTTCTTGTTGATACAGGTGTCCTCTGGGCTGTCGTCTCCTGACTTCAGTGGGTTTGGGGTCTGCAAGGGCCTGAGTTGGACCCTCCCCTCCCAAATTCAGTGGCGGGGGAGGGGAAG
>NW_005842225.1:276301-290960 GCF_000455745.1 Alligator sinensis
AGAAGTTGTGGGTGCTCTGCCCCTTGACAATTATCCACAGAAAAAGCCCCCGGGAAGCTCGTGAGAGCCGTGCACAGCTCTGCTCCCAGCGCTTGGTGTAAAAGGCAGACACGGCCGAGACTGTCAGGTGCTGTCAGGCCCAGCTCCAGGAGGAGATTGAGGGACTTCCCTCCCATTAAAAATAAGGGGCACCGGCCCTGAGCGGGCTTGCACACAAGTGCCTGCGAACGGTCACAGCTGCCTGCGCTGCGTCCTTCAGAGGTGCAGAGCTGATGCAGAAGAAGGCTACGGAGGCGACACGATTCAAGCATCTTTTAAAAACCTGCCAGGTTCTGCAAGCAGGGCTGGTTGAATCCTCTTGACCATTGCCCACCAGGATAGCCGGGGTCAAACTGTGATGCCTTCTCTCCTCCAGCCCCCCGCTTGCTGGAACTGCCAGGCTGATGCAGACCCGGCCTCCGGTCTCCAGCCTCTGGTGTGGCCAGAAGCAAATCGGTCTAGGAGCGGTGTGGCTGGGGTGCCTACATGCAGGTCTCGTCCTAGCCTCTTGTCTGAGACCCTGAAGCACAGGGTTAAACACCCCTCCAGCAGGGTTTTTGGGAAGCATTAACTATTCCTACTCTGGGCATCCTTGTTATCCATACAGATGTTGGCTCCCTCGTGGCTCTTGCCACCCTTTGGTCTCACTGAACATCCCCTTGTTCTTGTGTTCTGGGATGGGGAGAGCAAAGCTGCCCCCGTGTCGCTCTGTGGACAAAGCAGAGGCTTGAACCCTATTCTCTCGGGTCAGATTTGTGCAGGGATCTGTACGTGTGCCGTCCATACGGCAATATTGGACCTCAGCAAAGAGCGTTCCTAGGTAGAGGAGCAGCCGGCACTGTGGATTTTCTTCCTATGCAGGGAGGTTAAACCAGACTCCAGGGAAGCAACAGTGTGCACAGCTGGAGCGCAGATGTCTCGACACCCCTCGCACGGCCACTTGCCGGTGCCTGGGTTTTGCTGAGCTCGCGGAGGTTACCGGGTGCACGCGTAGTGGGTGGTTTCTGATGAGGATGCATTGTACGCGGTTCAGACCTGACCCGCGGTGATCACTTAGCAAGAAACTATTAAACGCAGTCATGGACTAATGAGCTGCTCGGGGAAAATGGCAATTCGTTTTAAGAGCGGCATAATCACGTCATTCAAGTGTAAAACTCTAAATCGAAGGATTTTTTTTTTCTTTAAAAAAAAAAAGAAAAGAAGAAAGCTGTGTTATAATTAGAGTTCAAGCTCTAGGAAGCTGTCTTCTTGCTTGACTGACACCTGGGACCTATTTCACGTTCCCTTCGGAGACAAAATTTCCTGAAAACGAACTTGGGAGGATCAGGAGATCTCATGACGTAAAGCACAGGCCGCATGCAGGGACCTGCTCCCGGCTTGGCTGGGGGGTCTTGGAGAGAAGCGCTTGGCTCCTGTGTCCGTCCTTCCCCCCTGCATGCAGTGGACCTGATCTAAGCCGGCTCTGAGAGCAGCGAGGGCCAAGTCGGCTGCAAAGCAGCTGGAGACGTGGCAGCTGGGGACTTCTGCGTAGGTTTTCATACACAGTTGAATTTGCCCAGAAGGAGCTGCTCGTATCCAGCCTCCGGCTCGCCATCAAATTGACCTTCTTTGTGGCAGGCTGCTCCGGGGGCTTTCCAGCTCTGCTTCGGAGCCAGGCTGGGGGCAGGGTGCTGGGCAGTGCTGGGCATGGGTCTCTTAGATCATGTCCTTACAAGCAGAGGACTGCTCTCTCCCCTGGGTTTTGGTAGCTATTAATCTGCTGCGCTGCCGCGCTTAGGCGCAGGCCTTGCTGTCTGCGTGAGCAGCCCTCGGTGCTTCAGTGGGGCTTCGGGGCAGCTAGTCCCAGCCGCTGTAATTGCGTTTCCCCCTAGGAGAGTCCTTCTCCTGTTTTCCAAGCGGCGCCTGAATCCCACCCTTCTCCTTCCTTCTCTGCAGGTGATGCTGGTCGGTGACTCTGGGGTTGGCAAAACCTGCCTGCTGGTGCGGTTTAAAGACGGCGCTTTCCTGGCCGGCAGCTTCATCTCCACGGTTGGAATTGACTTCAGGGTAAGGTGCTGTCAAGCAGTTCTAGAAACCATTTTTTCCCCCTATTTCCTTCCTTGTGTGAGCGGAGATGCCAGCCTCTGGTTCTCGGGCGGTTGAATTTGATGAGCATCACACCCGGGGAATAATGAAATGTCTCGTCTTCAAAATGACCGGCTCCTCTCCTCCAGGGCACTGCTAGGGTTACACATCTGGGCACGGCACAGCTGGCGGGTTATTGCTCAGCGCCAGGGTTGTAACGATTGCCCCCTAAACAAGGAGGAACGCATGCCTTCGATTGACCAACGCTGGTGACCTCTGGGGAATTGCGAGGACCACCTGTGGACGCTCCATGGCTGGTTTGGTGTATTGTGTTTGGGTTGCGGTGCCGTCCTTGCAGGTGTAGGGCATCCTGGTGGGGCCGTATGAGCTGCCACCCTCGCTGGGAGGAGGGAGGTTTTGCGGGGGAAACTAATGTCTTGAGTGCTGGGAACGGGAGGACAGGAGGCTACGGGCCAGGGGCTCTGGTTCAATCCCCGGCCTCCCCTCCCCTGCCCCGTCTCTCCTTGGAGACGGGCCGGGTGGCGGATGTGCCCGATGGGAGGAGGAATCCATGCAGCCTCTGGAAGCACACTGGGGGGGGTTGCCTGGCAGCCGTGCCCCTGTGATGGGCATTGCTATGCGAGGGCCCTCCACGGCTTGGAGACTGGCTAGCCACACGTGGGTCACACGAAGGAACCGGTTGCAATTCTTCCCTCCTCCCAGGCGCTGCTCTGTGCTGCCTGAGCACCAGGCATGAAACCACCGTCCTCATCACGTGTAGTTAAGAGGCCACATGGCGCATTTCATGCACAGATACCCGAAGGTTTCCCATGCATCTATCTAAATTCTCCCTCTCTTTTTTTTTTCTTCTTTCACCTCCGAGAGTCCCAATTGCCTACGAACAGCTGAAGTTTGCCTCCAGATTTAAATCATACGTAGGCTTTTTATTATTATTTTTTAAAACCAGAAGCCAGTCTTTATGCAAAATATTTTCATACGTTGAATAGCCCCAGCTCCTAAAATCCGTATAAGAGCCATAAATAAATCAAAACGCCTTGCAGTGTTTGCAAGTGAAGCTTTGCACTGTTGTGCTAATGCATGAGACCGGGGAGCAGAGTGGAGTGGGAGCTGACTGTGAATAGATGTGGACCCCCGTGGTCTGTTTTCAGCGTCTCGGCTCAGAGATGCAAACAAGTAAACAGCCAGCCTCTGTGGTGCAGAGTCAATTAGACCATTAGAGTTTGTTCAGTTCGGGTAATCTAAAGTGGTGCGAGGAGCGAAGGGAAAGACTTCTGTTCTCTGAAAACGTAATAATAATCATTACGATGCTGCCGCAACCCCTCTCCCCAGAGATGCTTGCCTTTGAAAAAGGCCTGCGTGCTGCGATTTCAGTTGAGAGAGACCTCGTGTAAAAATAGTACCCGCTGCTTGGGAACCTGTTGCCTCTGCAAGATCTTAAGATCTCCGGCTTATAAATCTGGGGCCGCTCTGTCAGTCTCCTGGCTCTAAGTGAGTCTCGGCGTCGTTCTGCTTTGTGCTGGGGAGCTCTTAACTAGAAACGGTTGAGAACCACCGGTGTAAAAAATAATCTGCAGCCAAATTTTGCATGCATCAGATGGCTAGATGACGGGGACCGTGCCCGCTCTCCGAGCAGTTCTGCATGCACGAGAGTTTCAAAGCTTCTTGTGAGCCCGCTACTGTTGCCTGCGGCATGGGTGAATGAATGTACAGACCTTTGCAGGGAGGAAGGAGAGCCCTGCAGAACTGCTGATGATTGGAGACTTTTCCTTTGCCACGCAAATGCCTTGATACGCCGGCAAGCAAAGGGAGCCGGGCTGCTTGGCGCTCTGGCAGGCGTGCCTCTGGAGGCAGCGAGCAAACCTGCTGTGCAAATGTCTGAGCCGAAGCCACTCTGGCTGAGACGATCAGTATTCCAGAGCCATCGCCGTGAGAGACGGCTCGGGTGGGAACAAAGCACAACCTCAGCCTCCTGGTTCTCAGAAAGTGTGCTGTTTACCTGGCTGTCAAATGCAAAGGGATGGGCATCCGGCACGGAGAGCATAGATTCATAGATTCATAGATGTTAGGGTCGGAAGGGACCTCAATAGATCATCGAGTCCGACCCCCTGCATAGGCAGGGAAAAGAGCTGGGGATCGATGTCGCCCGCCAGATGACCCCAGCTAGATACTCATCTAACCTCCTCTTGAAGACCCCCAGGGTAGGGGAGAGCACCACCTCCCTTGGGAGCCCGTTCCAGACCCTGGCCACTCGAACTGTGAAGAAGTTCTTCCTAATGTCCAGTCTAAATCTGCTCTCTGCTAGCTTGTGGCCAGTATTTCTTGTAACCCCCAGGGGCGCCTTGGTGAATAAATACTCACCAATTCCCTTCTGTGCCCCCGTGATGAACTTATAGGCAGCCACAGGGTCGCCTCTCAACCTTCTCTTGCGGAGGCTGAATAGATCCAGTTTCTCTAGTCTCTCCTCGTAGGGCTTGGTCTGTAGGCCCTTAACCATACGAGTGGCCCTTCTCTGGACCCTCTCCAGGTTATCCGCATCCCTCTTGAAGTGCGGCGCCCAGAATTGCACACAGTACTCCAACTGCGGTCTGACCAGCGCCCGATAGAGGGGAAGTATCACCTCCTTGGACCTATTTGTCATGCATCTGCTGATGCACGATAAAGTGCCATTGGCTTTTTTGATGGCTTCGTCACACTGCCAACTCACGTTCATCTTGGAGTCCACTAGGACTGGCCATGAGGCCTGTGGCCATGGCTGGGGGCAGCATGGCGGGCTGGACCGGTGACCCAGGGCTGGGAGGACCGTCCCGGCTGATCCGGGGTGCTGCTGAGAGCAGCGTCGCGTGGCTGCGGTGCACGGTGCCAGTTCCCCCAGCCACGCCGCAAAGGTGACGAGTCTGCGGCTGGCTGGAGCATTCCCGGAGAGCGCTCTTTGCTTGGAAAGCCCCATCCTGCAAGAGCCTTTCCAAAGGCACACGCCTGGCTTTCCAACAGCATTTGGGTTCATTTGTGTGCTTAATGCTAGTTGTGTGTGCATTCAGCGTTGGTGCCAGGTGGGCAGGAGCAGCCTAGGTTTTAGATGACCTAGTGCTCTTACCTGGACAGGACTGCCCCTGGGAGCAAGATGCTTAAAAGCCCAGTTTTGGCTTCCAGGAGAGTTATAGCCGGGGCAGCAGTAACAGGCCTCTCCCTAGCTATGCCTTGTCCTTTGCAGAGGTGCAGCCCATCCCTGCTCCGCTGGAGGGACAGTGCATTTTGGGGCGACCCTGGGGTACAGCGTGCTCTGCTCCTGCCCCGGGGAGGTGGAGATTTCCCTGCAGCATTAGGCTCGCGGTGCCATTTCTCGGCGCAGCACCAGGGAGAGTGGCCTTGTTCCCTGCCACTGCTTGCAAACACCGCCTGGTTTATCTTTATATCATTTTGTGCTATAATTAAGGGAGAGTGGTCCGGGGAGAGGAGACTCTATGGCAATAAACATGGCATTTACTCTCTTGTAAAAGCTGACGAGAAGCCGTTTATTGCCCGGGGAGCTGGAGCCAGGAACGCCTTGTACATCCTGCCTTATTTGTTTTCCTCGCTATGGCGTCTTGCTTTGCACCAGGTTCTCCACTCCTGGCCATGGCAAGGGCTGATCCAGCAATGGGAGGGAAGGATGCAGCGTTTGCATCCAGCGCACCAGGCAGGCAGCTCCTGTCTGTGGCTGTCTCGGAGAAGGGCTCTGCGTGCTGGTGTGCACGGCTTTCATTTCTACTAAGCTTCTCTAGGTCAGTGATTCTCAACCGGGGTCCTTTGAGATCCTTTGAAGGGTGCCTTGACACGTGAGGAGATGAGCAGAGGCGCACGGGCTCAGGCTCCTCCCTGCCCAGCCCCTCTGCACGGAGGTAAGCGCTGCAATAAATACGCGGTGCTTGACACGGGGTACGGGTCAATTCACACAAGTTACGGAGCGGGGTTCGAGTCTACCGAAAGGCGCCTCGGGTCTAAAAAGGTTGAGAACTGCTGCTCCAGGTATTGCACTCTTGAAGGGAAGCTGCAGAACGACTGAGCAGGGGTAGGATGAGTGTGATAAATGGTGCCTGCCTGGCAAAGACCAGCGCATAGACAAAAGGACCGTGCGGTTCCCGGATTGCTTGGATTTCTTGAGCCCAGGCAGGTATCGGGAGCCGCAGGGCAGAGCTCAGCCAGGGGTCGAGTGATTTTTCACATGCTTTTCAGCAGAGGTATTTTGCCATTGACATCCTGAAGTGCTCCAGCCCGTTCTGGAAGGGGCCAAAACATGGGGGAACGAACTTGGGACAAAGTCAGCCTCCCCACTTTGCTTTTGGTTTGAATTTTTGAGAGCGCATCATTGGAAAGGGCCTGTTTCTGGTCCTCCCTAGTGGGATAAGATGCGGTGTGGTAAGCCAGGGTGCGAGTCTGCACCATGTGAGCTACCCCACGATACGTGCCTGTATGCACACCTGTTCCCTGCAGCGATTGCACCGGAGCATAGCCCTGTCACTGGGGCCACCTGCTGTCCACTCCTCTTCAGTCTCTCTGTGCCCTCTCCCCAACACTCTTGCTAATGTACCGCGTGCACACGGGCGCCAATCCCAGAATAGCTCATGCACGGTAAATTCACAGTTCGCTTCGCCTCTTGGTAAGCGCCCAGATCGCTGCCCTCCCAGGAAAGCTGAGCCAAGCGTGCAGGGGCCGGGGGCAAGGGTGCACGTGAGCAGGTAATAAAGGCCGACTGAATGAGTGCTCATGGAAAAGGCCGAGAGTTGCAGAGACCTTTGGACCGAGCGCGTGGGTGTGCGTGGGGCTGGCTGCTTTGTTTCCTTTCCATCCAGACAGATGCTCTCCGGGAGCGTCGCTCTGCCGTGTTCCCCCAGCCCCGGTTTATAGCCACAGCTGGGGTTGATTTGTTTTTTCCCTCCAGCAGAGCCCGGCGCCGGCACCGTCCGTGCCCGTTGCTGACATCTTGCTGCAGTCGGGCAGGTGAAAGCAGCCTCTGCCCGGCCTGCAGAGTATTTCCAAATAACAGTGCAGTGATTCCCTTTGAAACCCCCTTTTAGCAAGGCTTAGATGTTCAAAGCCTTCTCTCCGCGGCGGCTTTGCTGACAATTTCTGTAATGGGGAGCCAAGATTGAGCCTGTTTCACAAATAACATCCCAGTTCACCCAGTCACTTTGGAGACAAAGCAGCCGCCTCTGAAATGGGTGCAGTGAGTTCTCTCTCGCGCGGCGCTCTGCTTTCTTCCAGAGTAAATAAATCGGCGTAGCTCAGCCGACATCAATAGGTCGGAGTTTGCTAATACCGGCTGAAGAGCTGACGCCGTAGCCCCGTGCGAGTGTCCCTGCTGCCCCCCTTATGAAGGGGAGAGCTGGAAGGGGAGAGTGCTGCGTTGCCTGCTACTCCTCTCTTAGCAGACTCCAGGTGAGGAGGGTCTGCGTGGCTGAGCCGTCTCCTGGGCCGCGGGATGGGGTGCTCAGCAGCTCCTGACCTTGCTGATGTGCAACAAGTCGGCGGTCTCGAGTACTAAAGCAGCAGTCATCAGCTGCCTTCTCCCCCAGGCTTGCCTTGAGAGACTCCCGGCGTCGTCTTATCTGTCCCTGAACCATCCGTTTCTCCCGAGCGGACGAACGTGGCGGTATCTTGAGATGCTTTCCGCTCGTTCGATAGCCTCCGGGTAAGCGCGACGCAATCCGATGTCCAAGGGAAGAGAATTGATTTCAGACAGGCATATTTTCCCTGCCTGGGAAGCATCTGCATTTGGGAAACTATTTACTTGAGATTGGAAACGTAACGCGGGCCCTGAAAACAAACACACCTGTTCCCTCCGTGCGCCGGCACCGAGGCACGGCTGTTCTCAGGCTGCCGTCTCAGAGCCCACGTGCAGCCCAGCGTGCGGAGGAAAGAAGCCTGAAGAGCAAACCGCGCATGGCCCGCGAACCCGGTTAAGAGCGGAGCAGACCTCTCTGCACGCTCAGTCCTTAAAACAGAGCACGTCTGAAAGAGAAAATCACCCCGCCGTTGGAGCTCCCCGTTGCGTTCTTGGCAGCAGGGCCGGCTGTTTGACGCAATACTTATAAAGGCTTTTCCAGGCCGGAGCGACGATGATGTTTGAATGAGGGGGTGTCTGCGGACTCGGGATCATGCGTGCAAAACTGGGAAATTGCATCCCATCCACAGAGGCTTTCCGGGTCTGGACAAGTCAGTTCTTCTCCGGACGCGGCCGTGCGTTCGGTTCGCTCGCACCCCGACGCATCAAAGCGCTGACGGGCGAACCTACATCCTGTCACCGCTCCATCTGCTCCCAATCTTTCCTGATCGGGGATGCTTTCCTCGGCGTAGGACTTGCAGCTGCTCGGACACCTGGATATGCTTGCGACGTAAGGGGCAGGATCAATGCATGGGAACAGTTTGGCTTGATCAGTAATAGGGCCAAGGTGGGCGCTTGCAGACTTATTCATCAAAGGTGTGCTATTACTGCACTACTGCTTGTTTTCACTATCAGGAGTTTTTATGCTGAGAGATGCAGAAATGGCGACAAGGGGAAGAGGGCCGGGGGAGGCTGCACTGACGGGGCTGGGACGATCCTGAGTAGGGACATACAGGGAGAGGAGCGATGGAGAAGGTCGAGATGGAAGGATGTAGTCAGGAAAGACGCCAACGGACGGGGGTTATGAACAGAAGATACCACGGACTGGAATAAATGGAAAAGGAGGATCCAAGGAGCGACCCCGGCAGTGGCCCAGGACTCGGAGCCGAAATGAGAGAGGGGAAAAGACACGTGCGTGCTCTCTCGCTTTCACTGCTCCCTTCCTAACAGGCAAGCATCGAGAGCACATCTCCGTCGGCACTGATTACGGCAAGCCACGCTCTTCATTTCCACCCACGCGCCTTGCCAGTCTGGCCGCTCGTGGCCTGCTTCCGATCTCTGCCATCTCGGGAGGATTTTCCAAGGCGCTGTTTTGTTCCCAAAGCTTCGTGGCACTTGTTTCTGGCGCCTGCTCGAAGGAGTCGGACTTCTCTCCCTCTTCAAGGACAGCGCATTCGGTAACGAGCTCCCGGTAGCAATGCTCGCTTGTGTGAGAGGTGTGAGCCGGGATGTGCGAAGTCCTTTGCACCTCTGCAGTGGTTCAGGTGACAGGAATTATTCTGCCTTTCAGACTTTCTTTTCCCTGCCTTTCTTATGCAACCGGTTTGCTAGTAGAGCAGCTGCTGGGTCCATCACGCCACGCCTTCCCTTTGCATGGCTGTGACAGTCGCTTCGGCCCCAAGCACCGGGCCCGTTGGGGAGCTGGTTGTGACCTGCGCCTCGAGTCTGTGCCCGTCCCGTGACACTTTCCCTGCTGTACCCGCCTGTTCCTGCCTGCCTTTTTTTTTTTTTTTTGGCAGGCAGCATCTTCAAACTTGCAAGAACCTCGCCCCAAGTGTTGATTAAAAGTGTTAGGTACTTGCTGTGCCTGTGATCTGAAACAGGCACAAAAATATAACCTTGTCAGCTCTTTCAGTGTCCTTAATACCCAGACACGGCACAGGGCGTTTGGATTCATCTTGCAGAGAACAAGCACTTTTCCTCTAATAGCTCCTGATTTTTTTTTTTCCGCCCCCCAGGACTGTTTGCAACACTTCCTCAGATCTCCTGTTTCTCTTGGAGGATTTCCATGAGATCAGGCTGCCTTTCAAGTTGCTAGTAAGCAAGGGTGTGAACAGTAACTTTCTAGTGCTTGTCTTTTCCCAGTACAGCGACTAGCAAAAGAGAGAGAGGGGACTGCTGGCCTGGGAGAAAAAGAGGCAAGGGTACGTGCAAATAAGTGTAAAATACTGAGCCAGTGTGTGAATTGATATAATCCACGAGTTACTTTGGTCTCCTGGAAGGCAGCAGGGGCCAGTGGTGAGAGCAAAGCTCTCTGTCAGGCCCCTCGCACCCTGATCCCGACGGCCAACCACCCCAGCTGCCAACGCTAACCAAGTCACCCATGCTAGCTCATGGCCCCCTCCCCTTCTGGACTTCGGCAGCTGGACTTCAAACATTAGATTTTGTGCTGGATGCTGCGCGCTTCCTTTCTGCAAATTTAATATTTAAAAATGTTTTTCAACTTTCCAACCTTCTCCCCCCTGGCCCAGCGACGGTGGCACCAAAAGTCAGTCTGAAAATCTCACAAATTATTTCCTGGGTTGTTTTGTACATTGAGGACCCATACACGTGCATTTACACCGGCTTCAATTTACTGCGCAGTAAGTGGGAATAGCCCAACGTCTACACAGGCAGGCATTGAGGCGCATTAGTGCTGTGTGCGGACTGACCTGGGACTAAAGTCAGTCCAGACGCATGCTGTTACTGCGCAGTAAGGCATTTACATGTGCATTACTGCACAGTAACTAATTGGGTGTAAATTTGATACCTGCATGATGCAAATATCAAATTTATGCTCAAGCCAGCATTAGTCGCCATATTTACTGTGCAGTACAGGTGTGCATGTGTAGACACTAATTTTGGTTACTGCACAGTAAGTGCACATGTGTAAATGTGCTCCTAGACAATCAAGCTATGGTTACCTTGCTTCTCCAGTATTATCTGGCAAAGCTGAGCGTATTGGAGTAGTCATGTGCAGATTAGAAGAGAAAAGGGATCGTGTACAGAGCCTGGAAGTTATCAGACCTTTTCAAAGTTGGTAATAATTCTTTTGGACATGAAGGCAGATTTCTGATTGCGCACCTCTCTTCCCATTAAGGCAATCCTATTTGCAGTAACTGTCTAATTGTACCTCTCTCCTCGCATGACAAGGCCAATGAGTGTATTTTACTTGATAGCACGGGAAGCTTCTGCCACATGGGTGCGTTTGCTTTTAATCTGTGTATCTAATAACAAAACTGTTGCCGCACAATTTCTTATTTTTGGGGGTGGGAATCCAGGGATTTGGAAGCAATTGTTTTGATTAAAGTAAATTAGGGATAAATTGTTCCAAATAGGCTGTAATCAGGGGACTCTGTGCAGACAGTCGTGGGGCAATCAGGGCGTAATGGAAAGTGAAATTAATTATTTTGTCCTGCTGTGGGAAGACCACGGTAAAGTGTGCTGAGAATCGGCTGCAGATATATCGAGCTGCTTTGTATGCCCAGCTCCTCTGGCTGAGGCTAATAGTCTACAGGCACTGAAGCTTTGTACCGAGTCCTGCAGCCAGTATTGCTACCCTCGTTTCACAGTGCGGGGGGAGATAGCTCGGGTGGCTTGTTCGAGGTTGGAGGCTGGACTCGTGGGTGGTTAGGAACAGGCAGTGCGGAGCCTGATACAGCGGACTTTGCTCCGGCCGTTGGACTCTGCTGCCTTCCATGCAGCCCAAATGCACCAAGTGCTCCAGTAACACGGCGGGTTGGGTCAAAGGTTCGCGAGCAAAGGTTCGCCGGGATGATACTCGGGGGCAACCAGCATGGGTTCATTAGGGGCAGGTCCTGTCAGACCAACCTGGTGGCCTTCTACGACCAGGTCACAAAATCACTGGACGCAGCTGTCGCGGTGGATGTAGTCTTTCTGGACTTTAGGAAGGCTTTTAACACTGTCTCCCACCCCATTCTCATTAAAAAGCTAGGCAACTGCGGCATTGATGCCTACACAGTCAGATGGGTCGCAAATTGGCTGGAGGGCCGCACCCAGAGAGTGGTGGTGGACGGGTCATGTTCGACCTAGAGAGACGTGGGCAGTGGGGTCCCCCAGGGCTCGGTCTTCGGACCTGCGCTGTTCAACATCTTCATCAGCGACTTGGACGAGGGGGTGAAAAGCACCTTGTTCAAATTCGTGGATGACACTAAGATGTGGGGGGAAGTGGGCACGCTAGAAGGGAGGGGCAGGATACAGCTGGACCTGAACAGGTTACAAGGGTGGGCGGATGAGAACAGGATGGGTTTCAACACTGACAAGTGCAAGGTGCTGCACCTGGGGAGGAAGAGCCAGCAGCATCCCTACAGACTGGGGAACTCCCTTCTCGTCAGTGCAGAGGCAGAAAAGGATCTTGGAGTCATCACTGATGCCACAATGAACACGGGCCGACAGTGTGGGGACGCGGTCAGGAAGGCCAACCCTACCTTGTCGTGCATCCACAGATGCATCTCGAGCAGGCCCAAGGAGGTGATCCTCCCCCTCTACGCGGCACTGGTCAGGCCGCAGTTGGAGTACTGCGTCCAGGTCTGGGCGCCGCACTTCAGGAGGGATGTGGACAACATGGAGAGGGTCCAGGGGAGGCCACCCGCATGATCAGGGACAGCAGGGCAGGCCCTACGAGGAGAGGCGACGGGACCTGAACCTGTTCAGCCTCCACAAGAGAAGGCTGAGGGGGGACCTGGGGGCCGCCTATAAACTTACCAGGGGGACCAGTGGAGAACGGGAGAGTCTCTGTTCCCCCGAGTACTACCCAGAGTAACAAGGAATAACGGCCACAAGCTGTTTGAGAGCAGGTTCAGACTAGATATCAGGAGGCGCTACTTCACTGTCAGGGCGGCTAGGATCTGGAACCAACTTCTAAGAGAAGTGGTGCTGGCTCCTATCCTGGGGGTCTTTAAGAGGAGGCTGGATGAACACCTAGCTGGGGTCATATGAGCCCAGTTTTGTCTCCTGCCCAGGGCAGGGGGTCAGACTAGAAGACCTGCAAGATCCCTTCCGACCCTACATCTATGAGCAAGCGCTGCGGGTCTGTCACCACCAGGCCACACTGCCTCCGTGGTGCTGCAGAGCCCGGCACGGGTAAAAGATACCGGTTTCTGGGGAGTTCTGCCTTGCTCTGATCGCTACGGCTGGTGGGTGGCCCTGGCTGACTTTTAAGGGGACCTTTGAGTCTCCCAGCAGCAGGAGATGTCTCCTCAAGATGCACGTGCACCGTGCAGGACAGTTCAAGGGCAGAGACCAGCAATGCCGTTCCAGTTTGTCCTGCCGTCCCCGTGCTACAGGGGGCAGAGACAAGGTGCCAGGCAGCAGACCCGCAGGCTGCGGGAACATCCCCCGTCATGGGAGAGCAGAGCCGCGGGGCCGTTCCCACAGCTGGGCGCCAAGCCCTGTCCCCGGTGCACTTTGCCAGGCTTTGTCCCTGCTTGCTGAAGCACAGTGCAGGAACGACGTGTTTGTCTTGGGCTGGGCTGCTCGGCACGCCCACGCTAGAGCCGCCGTCGCACACGTCTCCTGCTGCTTCTCTCCGGTGCGGGCGGCCCGGCCATGGACAGACCCCCGCGCACGTAGGCATCCGCCTGTCCGGTGCAGCGAAGGACCCCCGTCTCTGACACTGCCCTGAAGGAAAGGCACGCTCCTTGTCCCTCCTGCAGAGCGATGGGGCTGGTGGTCTCGCCCTGCCGGAGGGCGTTGAACCGCGAGATCCGCACAAAGCTATTGGGGCGATCTAGCTGGAGCGAGGGGCTGGACTAGATGTGACCCCCTCAGCTCCCTTCCAGCCCGACTTGTCTATGTTTCTGTGATAATAGCTTACAGCGGCCTGAACAGGTGTAGATGAGCAGAAACCCATCTGAAATAAAGCTGGCATCGCGTGTCCTAATGGGCCATTAGTTTTATTTCTCATCATTCTGTGATGTGCAAAACGTCCCACTGCTTGCAGTTTTTCTAATAGTCTCGGAGCAATAACCTTCTTCGGTGCAAATGTTTTGTGCAAGTAGTGCCGCGAGAGCGCAGGAGCCAACTGGAGAGGCTTCTAGTTAAAAATAGAAGGCGGCCAAAGCCCTGCGGTTCTCAGGGCAGAGATGCTAAGATGGTGTCAGCATTGTTTCTTTTGAAAGTTTTTTTTTTTTCCCCCCTTTTTTTGCTTTTTTTGTTATGGCAGGGGCGCAGCCGCTAGCAAACATCCAGTGCTGCTTTTTCAATAAAATGTCATTTCCAAGCCAAATCGGGTCCAAACAAAGCTCCAAATTTTGATGGAGCATGCTCAATTGTTCAAGTCTGTGTGTTGCTACCACTGGCAGGTCTCCTCGTGCCCAGACTCGTCAATGTGCGGCTTCAAATCCATGGCAGGTGTCCTGTGTGCAGGTCCCAAGCCCGGAGGTCTTGGGCTTCAGCTGCCCCCTGGTCTCGTTGCCCTGAGCCAAAAGGCCACAGGAACAAGCTAGGGGGAAAGCCTGAGAGCAATCCCCCATCCCCATAAATCGTGTCAACGTTCAAGCCTAGGAAAGCTCCTGTCTGGAGCACCGGGAGCAGCGAGTGCTGCTCTGCACAGTCCGAGGGCTGGAAAACCATCCTGGCGTCTGCGTGTGTGGCTGTAGGGCTGACAAAATCCGGCACAGGCCCCCTGCTCAGGGTGTGCAGATGCTCAGCTCTCCCTATAGCTGCTGCTGAGACATCATGGAGGAAAAAATCAAATCCCTCAGCTTTAAAATTGGGGTTGAGCAACAAATTTCCAGCTAATGTCTCACCTCCTCGCCCTCCTGTTCCACCCCCCGCCCCGTTTGGGGATCGTCGGTGAGCAGGCTCCTGCTTTCCCACCCCTTGACACCGTTGCCCACATCACTCTGGGCGCTGGCTCCCTTGCAAGCAGTTTGCTGCAGGCGTCTGAGCGTC
>NW_005842225.1:290991-354440 GCF_000455745.1 Alligator sinensis
CATCGCTCCTGCAGTCCGGGTCCTTCTGACTGTGTGCAGGAAGTGAACGTAATAGTTGCCCGGGATGAAATTCCCCTCTAGAGCCAAGGCTGGTCCCAGGGGCTCTGCCCCGTTTAAGGCTTGCCAAAAGAGTGAGCAATGCCAGGACTTTGTGCTGGAGCCCTGTAAGGAAAGGACCGTTTCCCCCTTCGAGTGCTCTCCAGCCTTGCTCTCGCCTCTACTGCGTCCACGGCCAGCCGTGGTCAGAGGCTGTCTCAGGCAGGGGCTCTGGGATCCTGAGCCCTGCTGCAGCGAGGTCATTAAAACTAGGAATGAATGGGCCCAGGCTTCTAATTTCTGCTCGCAGTATTTACCCAGCACTAATTAGAGCTCAATTTGCCCTTTCCCTGCTGCTTTAAACACTCACACTTCTCCTCATTATGGAGTTCAACATGCACCGGCTCATGTTTTGCTTGCTTTAATGGTCTTGGGGAGAAGAGCCTGCGTCCGCTGTCTATTTTAATAGCCACGCGCTTCTGTGATGCATCCAAAATTGCTGGTAGCCGCCTTCCTGCAAACCCCTGCGCCGGCCCCCTCGCCTTTCCTTGAGAGAGTCTCGTGGCTCCGGTCCAAAAGCAAGCGTCTTTTCCAATTTCCTGACCCTTCACTTGCAGGGGCTGTTTTTAAATGATTATCCTCCTTTTCCAATTTGCATTGTGTTCATTACAGGCTCGTTCCTTTTGGAGACTCCTGGCTTCACCAGATTTGTTCTGCTTCTAATGACTCTTGAAGGGGAAGAGCTGTCTTCCTTCCCAGCAGCTTTTCCCTGCAGCGTTGCTGTACCGTCAATCCAGGTGCTCCAAGGGGGTTGCAAAGAGGACGGAGCTGGGCTGGTCTCAGTGGGGGCAGATGGCAGGACAAGGAGCAATGGGCTCCAGCTGCAGCAAGGGAAGTTGAGGCTGGATGTTAGGAAAAACACTCTCATTTGGTGGGTGGTAAAATACTGGAATGGGTTACGTCACCCGGGCCCAAAAATTGGTGTAACACTTCTCCCTACTCTACAGCTGGTCCAGAAAAAGATGTCCCCCAAACCCCCTTGCCGTGGGCACGTGGTGGCTCTCCCATCCATTGGAGGGAGAGTCCACAAGCTGGGTCTGCAGAAGGAATAAGCAACCCTTGGATTGCAGTGTGTGCATGCGTGCGTGTGCGTGTGTGTGTGTGCGTGCACGCGCGTTTCTGATGCTGCGTGGGCTGTACCTGTTCGGTGCATACAAAAAGACTCAGTCTTTTAGGATTGTAAAGCTGGCATTTTGCATGGCTCATTTGTTATTCTGAGCTGGGGAAACCTTTGACCTTTAAAAAAATTGGTATTTCAGACTTCTTAGAAGATGTCGGGGGGGGGGGTGTTCTTTTATTTTCTATCTTTTTCTTTCTTTTTTTCTGTCTTTTTTTTTTTTAAAGTGCATAGTTATAAATCAGCGACACAAATCCTGTGCTTGGGTGATACGAAGGCAGCAGAGTCCTGGGGTAATTATGGGAGCGCAGCTGAAGCTCTTCTAGAAATTGCGGTTGCACAGTGAAGGCTCGTTCTCTCCCATTTTAGCAACCGGCTTGAGAGAGATCATCATAGGGAAGAGGTAAAACCAGAGGGCCAATTAGTTCCCAGGTTTATTCCTTTTTAATTGACGGAGGTGAGGCAAGCTTGCTAATTTGGCCTCTCAGTTCCATCAGGTCCTTTGTGTTAGCTCAAGTAGCTGCATCGAGCACGCTCGCTTGGAAATAACAGGTTGATCTGCCGGCTCCGGGATTGTTCGGCTCTTCACGAGCCGTATCTCCGTCCCCTCTGCACGTACCTCGCGGCTGACGAGGTGTTTACGGCTTTGTGCTTCTCCTCGTCTGCTCCCCGGGTTGCGTGAATTAAGATTTGTATATTAATTGGACCTGAAATTAAAAGTAATGCCACTTTTTTCTTTTCTTCTCTAAATGTTCTCCTTGGAACGAAGCATTAATGAGCTGCCTATTTCCTCCTATTAGTGGAGGAGATGCTTTCCATGCTAATCAGTACTGAGAGACGAGCAGGTGGGGCTCTTTCAGCTGAATTTGGGAGCAGAGCTGGTTTAAACCCTGGATTTTCTGAGGGTTGTGCCTGGCGTCCGCACCCTACACACTGTCTCAAATAGTGTCTGCTGAGCGTGTGTCGGTGCATAGGAAAAGAGCGGGGGGCTGCTGTACTGGAGAGCCTTGCTTCTCGGGGGGCTGGCTCTGAGCTGGGGGGACGTGGCGTTGCCTGGGATCTCACCTGAGCAAGCGAGATCCTGGGTGCCCCCCAGATGAAGGGAAGGGAGACGGAGCTGCGGTACGGGGCCGTGTGCGTGCGGAGGGGAGCGCTTGCAGCGGAGGTCATGGGCTGCTCAGGGCCTGGGTCGTGGTCGGAAAGGCGTCCGTGCCCCTGCTGCGGTCTCTCCAGGTGCTCCCGGGGCAGGTGCATTGGTGTCTCCCCCTCACCTGTTTCAAGGGGGATCTCGCGGATCTCCTGCGCTCAGATTGGGGAGCGAGCCCGGTTCCCCATCTGCTCATGTCGGCAGGTGCCGCTGGGTTTAGGCACCTCCATTTCCTCCCTTTAGGAGCCTGGTGGTTTGGGGGCATTGGACCCAGCAGGCTTAGCTGGTGGGATGAAGTGTGAGAGGAAAAGGGCCTTAAGCAGCAGACATGGGCTCATCCCCTCTCCTCTGACTCTCCACTGCAGGGCGGGGAGACGGGCTCTCCTGACACAGCGTCGTAGCAGAGCAGAGCTAACTGGTGTCCCCCCAGCCAAACCCAGATCCTCCTGCGCCCGTGGGGCTCTTGGGCAGGTTTGGGTCACTTGTGATCACTTTAATGGCTGTAGCCTGCTGCTCTCTCTGACCTCATCCCTGTGCCTGAAGAAGGGCGATTGCGCCCGAAAGCTTGCAAAGAACTTTTTTCCAACTACTCCGTTGGTCTAATAAAAGATATCCCATCTACCCAAAGAGCCTGGCCTGCCCTCTTGAAAAGGAGAAATCCCAGCTCTCTCTGTAGCAATGGATGTTGCGGGCGCCCTTGCAATGGCGACGGCTGTCTGCACAGAGATGGCTCAGCGCTGGGAGAGCGTGCATGGATGCACACTCGCATACAGACCACGCTGAGGTGCCAGGAGCTGTTTGCAAGCTGGCAGCTTGAAGCTGGCTTGTTGAACCGGTCCTCTTCTAGAGCCCGAGCTTTACCCGCCAGTCAGCGGTGTGCCTGCAGCTGGATGGAGCTCAGGGACCCAGGCCAGGTTAACCCTGGATTTAGGGTTTCTACGGTAAGTGTTAAAGAAACCTGACCAAGAAGCATCTTGTCTGGTGAATCTCAGCTCTGGGAATTTTGGTAGCTTTTGTTCAAAAGCAAATGAGCTTCCCTTCCTCGTCGGCACCACGCACTGCAGCCTTTGGGCTGCTCTACTGAGCAAGGACCTAAAAGTAGAAGCCTGTGCCCAGCGCCCAGACAAAGAGCAAAGCAAATGCAGGAGTCAGAGGATTGGCAGGGGCTTGGAGAGCTTTCCTGGGGGCTGGCTGGACACGTGGGACACATTTGGCTTTGAGGATGACCGCTTCTGCTCTTGGTGGCTGTTGCTTCCAGTCCCTCAGGGCAGGCTCTCATGGGAGCCGCTCGCCATCGTTCTCCCTCTGCTGTGCGTGCAGCTGGCGCTCTGCTCCCTCCACCGTTTGCCGCCCGTCTCACGAATACCGAGGCCCGTCATTTGCATTCGGGCGCTCAGTTGCCAAGTGATGCTGAGAGCAGAGCCGTGGCAGGCTGTCCCCTCCGTCTCGCATCTGCTGCTTTTATTCCGTGCCCCAGTCTTGCAGCACACCAGCGCTCTGCAAGCGTGCGGCTTGGGATCCCGCTCCCTTCCTGACCGGGGCAACGAGGAGACCGATGTCCCCGACGCGTGAAAATGCACAGGTTGCCCTTTGCATGGGATCTGCCAGCTGGAGAGAGCAGCTGGCCCGGCAGCTCTGAGAGCTGACGTCTTCTCGCTGTCTGCGGGCCAGGAGAGCTGTGATCCAGCACCTTCCTGCCCCTGCCCCTGCCAGAGCAGGGTCCTCTCTCGGGGAGCAGCCCCTGCTCGGTCCCTGGGATCTTGCTGAAACTCATCCAGTAGATACTTGGTGCTTGTCCCCTCTGAGAGCAACTGGTCCGAGTCCCTGGTGTCACGGAGGTCTCTGCGGCTTGATCATAGCCGGCCTGATCACAGCCTAAGCCCTCCCTGGCCAGGACGGGTGGTTAGTCCAGCTCCCAGGCTTGGCCAGCGACCTGGCAGCAGGGCTCTTGGGGGATTATGCTAGAAGTGATTTCGTGCATCAGCCTGCATCGAGCAACTGCCTGGGCCATTGATGACTGGCCCCCGTACATCAGGCCCTCTGCACATGGGCTCATTCGCAGGAACCACGTGGCCTCGCTGCGCCGATGCACCGGGAACGATGCTGCGCGTGCTCGCAACAAGAGGCACAAAGGGAAGCAAATCCAGCACACTGGCTACGGAGACACTGGGGGTCCTGCAGTGGGTTGGAGGGGCATGAAGTCTGCAGCTCTCGTTAAGAGTTGCAAACTCGAAGAGCCGCTATCCATCTGGCAGAGGAGGCACGAGCCCAGTTGCCTTCTGAACAGAAGGTGAAATAAAGGAGCTTGGTTAGATGCTCGCTCAAAGGCCGGCGGCTTCTCGTTTCCTCGAGATGCTATAGCAGTGATTTCCATATCAGACCTGCTGCAGGCAGGATCCCCACGGGGCAACGGGGAAAGTTGCAAGCCCGTATCTGAGCCCCTTCCCTGCGTCGTGCCCCAAATACCCAGGCTGCATTTTCTGCTCCAACATAGGCATGCGGTCCCAGCTCCGCCACAGCCAGGAGCAAAACGTCTGCCGAGTTTAAGGTTGGGGCCTGAGATGCTCGTGAAGAGTTCAGACAACTGGTCCGAACAGACAGCTCGGTCTGAGCATGGCGGCCCCGAGAAACGTGCCGGGGAAACTGTCTTGTCCTCGGCGATCTGCAATGAAAGATTTAATTAACTTTGCGGCAGGACGGGCAGCCTCGACGGCTGATTAGTTTGGGCCGCGGGGGAATTACAGAATCGGCTCGTCAGCATTTTTAAGAGCTCATCCGGCAGCGGCTCGAAAAACCGCGTCTGAGATGAAAGGGATGGATGGGAGTGCTCATAAAACTGGAACTAGATTACAGATAATAGATATACAGCCCCACGGACAATCTTGTATCTGGTGGCTCGTGTGCTCCTGTTCACTTGAGCCATAAGATTGTTAAAAAGCCGTTGAACTAACGGGGACCCATGTGATGGGAACCGATATGGAAAATATGACTCCTGTAAATGCGAAGGAGAGAGCGGGTGGAGGAGCAGATTGCCTGCTGAGGATGGCAATGTTTAATGTGCCCGTGCTGACGAGTTCCTCTGTTTCTGCCGGTGCTTTTCTCTCCATGTGCTAACCCGGTCCTTCCTTCTGGTTATACATACTGCGTTTCCCCACGGCCAGTTGCCACTTGGGCACCGTGTGGCCTTTCGTGGTGTCCGAAGCGGGGAGGAGCTGCATTCCCGCTCGCTGGGCCCTCGTGCCTCTGCCCACTTCCAAGTCAGCGATGGATAGTCTCTGGAAGGGGAATAAGGCACTTCAGTATCTTGCCTGTTATTCCTGGACTCTGGTCCCCGGTCTACGTGATGGCTAGGAGGTGGTTACAGACCCGTCGGGTCGTACTGTCCACCCCTCGGCCAGCGCCGCGTCGTTCCCTGTATCGCGCGCCGCTGCGTAGCGGTGCATCTCCTAGGAGCAGCCGATTCTCCAGTGCCCGGCAATGTAGGAGTTGCCTTATTTTGATTTCCTGGGATCAGAGAGAACCTGATTTCTAGTGTTGCACTAAAGGATTGTGGGATGAAGGACTGGGGTGACTGGAAATAGGGGTTCGTGGGACTGGAAGGGATGGCGAGAGCCGCTGATCCCAGTGCCCATCTCTCCGTGTCGGGCAGTCCCTTCTGTAAACTTCTCAAGGTCACCTTAAAACCAGTTTGATGTCTTCCCCTTTCCCCAGCCCCTGGCTATCACAGCCCCTCTCCTCTCTTGTGGTTAGAAACCTGCCTTTTTTACCCCCACCGTGAAGCATTTAGCACCCCAGTGCCGGGGCTCTGGCTGGCTAGGCCGCCTGCTCCTCCTTGGGCAGCTAACAGCTCTCTAGGCTTTTCTTGAATTGTTTTTTCTCAGGCCAGACCTGGCCCTAACTTTGCACCCGAAGGCACCCCGGCTGCAGCATGCATGCTCGCACAGGCTGGAGAGAGGTGGGGGCAGCCTCGGCTCTGGGTGTTTAACCGAGCAAGGCAGACTCAGACATATTTCACGCCTGCCTTTCCAAGGCGGCTCAGCATGGCATCCACGAAAGCCCGTAGGACTGAATGTACAATAAGCTTTTAATTTATTCTTCCCCACTGTTTCCGAACCGCCAAGAACTTGCAAGTGAAGACCTCTGTTTTTGGAGAGGAGCTCTGCAAACCCGTGCGTGCTGGGGTAGCTGCACGGAGGCTGCTCCACCCCATCCAACCCCGACACCCTGCAGGCTCGCAGCCTGGCAAGGGGATGGGGTGTTGCCCATCTGCCCGGGGACGCATCGCCGGGGCAGACAGCTCTGCAGCCTGATGGCCAGGTCTCTCTGATGATGAGCTGTGTTTCCCGTTGCCCTCTTAAACTGTGGCTGGAAGAGCTGATCCACAGGGGAAGAGGATGCAGAGGAAGGGCTCATTCAAGGCAAAACTGTGTCATTGTTGTGTCTTTAGCACGCCCGTATTCCCGATGGGCACTGAACACTTGATTGGGGTTTTGGGGCATGGAAAGCAGAGGATTTTCTGTTGCTGATGCCCCTGTCTGGGACCGGGAAGGCGTAATGACTTCTCAGGCAGGTTTCGGGCTCTTTGATGTGAGCCGAGCCGTGACCCAGAGGAAGTTTGAAGTCCGGTGACTTGTCTCATAGATTTACTCCTAATTGAACTCTGCCAGCTTTGTGCCGAGGCCCGAGGGTACAAGCTGGAGTGGCCTTGACACGGTCAGCTGGGCGGCGCATCCTTCTGCCGGACCACGGCGGGGCAAGGCCTGCTCCTTTGGTGCCCCCCAGTGCACTTCCATCTCGGGGTGTCTGCGTTCGGACTGGGAGGGGAAGAAAACCACTGTGAGCTGCTGGGGACGGCCTTGCAAGGCCAGGGGATGAGGGTGGAGAATGCAGCTGGACTCTGCGTGCAGACCCCGGGCCATGCCGCCTCGGGGAAGATGCCATCTCTCTTGGCCCCCCAGTGCTGACCCAGGTGATGCGGTGGGCATGGCTGGGAGGTTTAGGAATTGGCTGTAGGAGGTTAGTGAGGTTCTTGCACCAGCTGGGCTGGCTCCCTTCCAAGCCCAAGTGGATTTAACCCCTGCCTTTGCCGTGCATGGTCCTCTCCATCAATGTGGAGGCACTTGGCCTTGACCTTGGCCAGAATCCTCTCAGCCCACTCCTGCACGGCTGGCCACCATCCTCTGCGCTGAAGGCATGATTGCTCTGTGCGTATAACCTGTCTTTGAAAAGGAGAGAGGAGCATGCATCGAATGAGGTCCGCAGCAGATCTCCATCCTACACTGCAGGCTTGCGGAGGGCTCCAAGACTTGGCCAACTAAAGGACCGAGGGTTTGACGCTGTTGTCCAGGGACCCCGGGAGACCCGTCACCTCTGAGCTGGGACCTGTCAGAACAGGGCGAGGGGATATTGGAGACCTGGCTGTAGAGACGGCGCTTGACAAACTCTGTCCCTGCTCCAGCCTACATCGGGATGCCTCAGCCTTACCTGGCTGCTGCTTCTCTGCAAGAGCAACAGACCCTTTTGCATTGTGAAGCACTGCCCCGTGCCTCCGGGCCTGTCAGCTTCGCTGGCGTACATCTGGGTGCTTCCTGCGGAGAAGCTGAATCCGGTTGCAAAATAGCACCCTGTGTCCAGGACGTCTGCGAAGGGGAGGGGGTGTCCACGCGCTAAAAAAGTACCTAAACTTCTGTGAATCTGCGAAACCCGGGGCTGAGCCCCAGGTTGTTGCTGAGATGCTGTCGTTGGGTGGAAATGGGCCTTTTATCCTTTTAAATGTTCGAGGGTTGAAATTTTTGATTCTGTGCTGAAAGCTGCTGGGTTGCTTGCATAATTGACGCTCGGTCTGCATGGCTCGTGGTGCTCCCGCGGGGAAGCAGTTCAAGGCAAGTCCTGCCCGGTTTGTGAACAGCACAGCCATGGGATGCTGTTGTCCTGACAGGCTTGGAACCGGGACCCCGCTGCTGCCTTCGTCTTTGCTTTGAGAGAGACTGGGCAGGTCCCTGCCGCCTCCGCACGCTGTCCAGGAGCAGCCCTGTGACGCACACCTTGCACACTCACCCTTCTTCCATGCACGGATGTGATGCAGAGTAGCCACCTCGGGGCACGTGCCAGTAATCTGACCCAGGACGGGGACCTGCAGTGGCTCTGAGCCTGTCCAGGGCCACTCGAAGGACACTATAGTGCCTCATCTTGGGGGGTCAGCGGGTCTGCAGAGAGATGGCAGGCGGAGAGTGCAGGTGCAAGTAAGCTACGCTGGGCACTACAGCAAGGAGGCCAGAGTTGGGCTTCCACTTATAATGATGCCTCTTTGCATCCAGTATATAGCCGACATGGGTTACATTGCACTTTCCCGATGTCCCCTCTTAGCTAGCGATATCCTGAAACTCCAGGGACCTTCTCCGCTCGGAGCAGCTTTTTCTCAGCTCGTGGTGCTTTGGGGGGGTGAAATCAGCACCGTATAAATCCCAGCTGACGGTGCTGCAAGTACCCGCTGGCTGTGGGCACGTAGGAAGGCAGTCCTCGGCGCTGCCAGTTCAGCCCCGAAGTGCGTGGCTAGCCAGACCCGCATGCTGCCAGTATATCTAACCGGGCAGTGCACGACATGAATTTTCTGGCTCAGGTGTTGAGTCGCAGCTTGTGCAGTGCTTAAGTGCTTTGCATTTGTTCTGCATGTCCAAGAACGTGCTCTGGGTTTGCAGGGGCAGGCTGCATTCGCCATTTCTCTGGGTGACCTGTGGAGGGAAATGGGAACACCAGCGTTTTGCACACACTGGTAGTGCGGTGCCTCGGTCGCTGGGCACGGTCTCTGCCCCGAGAGATGCCACTGCCCATGTCTGTATGGGGATCCAAATCTACCGTCACACAGGTGCGTGGTGGATAATATTTGCCCCTGCTCCCCGGAGAAGAGATTGAGGCTCGTGGTGGCTGCTGCTGTTCCACAGATGTTGCTTCCCAAAAGCGCCAAGGGTTTTATTTGGGAAACTAGCAGGACCAGGGCAGCTCGAGTGCTGTCTGGGGGACTTGTCTTGCCTGCCTCTTTGTGAAGCAAATGCAATTCCAGGGGCAATGCCAGGGCCGGCTACACTGCGGCGCTTTGCTGGCACGGCTCCCCTGGCCAGACCCTCTTAGTGGAGGCGCAGTTACCCCGGGGAGCTGGGATAGTGTCTTCCAATTTGGCAAAAAGCCCAATCAGCTGACTGCCTTTCCAAGCCCAGCTTGCTACTTGCTGGTGCGGGGAGAGCCTGGGATCACGGTCCTAAATAGGACGTGACTGGGATCTGCTCCCCGATCCTCCAGTCGCACCTCCAGCTATGCACGTGTAGCATGGCAGAGGCATGATTGCTGGCGTCGGGGATCGCGCCTTTAATGGGACATCTGCCAGGGGCCCCACACTCGTGTGCTAGCCTTGTCCCCTGGGAGTTGCTGAAGCCAGGATGGATGCACTAAAGCTTTTAGCAGCAGGTCGGGGCTGGAGGGAGAACAGGGCTGCCTGGTGTTGATGGTTAAAAATGAATGACGCCCTTTATTGTTGAGCACAGCCCTTGCGACGTGGCGTTCCCGGAGAGCTGCACTGATGAAAGTCCGGCGGCAGCTGTTGACCGCTGGTGGCTTGTTGAGACGGGGCCCAGCCGTGGTCCGTAGCTTGGGCTGTTTGTGGTGGCGGCTGTTCTGGAAGATGCCCTTGTCCAGCACCGTTGCAAGCACTTGGGTTGGGTGTGGAAGCTGCTGGTGTGCCCAGCATGTCTAGTGAAATCCCCCTCCTAATTGATTACCGCATCCACAGGTAGGCACCGCCAGGCCAAACCGCTGCAGTGACATGAGCCACGTCTGCAGAGAACATGGCAGCTCGGTGTCTACCACCATCTCCTGCTCTGCCCAGGTGACATCTCCCGCCGTGCCTGTGCAGCAGGGCCATTGCACAGACCAGGATGGCGGACGTTGCATTTGTACATTTAGAAGTGATTTACTGCCCGCTAAAAAAGCTAATTCTCCTTGGCTGGTAACTGTTAAATACTCTGATTTACAACTGGACCTGGCCTGTATGCTAGATGTGGTATTTTCTGCTAATCCAGCGGTACGTTATAGATTTGTGCTGTTTTACAAACCCAGCCGTGTATCTTGAAATGAGCAGTCATCTAGATTATGAACGTTAACGTTTGTTATGAAAGGGCGAGCAGGGCATTGCTCACGTTGCTAGAAGGTGGGTCATTTTTGCTCCTGACTCATTTCGAGCTCTCTGGGGACGGGAACTGGAATTGAATAAATAATGCACAAACCCCCCCGGTTTGGGATTGTTTGCAGTGAAACGTGACTGGCCTCAATGTGCTGATCACAGAATAAGCCAAGCAAGGGCATCCGAGCTGGTTCTCCATGTCCAGCTGTTTTTACTGAGCACGCAAAGTCTCTAGCATCCGAGAAGTGAACGGTGTGTTGCAGGGACCTGGACCGGGCCAGGGCCATGCTCTCACACCTCGGCACTTTCTTGCTGTTTTAGCTCTGAACGAGCAGGATCTCCATCTGGACTTGTTGAATCAACTGGAACAAAGCAGCTGTTCTCTGCACCAGCAGCAAAGGAGCTCTGGTTCTGGGTGCATGGTCCATGACTCGGTCAGCTCACGGTCGGATTCGGAAGCCAACAGGTGCTGCCGAATACTGTGAAGCTACGTCCTAATGGAGGAGAGCAAGGCTAGATGCAACGTGGCTTGTCACAATCGAGTTTTAACTTTGAGAGAGGAGGTGCATTTAATTAAAATAAAAACTCAGAATTAATGAAAACTCCATGCTGGTACGAGAACTGAGCTTTGTAGTCCACCCGGGTCGCCGGCCCCATGGCCATCCTCTGGCCACTTGTTTGCTTTATCTATCTATCTGTCTATCTATCTATCTATCTATCTATCTATCTATCTATCTGCAACAAGTGGCTCCTGCTCTGTTTATTTTCACCTGGGAAGTGTTGTTAGTTATATCTAGATCTATCTCAATTACAATAGATAGATAGAATAATATCTGTCTTTCCATCTATCTATAGATCTATCTATTGTAATTGAGATAGATCTAGATATAACTAACAACACTTCCCAGGTGAAAATAAACAGAGCAGGAGTCACTTGTTGCTGATAGATAGATAGATAGATAGATAGATCTATATAATATCTATCTATCTATCCATCCTATATATATATCCATAAATATATATAGAGAGATATATATATCTCTTATGCTAGTTATAGAAGTAGCATAACTTACATATACTTTGTATGTATCTGTATAGATCTATTTATACATATATAAGAAGCAAATGAATGTGGCAGCCAGGCAGCGTGGGGAGCAGCTCCTGCAGCTCCCTGAAAGTAAGTCTTTGGGGTGGGGGGAGCATAGATGATGTGTCCGAGGGGTGGTGGGGTGCAGAGGCAACACTGTCTGCCACCTACCTCTCTCTGGGGCATTGCCATGGCCTAAGGGGGGTGGCGGCTGGGCCGTGGCGGTGGGGTAGAGCTGTGGCCTGGTGCACGAGCAGCTGGTGGCGGGAAGGTGAGGCAGTGCACCTCCCTGCCCCATCCGTTACTCCCCGCGCTGCTGGCGGCGTGGCTGGCCTCTGGGCTCCAGTGACAGCAATGAGTCTCGCTGCCCCGCTCTGCCCTCCCACGTCGAGTCCCGCATGCTGGACCATGGAGGCGGTTCCTGCCTGGGCCGGTCCAGCCAGGCTGCATCCCCATGCCCGCTATGCATGCACAAATCTGGGGGGGGCACATGCCCCACGCACCCACCCCCTGCCCTATGTACTGGGGGGCTGAGGCCTGGGGACATGGGCAGTGGGTTGGGGGTGGGAGCAATGGGTCGGGAGTGAGGGGCACTGGCAGGGCTGGGGCGCTGCTTTCTATTTAAACTATTTGCTGGGTCGGGACTGGCCATCCACGTTTATAAATGGGTCCTGGTACAAAAAAGGTTGAGGACCACTGGCTCAGAGGTCACTCTCCCCTTTCTCCGTGCCAGTCTGCAAAAGGTCAGGAGAAAGCCCTGAGTCACGGAGATAATCTCTTGGTGAACGTCCCATTGACAGGGCTTTACTTGTGCCCTACCTAGATAATACCGAACATTAGCAGTGCGAATGGAAAGGCCTGTAATCAGTATGCAAGTCTGGCCCATAATTTATGGCTCTCTGGTGTGGGAACAGCGAGTGCCCGTGAGAAATGATTGTCTCCCTCCAACAAAAGCTTTCGAGTGCCTTTAAACTCTGCCTGTAGATTGAGAGGGCGGCCAGCGTGTTGCACGTCTCCGAACAATCGCAGTGTCCACTCTTGTCCTTGGCCGGCTACAAGTGGTGCCGCTGGTTTCTATGGTAATTGGGGAATTGAAAGATCAAGTCCTCGTTTACCCACCGGAGCCTTGTCACCGGGAGCCTAAACATTACGGAAAAGCTCGTTTTTGAAGGGCTTGTGGGAAACAGCCCTGCGAGCAGAGGCTTTGATGAGGGTTGCTTTCCCTTGCAGCAAGGGAAATGGGGGGTGCAGGGACGGCGGTAGGGGGCTGCAGGGACCGGAAGGAGGTAGTTGCAGTTCTCTGGCAATCGGGGGGATGAAGAGCCGGAGGGGTCCCCTCTGTCAGCACCCATGGGTGCTTGTGCAACCTGGCCAGGGGTTTCGGGGAGGATCCTGTACCTACCGCTGCGTGCCCGGTGCAGAGCCAGGGGATGGGGACCCCTCTCCAGCTTCCTTCAGTGCCTCTCCTCCTTGCCTGCTGCAGTGAGGGTCCACTCCTGCCTGCCTTGTTCGCATCTGGCTAATGTTCCTGTCCCGGGGGCTGGACGCTTCGGAGCTGGGGCTGGCCCGGTTCTGCGCCCCGGGGACGAGGGAAAGCAGGGAGTGGGTGTGATGCCAGGAGTCGGGAGCGTCCTGTGGCTTCCTCCGCACACTCGAGGGTGTCGAGTTTAGATGGTGGTTCACCTGGGCTGGTTTGGACGGGGCTGATCCTGCCTCAGGCAGGGCCTGGACTAGATGTGAGCTCTGCAGGTCTCTGCCAGCCCCCCGCTCTGCGAGTCTGACTTGTGCCGCTGTCTCTGTCCTTCTGCATCCGCAAACCGAGCGCAGCACCCGCTGCACGGGAGAGCTGTCGGCATTGGTGGCAGGGTAGTGTGGAAAGGGCCGTATGCATGCTGAAGGCAAGTGCTGGATTCAGTGATGGAGACTGATGGGCTGATAAGAGGACTCTCCCAGCAGGCATGAATTGGTTTTGAGTATCAGATCGGCCTTTCGTGCCTCGTGTGTCCAGCTGCAGAGGTGCGCTGGGAGCTGCAGGATCACATTGGTGTCTGGAGGCCCAGCCAGGGTCACCGAGGCTGTACTGATGCCTCGTGAAAGCCGGTCCCTGCTCTGCAGAGTTTGCAGCCAAAAATGCATGAGGCAGACAAAGGAGAAGGGAGGAAGGGCCTGGAATGGGCTCCACTTTTGTCTGTGGGGAATCGAGGTGGGAAGAAGTTGAAGCCCAGGCCCACAAAGGGACTTTGGTGCCCATCTCCTAAGGAAATACCTGTCCAGGGTTGTGCACGTGCAGCTCTAGATCTGGGAGCCAAACCGAGGTGTTTGGGCTACAAGTCAGTGCCTTTCCCTGCAAGACCGCTCGTCTCCTTCCCTTCCTTCCACTCCAGCAGCATCAGCATGGGTGACGTGGCCGTGTTCACACCCTCAGCACCGGAGGGAGAGGACGCTGGATGTCCCATCTGCATGCCCGTGCACCCGGCTCCTCTGCTGCGTTCGTCCCAGTGTGCAAAGGGATGCTTCCTTATAGTGCCCGGGCTGAGGTTAGGCCAGCAGTTAGCCTGACAACCGGGCAGTGGTACACGTTAACAGATTTATTGTAATTACTTCAATTGACAAAAATGCGCTGGGGGTACTTAAAGTTGTATCCTTTGAATTTGGTGGTGCGCAGCCTGTCAGGGTTTGGGAACCGCTGGGCTCGGTGATTTGCTGCTGCATGAGAGGGAGAGGGTTGTGTGTGTGATGTAGGATCTCCGCTCTCATGATTGAGCTGCTTAAAGGGCTGGTCCTGCCCCTCGCCCAACTCCAGGTATTTGGGCTAGAGCTATGGACTGTCGCATCTCTTCCCGCCCCGTGCTGCAACTGCTAAGCTGATATATAACAATTATCCCAATTCCTTGTGTACTCCTAGTTGTCTTTAGCCTGGAGAGTGATGAAGCTGCCAGGAGCGGCAACGTAAGTAATCCAGGAGAGGAGCATAATTCACCCAGCTTTGTTTGTCTAGCAGAGGCAGAAAGTATTTTTAAGCCTGGCCAAGCACCGTATCATTATCCTGAAGGATTGCAAAGCCTCTCAGAAGCAGCGGTAAATACTTCCCCTTTACGCCTCGGTCAGAACGGGGGCTTCCCCGCCCCGCACATCCTGAGAGGCTCCAAAGCCTGGTGCTCCTTGGCCTCGGGGCAGCAATTCCTGCCTCCTGAGGCCTTACGTGACCTGCAGAGGTCCAAGGTGGAGCGGGAGACAGCGTAGCAAAAGGGATGGAGGCCTGAGCACAATGCTTAATTGGACTTGCATAGTCTTGAACGCCCCGTCTCTCCGTGGGTTGAATTAATGACTCGGTGCTTCAGGGACCGGAGTGGACGGCTGAAGAATTGCTATCGCTCTCGCTCACCTGTCTTCTCGAGTGCGGAAGCCTCTTTTCATTCAAATCGGTTTTAAAAATTGTCCGTGCCCTTTTGCTTAATCCAGGGAGAGGCAGAGGCCAGAGCTATTTTTACAATCCCAAGCTGAGGCCAGGTTTCCCTAGCTCAGCCTGTCGGGAGCTAAACAGACCCGGCCAGTGCATTTCCATTGACAAATTGGATTTTCCATTTGGGTTTTTTTGTGACTAAACAACATTTTCTTTGCAAAAAGTTCTTGCTTTCTGCAGAAAACTCTGATTTTTTTTTTAATTTTTATTTTTTATGGGTGTTGAAAAACCAAACGTGGACTATTTCGCAGTGCGGCTGATGCTTTTCCACCTTCATGTTTCTGTTGAAACGAATGACATTTTGTATGGAAAACCGAGGCAAAAAATGCATTGTTCTTGTAGGGAATGTCCTGGAGGTTTTGTGCAAGACTCGCCGGCCAGGCCAGTGACCGTCACCGGTGCACCCCTCCTTGTGCAGAGCATCCAGGCGCATTGTGTCTTCCCTGTGCATCTCATGAGAGCCGTTCTCCCGGGGTGAGACCGCCCCAGCCGTTGGCCTGTGCGCTCGTGCCTGGAGGTGCTTTGAAAACCCCAGAGCGACGAAGGTGCCAACAGACAAGGGTTTGCAGCCAGATCTCCCCTCTCTCTAGTCGCGAGTGGATGAAACGGAGGCAGGGAGACGTGTCTTGGGTCGCAGAGCGAGTCTGCGGCAGGGCGTAGTGCCCAGAGGGTTGCTTTCCAGCCTCCTGCAGTCATCGTGGGGCCTCGTTCCTCCCCGCTTCCGGTGGCTTTTGTGCACAGAGCAGTGGTTGTGAATATTTTCATGGCCTCGGGCTAACCATTCAAGCAGAGCCTGTGCTTGTGCTAATGGAGAGGACGGGCATGGGTGGAGGGCAGGAGCAGGCAGATGAGGAAAATAATAGAAAATTGGGGTTGGAAGAGAGCTCAGGAGGTCACATCTAGTCCAAGCAGGACCAGCCCCAACTGCATCATCCCAGCCAAGGCTTTGTCTAGCCGCATCTTCAACACCCCCAAGGATGGAGACTCCACCACCGTTCTGGGGAGCCTGTTCAGTGCTTCACCCCCTCCTAGGGAGACAATTTTTCCTAATATCCAGCCTTGCTGCAACTGGAGCCCATTGCTCCTTGTCCTGCCATCTGCCCCCACTGAGACCAGCCCAGCTCCGTCCTCTTTGCAGCCCTCCTGCAGGGAGGTGAAGGCTGCTATTCAATCCCCCTCGGTCTTCTCTTCTCCAGACTCAATCAGCCCAGTTCCCTCATCCTCTCCTCACCAGTCCTGTCCCCCAGCCCCACAACCATTTCCATTGCCCTCCGCTGGACTTTCTCCAGTGTGTTCACATCCTTTCTGTGGCGGGGGCAAGACAGGTGTAATCCAGCATAGCGCATCCCTGAGAAATGGCATCGGCCTAACGGTTGTGTTCAAACACCAAAGGGACCGGGCGGAGGGGAAAGCGTCCCGACGGCTTTCACGCAGCCGGCGCTACCAAACCCGCGGGTCTCCGGCCTCCGCTCCCTGGGAGCTGCGCCCGCGCTGCTTTTTCTGCTCCCCGTCAAGCCCCGATGCTCGTATGCCCAAGTGACACATTTGGGAAATGGAGGCTTTTGCTTTTCCAGCTTTGCTTACGTGGGCGTCTCTATGGAAACCACTTAGCGACGTTCCCCTCTCGGTAACAGGCTCTCTAATAGAGTTGCTCTAAGTGCGGAGCTTGTATAACATGCACCATTTTACGGCATTAAAGTTATTAGTGAAGCTCCAGCAAGTCCCTGATTTTTCTCATTCTCTCTCTCTCTCTTTTCTTAAAAAGCAGGGGACTGATGCGATGAGTTGCCGGCGCTTTATCCCGTGCTCTTGCGTGGTTGGGCGGGCCCGGGCTGCGTCCAGCTCTTCCCGCGTCTCTCCAAGGGCTGCCGTAGGTTTTCTGGGAGCTTGGACCGATGCTTTTTATCCTGGTTCTTCGCTGAGCCCAGCCTCCTGCCCGAGTCACTCGCAAGGCAGGAATTGCATTTTGAATCCTGGTGCTGCTCCGATTGCGCGGCTCTCCGTGGTCGCCAGCACTGCTCGCCCGGCGGCTCCCATGCATCCATCGTCCCAGGAGCGGGGCTGGGATCAGATCCAAGGACCTGATCCTTTCGCTCACCTGGGGCACGACCTGCCCGCAGAGTTGTGGGAGAAGATGCCCCCCAAGTTGGAGTCCAAGCCCCTTGCCCGTGGCTGCAAAACCTGGCAGGATCTGACCCAGGATGACGCAGGTCTCCTGGCCCCTTGCTCTGCCCTGCTAATCCAAGAGTGCATCTCCTTTGCTAAAGCTAGCGGAGAGACGGACAGGGGTCTTTGCACTACGTGGCAGCTACTCGGGGAAGGATGCAAGTCCTTCCCTCTCCTGCCTTCTGTCTGACTACTTCTTCAAGGCCACAGGCACGTGGGTGCAGAATCAGAGCTTGAGGCACAGGCTGGACTAGAGCTTGCTGTACCGTGGCAGCTGCATGTGTGGGCAAGTGGGCAGTGGAAGGTAATGCAGCTGGTGCTGGTGCAGGGTTGCATCCTGTTTGCAGTTTTCTTCACACAAGGCAGCTTAGCCCTCTGCGGGCAAAGCCGTGGCTGGAATTGGTGAAGCCTTCGGGGCAAAGGCAGCCCGGCACAGTGCCCACCCCTTCCCCTCGGTCCCCTGCCAAAGCTGTCGGATGCCTGGACACAACGCACCATGAATCCGGCCTGGATTTGGGCCCCCGAGCCTGGCTCTGGGCTGCCTGCTGCCAGCCCGTGCCTCTGGCTGCGCTCCGTGGCGCCAGGCGGAAGCGCCGGGGGAGGCTGCTACTCCCGTGTCTCTTTTTAGAGCAGAGCACGAGTCTTGGCAGGCGCCTCTGGCATCCCACGCGCAGTGCCGGGGGGAACTTGCTGCTCCGCCAGCCTGGGAGGAGCCCGGGGAGCAGCGGGGCAAGGCGCTGCGTGGCGCGGCGCCTCGTGGCCGCCCTCGGGTGCAGCCAGCCAGCTTGCCCGCGTCCCGCGAGGTCTGTCTGCACCCCTGCGGTGGCTTGCTCTCTCACACGCTGCGCAGGGGAGAGGTGCGACATGGAAACCCCCGCGGGGCAGAGCGCCCGGCCACGCCGCGGCTTGCTGGAGGGAAGGGAGCAGCTCAGGCTGATGGGTGGCTCGGGGCTCGCTGGGTGGTGCTGATGGAGACCTGGTCCCAAGTCCTTGCCCTGATGTGACAGGAGATAGCACCCTGCTGTGGGCTTCGCCAAGGCCCCCACCTCGCCCAATTTGTGCGTTTAATCCAGCAAGCTCTGCCCTGCTCCCCATCTCCTCCCCAGGCAGCAGAGACCTGGCTCAGCTCTCCCAGACCTGGCTGATGGAGGTGGCAGGACAAGAGCCCCCAGTCGAAGCTGCACCCTGAACCAGGTGGAAGCAGGGGTTGGCCTTGCAGCGGCTGGTGCAGCAGAGCAGGGCTCCTGCTCCGTCCAGGCGCTCGTGTTAGATCAGCAGTGCTGCGGGGCGCCCGCCTGCTAATGCAGATCGTTAACCGGGCGCGTGCCTCGCAGCTCCAGCTGCAGCCCAGACCCCTTCAGCGCCGGGCACGGTGCCCGCACGCAGCACAAAGGCCGCGGCTGATGGAAGCAGAAGACAAAGGATGCAGGCAGCAGATGGGGAAGTGCAAGGAACAGCGAGCGTGCGACAGATGGGCGAGCGCGAGGCGGCTCTGCAGTCACAGCACGTTCCCCAGCAAGAAGAGCAAGGTGAGGGGCCAGCCTGAGCCCCCCGGCTCCGTGCGGCTCTCCGCCTGCCCTTCCCTGCTCCCAGCTGCCACTTCGGGCTGCCAGAAGGCACCAGCTGTGCTGCGGTCGGCATTTTGCACATACAGCAGGTCCCTGCCTGGTAGAAACGGATGAGAGAGGGGCAAGGCAGGCATGGAGAAGACCTCTGGGTCACAGCAGTCAGTCCGGAGTAGCGTCCGTAGTCTGCTGGGCTTGGTGCACGGTCCCACCTGCAGGGCCGTGCTGTGGTGGGTAGGAGCCCGAGCCGGTTCTGCATTACGAGACCGCTTGGGAGGGTGGTCGTTCTCGAGCACGGGGCATTATTTGCCCTTCGAACAGCAGGTCCTGTAATTCTGCAGCCCCAGAGCAGCCTCCCAGCAGGCTGGGCTCGGCTCTCAGCCGGTGCAAATCAATGCAGTCGGTGGGGCCGAGGGCACATATATCTGTGTGAGCGTGCGTGTGTGTGTGTGCACGCGTCTCTCAATCTGTCTCTCTCTCTCTCAAAGGAGACATGTGAGGGTGTCTCAAGCTTGCGGCTGCTGGCGTGGGCTCCTTAGTCTTGCAACTCAAATGAGTCAATGGTTTCTGAGCAGTGATTGAAGAAGAGCGTTCCTCGCCAGAGATCATGCAGCGCAAGTTGCAGATGAGTGGGATTTTCTTTTCTTTTTTTTTCCACCCTCCCCCCCTTTCTCTCCCGTCCGTGCCAAGACATGCAGTCGGAGGCTCAGCTGGGAGCAGCGTGAATGGCACCTGGATAGTGAGCAGGATGGCACAGGGCCTCCGGAGAGCGACTGACCCGGGCACGCAGCTGCCTCTCGCACACCAGGAGAGAGCGGCCGGGGTGCCTGTGTGTAGGTGTGTGTAAAGGGGAGGTCTCTGTGCCCCCTCTCCCCTCCCTCCCTCCCCACTCCCATATTGTTGGTGTCTCTGCAAGGTTGTGGCTCGCTGCCCTGACGATGATGGAGCCGTGGTGGGGATTAGGGCAGGGGTCTGAGAGCCAGGACTCCCGTGGCCGGTTTCCCTGGTCGGCACTGGGGTTGTGGACTCTCCTCTACCTCCGTGTTGCTGCCGGTGGCAGCAGGGCCAAGCTACAGCCAGGCGAGACTGGGAGCGGGAGCAGGATTCTGCTTCCCAAAAGGCCTTTGCACGGGGCCGAAGCAACCATTAGGTCCGGCAGCCTGCCGACATGCCCGTGATAGGACAGGGGTGTTGCCCGATGAAGGCCAGGGCGGGGGAGACGGGGCCCACATGCATCCTGACCTGAGGCCAGAGTAGCAGGGTGTAAGAGGCTGCACCGGTTGTGTCCAGTGAGGCTGTGGCTGCAGTGCTCCCAGATGCTCTGGGCTCAGCTTGAGCAGGCAGGAAGGTTTTGCAAACCTCCCTTGGGGGGCTTCCCTCTTCCTTCCTTCCTTTTCCCCCAGGGCTGTTTTGCACCTTCCTTCTGCACGTGTGATTCAGCTTCCCTCCCATGCGTGGGGAGAGGCGGGCGGGCGACTCCGAAGGCCGGCTTCTCCAAGGGATGCTCCGGACGCTCGCTCCCAGCAGGGAAGGGGTCTGGGGGCTGATGGAGGTGGCAGTGCTCAGCATCAGCTCCTCTGGTGCCTGCTTCAGCTCCAAGCCCCAAGGACCCTCCAGTACGTGGTGATCTCGTGGTGCCGGCTGAGCTTGGCAAGCTGCCTGGCAGCGGGGAGCGAAGGAAGTGCCAATCCAGGCCTTGGTGGGAAATGCATCTCTGACAGGCGCGGGTGAAGGCTGCAGCCACATTCGGGCTCTGTCTCATGGGCAGGAGGCAGCTGCTACGCTTGCGAGGTGCTTCTGTCTGGTTCAGCACCGACGTGGGGCCGACAGGAGCGTGCCCAGCGTGTTGTAGGGACTCCTGCCTAGCGGGCAGAGGTGCTGTTGCTGCTCAGGACCCTGCTTTTCCAACCCGCCCTGCAAATTCGGACCTTATATTTGTGCTGAAATGAGAGAAAGGGCAAGGCACGGGCCTTAGGTTGAGATGTGTTTATTAGCTGCTCGTTACCACCATGCCTGATAAGGGCAGGGGGTATTGCGGGCAGGCAGAAATGCCAAGGGTCTTGTGTTATGTTGGCGTGGGAAAGCGCACCAAGCAAGCTCCCAGCCCCGGGGGGAGGGAGCAAAGCCTTCCTCTGGGGTCTCTGCTCTCCCGGCAGGACGAGCCTGTGTCTGGACACCTCGGCCGGGGGGCCCGGCACACTTGGCTGCCGTCTTCTGCGCTCAGCATCGCGTGCTGCGCTGATAGAGCCGGCTGCTGACGGCCCCTTCCAGGATCACCTGCCGCGCTCGTGAAGACGATGACAGGCAGCTGCATTTAGCTGGTGACAGGTCACGCTGGAACGTGGGCGTGCAACGTGCCGTTTTCAGCACGGGATGAATCCGGCGTTATCGGGGGCCTGATTCCTGAACGGCCCCGAGCCCCAGAGCTTCAGGTCCCCAAACTAGGCGAGGCTGCAGCCCTGATGCAAACATCCCAGCTCAGGGGATGGGGGTTTTTGGGGTGGTATTTTTTTTTGGTGGAAGAACGGTGACTCTGAACCTTCTTAAAGGCATGAACATGCAGTATTAATACATGTGCATGAATTAAAGCACAAAGTATTTCGCGGAGCTGAAAATAACTTTGCGTTCTCCAGCAGGCCCCGGCACACGGCTGGCGCAGCGATGTGCGCTATGTCAGGCATTGCTCTCCTCCCCACCAACAAGGCAGTGGGAGCGATTTGGGGCTTTTTCAAGAGAAGACAGGTGTGTGCTGGGCCCTGGCAGGTGCCTGGATGGTGGTCGAAACGAGAGCAAGCCGTAAACTGTGTCCTTATTCTGGACCCCGGCGGTGTGGGGGCTGCAGGACATCTCTGCATCTGCTCAGGGTTGTGCTCACAGCTACGTGGCCGGATCCTTGCCTGGTTTTCCTGCCAGGCTGCCAAACAGATGCCCTGCCCCTGCATTTGCAGTCCCACGGCCTGGCTCGGACCTGCCTCGTGTGCTACAGAGAGGCTGATTGTGGCCTGGCACACCTCTTGGCTTGAATGGGCACGGCTGCTGCAGCCCTGCCCAGGGCGGTCAGTCATTGCTGGAAGCTTTCGCACGCTTGCAAAGTTTTCTCGGTGGAGACGCTGCCACGCGGTGGGGGGCGTTTGTGTGCAGGGTATGGCTTTGCCTCCTGCCCTAACCACGGCCCCGGGACTGGCACGGGAGGGATCTAGCAGGGGATGCTTTGCCCCCGGCACTGCCTGGGTTGCCTCTTCGCCTGGCACGGAGCAGCGGCGAGTCCCCGGGAGCCGGCACCTGCCCTGCGGTGGCTGGGATGTAGCCCACCCCACTGCCCGCCAGGGGACAGCGGGCCGGCAGCCCACCTTAGCTCGCCTGGCGGTAAGTTGTCTGCCCACCGGTCCCCTCTGGGGACGGTCACTTCCCTTCCCGGTTCCCTAGCAACGCCGCTGTTGGGTTTCCGCGCTGCCGGGGAGGATGTCTCGTCTCCTCGCTGCATCCCGCACCTCTCCTCCCCGCTCGCTCCCTCCTTGCAATACCCCTGTGCTCGGGGCCTCGGCTACCGGCGGGGGTTGGCTCTCCCTTCCCGAAGCAACAGGGAAAGGGGCTTGTTACTTAACTTCCCCTGGGCTTCCCCTCTCCTCTGCTGCCCTGCCACAATCCCTTCCACGCCAGGCCGGGGGCCGTGGTTAGGGCAGGAGGCAAAGCCATTGCCTGCACACAAACGCCCCCCACCCTGTGGTGGACTCTTCTCCACTCTCCGTGGCCTCGCCGGGCTACAGATGCCACGCTGCCATGCGTGTTTTCTCGGCGGGCCTTACCTAAGCTTGTTCCCAGCTGGTATTTGGCAGCGAGGGCTTTCAGTCCCACCCGCTGGGCCAAGAGTCGGATTGGTGCCACGTCACTGGCAGGCTGTTCAGAGATCGCGTGGCTGAGCGCTTTCTTCCCAAACACGTGGGGTTGCCTAGGGGTCCCCGTGGACGGGCCTTTATAGCCCTTTGGTGCCCGTAGAGCTTGGGGCGCAAGCTGTTTGCTTTCCCAGCATTAGCCGTCCCATTCACAGCCGTTTCTTGGCTGGGTGCTTAACTCCGTAACCCCGTGCATTCAAGCAGAGAGAAGGGTCGTGGCCTGGGCTCCCAGCATAGCTGCAATGGGGACCAGTGCTTTGGCACGTGCCATGCTTGGGTGGGCTCCCCGCAGGCCGGCTGGGCGTGCGAGTCAGGTAGGCGCCTAGACCCTTCAGCTGGTTGTTTGAAGACGCTCTGCCCTGTACCATCGGCAGCGAGCATCGGAGGTGTTGTGATTCGGAGTGGAGGCTGACTCCAAACTGGCCGCTCTCCGCACAGAACGACCGATGGCGCTTGGGTTGTGAAGACAACGCGTCTCGAATGAAAAGCCGTGTGCAGTCCCGTCCCGGTGCGTCTCGTTGGAGAGGACGCGGTTCGTGGCAGCTGGGGCGTGCGAGCGGCGGGGATCAGCGAAGCGCAGCGGATGTGCCCGAGACCAGCAGCGCGAAGTTCGTTAGGGCTGATTATAGCAGTGGTTTGTTAGGGCTTGCCCTCCGATGATCGCCAAGCGCATCACCAAGAAGGTCCGTGTCCGTATGGGCTTTGACAGGCGACGCAGCTGAATGCAGCCGAAGTGCTCGGTGCGTCTGCTGTGTCCCACGGGAAGGAGCAGCTACGCAGCAGGAAGGCAGCCCCGCGGCATTCAAAAGCAGGTCGTGGGGGTTTAGCTTCCCTCGTTCAGGGTAAGAGCAGGCAGAGGAAACCGTGCGGATAGATCAGGTTTGGTGTCACTCCCCTTTTTAACTGCTCCTCTGCCCACGTGGATTCCCCCCACTTTAGGGATGGGTAAACTGAGGCACGGGGACATGAAGAGACGTGTCTGGTGTCATGCAGCAGAGCTGGAGGCAGAACCCAGGTGTCCTGAGCCCACCCCCCAGGCCCTGCGACTCCCCTCTCACTAATGATTCAACACCGATGTTGATGAAGGGATCTCTGTCCAGCCAGGTCTCGCGCAGCTGCATCCTTCCCGCGGCACGTCCTGGCAGGCTGTTTGGAGCCAGCGAAGGATACTTGGTGGTGCGCTGACCTCGGTGCCCATGCACCCAGGCCCCTCCGGTTTGGTGGCATCCAGCTCCTCATTTCCTGCCCAGATGCATGGTATTGAGTAGCAGCCACGTCCTTCCATGAAGGTGGTGCAGCCTGGCCCATAGCCCCGGTCTGCAAACTCCTCCGAAGCAGGCCCGTGCTCCCCTCCGTTGCAGTCCTCTCCTCTTCCACGGAGCCGTACGAGGCCCGTGGTGGCGGCTGCTCTCTCAACCACCTGTTTGCAGGTGCTGGATTGGGTCTAATGCAGTTGCGTGAAGACTTGAGCACGCAGTTTTTTTGTCCGTGTTAAGCAGAGGTTGAGGCATAAATGCACAAATAAATAGCTGTCTCCTGGGCTTTGCTGATCCAGGTGCCTAGATCAAGGCTGCACATAGCCGCAGGACCCCTTGGGGCTGAGTGCTTGAGAAGTGAGCTACGCTGCCTGGATTTTCTCTCCTTGCTTCCTTTCTCCCAGCTTCCAGGAGAGTCGAAAGGAGTGTTTCTTTAGCCTCTTTCGGGGTCCCTTAGTCTTGCTCGACGGCACGGGATTGTCACGTCTTTGGGGACGAAAGCCATTCTGGTGCCACGACGTCTTTTTCCAACGACTTCTCCGGAAGCCGTTGCCGTTGCTCGCCGGCCTGCTCGTGATTGCCGAGGCTGGGGGTAGCCATCGGGCTTGGAGCTGCTCTCTGGTGCAGGGAGAGGTGCTCCTATGTGATTTCCTGCGGCCGTCGGCACAAAGCCAAGATGCCTCGATGTTGCAGCTATACGTCTATGACAATTTGCAGAACTCATTTAGGGATGGATCTGTGGCCGTCGCCTGCCTGGCCTGAAACCTGGTTTAGCGAGCAAATAAAATTGCCTGCAGCACTGGCTTTTCTCCACAGGCCAGGCAGATTTCCCTGACCGGGAGTGAAAAGCTCAGCTCCCCGGCGTGACCTCCCGCGGGCTTTCTCCGGACTTCATCGGGCAGCGAGAGACAAACTTCTATTTTGAGTGGCCGCTCTCCGGGGATGCGCGGCTCGGAAATGTGCGGCTCTCGGGGGCTTTTCGACAGCTCCGTCACCTCCTAAAGGATTTGCTCCCGTTGTTCGAAAAACGTGCGCGCGAGGCTGTTTGCTGGGGGGGGAGGGGAACAACCCCTTTGGAAAGATCAAAGCTGAAACTTTAATTAAAATGTATTTTGACATTTGATAGTTCTACGCACAGCATTAGCATTCACGAGGATTCATATTTTCAGGCCTTTTCTGTATAATCAGTCGGTGGTATTGGATTTCAGCATTTGTGGCTTTGCAGAGGTAAGCCTCGGGCGCTGGAGCTCTGTCTAATATTCTCTATTTATCCAGAGATCTGTCTGAGTCGTATTTTGGGCTCGGGCTTGTGTTGTTTACAGAGATATCAAGTGCAAATGGAACAAGGAACATGAAAGCTTTTGTGCCGTCCGCGGCTGCGAACTGTCTCCCGTGCTTTCCGATAGATTTACCAGTAAGCAGCAGAGCGCGGCAGCTGCGGTTTATGATGATTAGGTGATGGAGATCTCAGGCGAGCTTACCTAAACCTCGGGAAGCATCGAAATAGGGATTTCATTGTAGCTGAGGCTCTGGGTCTTGCTGGCTGGTGGTCCCCCCCGCCACCCCACCCCACGAGTCGGCATGCCGTCTCCTCCACGGGAGTCACATTCATTGTGGCTTGTTGCTGACGGGCATAAAAGTCTCAGCTTTTGGCTGAAATATTTCTTGGTACACAGCGGTGGATTGGGGAGGCCGCTGACATGGTCTTTTATTGCTGCGATGTCGAGACGATGCATCGCGGCGGTCTGCTGGCGCTCCCCGAATGGGCTCGCGCGGACCTCGAGGAAGCGTGCTTGGAAAGCATGGTTGTTTTTACCCTCTGCATCTCGTCATTCTTCCTTTTCAATGGGCTATTCTAGGGGATATCCAATGGGATATCCTTTTCAGTGGATACCTCCTGCCCTTAACTGCTGCAGAGTGATTCGATGGGGTGACAGCCGCGCGGCGTCACACTCCGGAGCTGGCTGCCTTTGTGTCGGGGCATGGGGAAGCAGGCTATGTAGCGCCTGGTTGTAGCTGTAGAATCATTTTTAAAGCCTTTTGGGATATCGTAGCGATGGAAGCAGGGAGGCATCTCGAATTGCAGATGCCCAGAGACGTGGCTGATCACTGAGAGATGCTGTTAGCAGTTCTGCTCCACCGGTGAGTCAGGCCCTGATTTTTCATCGGGCTTCGAGCTGGCGTCTGAAATTGCAGGCACATTTGCACCCATGTGCATGCTGAGCTGTAGATATGAAGGTGCAGCCAAGCAGCAGTGAGGCTTCATAGTTGTGATGGCAAGTGGGGGTCATTGCGTCCACGATGCAGGGTCTGCAGGTGAGAGTTCGAGGGCCGGGTGCTTCTTGCAGTAGCATGTCGGTGCGCAGCGCCTTGGCTGAGTTGGACCGAGTTATGCTGCCGTGAGAGAGAGCGCGGCCAGGCTGCAAGTTTGTCTTCCTGAAAGGTTGGCATCGCATCTCAGAAACTTGATTGGCGCTATTATTCAAACTGCACCAGGCAAGTGGAAAATGTCTGGTTCCCGCACAGCCCCATTAAAAATTAATCCGTGCTAATTGCCTGACTGCTGTTTGTGCGTGTGAGAGCGAGCAAAGCACCCCAGAACATCATGCAACAGATCTGCCGAGTCTCCCGCCCTTCTCTGCCCTTGCAAGCCCACCCCGCTCCCCTGCTCCCTTCGGTCCTGGGCTCCGGGAGCTTTCATGTGCTCTCAGAAACCAATGCACGTTGGCTCCCTGGCAATTTTGCAAGGCCCTTTCGGAGCACGGGCTTCATCCTGATTAGGGGGAGCTAACGCCTCTTCCTCTCAGACAGCAGAAGACCTGGCTTTGTGGGTTTGGTGTGTTTCTGAGAAATGCAGGATCTGCCCACGCGGATCAGGCTGTTGGTCCAGTGAAAACCCAGGCCAGGAGTCGAGCCAGGTTTCTGGGCATGCAAGGTTGGTTGGTGGGTGGTGAAGCGCAGAGCAAAATAATCAGGGTCTCTACATTGATCTTTTGAGTGGATTTGAAGGACTTTGCTGTGTTTGCCTGTCTCCACCCTTGGGCCCTGGCCAGGTAGCTCGTCGAGTTTAGTCCAAGCATTCAGATCCCTGGGTTGCTGCCTGATAGTCGGAGCTGTGTCTTGTAAGATAAATGCCAGGACGCTGCGACGTGGGGAAGGGTCGCCGTGCTGCCCCTTTCCAACACGAGAAGAGCGGGTTGCAGCAAAGGGGCAGGCAGGGAACTGCGGGCTGGCAGACGCTGTCTCAATACAGGATTTTCATAAATTTCATAGACATTCAGGCTGGAAGGGACCTCACGAGATCACCGGGTCCAGCCCCCGCCCCAGGGGCAGGAAGTCGGCACGGGTCAGATCACCCCAGCAAGATGAGCATCCAAGCATCTCTTAAAGGTATCCAGACTAGGCGCTTGCACCACTTCTGGGGGAGCCTATTCCAGACTCTGGGACTCGAACGGTAAAGACATTTTTCCTCGCGTCCAGCAAGAAACAGTCTTGCGGCTGTTTGTGACGGTCAGACCCCGTCTTCCCGTGGGGTGCCCTGGTGAACAGAGTTGATGCACACCCCTGATGTACTTGCAGGATAACCGTGCTGGCTCCCAGGGCTGAGCTGTGACATTCGGGGACCGCAGAAGCAGGTAACCCGTCCCCTTACCAAGTGCTGGAAGACCGAGGTCCCCGTCCTATCCTGTGGTGCAGCGTCCCTGGCTGAATGGCACCTCCCAGGTCTCAGGTGCTTCAGGCTCTGGCTGAGCCTTGCAAAAACATGCAGTTTCTGGGCCTGGCTTGAGCAGAGGCACCGGGGGGGCTGCAGCAGAGAAAGCAGGGCAGCCTGGGCTCTGCAACGGGAGCAGGCGCTTGTGTCCCCGGCGGCTTTGGACCACCTGGCCTGAAGTCCCTGGTGCTGCCCCTCCGGTGCCGTTGGGTCCGAGCTAGGGGTGGTTGGTCCGACGGCCGGGGGGTGCAGCTGTAGTTCGAAGCAGAGGGAAAGGTTGCGCTCCCTCCAGCAAGGAGCTCAGTGGAGCTCCCCTGACTGACCCTTCCTCTCCTCCCCCCTTTCTGCAGCTTTGCAAGGGAGTCACAGCGTGGCCCCTTGGCCCTTATTCCCTCGCGTAGGAACAGGAGACCGGCTCGGTGTGCGGCTTGGGGACTCTGAAACCCCGTCTCAGATGCCCGAGACCCGGCTGTTTGTGATGCTGTAAAACCCTGCCCTTAGCGGGGAATCGAGCGCGCTCTCTGCATTTGCAGAAAACCAGACAACGCGTGTCCCGGGGCAGAGGAGCAGCGGTGCGGGTTGTACCCGGAGGAGAGCCCTGGCTGGTTGAAAGCCAGATCACCCAGCGTATCTCCTCCCGATTCCAGCTCCGTGAGCTGTCCATCACTGTGGGGAGGATAGAAGAAGTGGAATAATTTCGGTAGGGCTTTGCTTTTTAATCAAAAAAGTGACGCGAGATTTTTATTTCCCCTACAGGGGCATAGCGAGCGATTCCCCACGCAACATTTATTTATGACCCTTTTTTTTTTCTTTTCTGGAGCTTTGACAAACGCTGTGTATATGGCAAATGAGAAATGATATCGGAATAAATGCCTCATAAAGATCCTTGCTTTGTCTTGCTTGGCAGTGGGTCCTTGATGAGGAACAGGAAAATAAATATGTAGGACTTTGAATTATTTATTCTTTATATCGGCACAAATCAAAGGGAGCGGGTTCCCCCCTCCTTGTTTCCAAGGCTGCCTCATTTAAGAATAAGCAGAGATTTTAAAAATATCTTCTCTATTATAAAGTGGGGAAAAAAATGCCTTGGGTGAGTAACGCAGCCTGAGCCTTGACAGTCATGCTGCAGCGAGAGATTTCAGTGGTGGGAACGGGAGACCAGCACGCCTTCAGGAGCCGGGTCTTGGGAGCCAGGGGTGTCTCCTCCAGACGCTCACACCTGTGTTAGGGGTGAGGCACCGCTCACACCCTCTGGGACCAACTTAAACCAACAAAATAAGTCTAAGTCCTGAGTCCTGAGCTTGGAAATCAGCAGGTGACAATGTGGGAAGCCAAGCACATGCATGCACGACCACAGATCGAGGCCGTCTAGGATGTTCTTTAGAGCAAGCAAGCCAGACCTGCGCGGGCTTTCCCTCCCTGTGTTTCTGGAAGGTCTCTCCTTTGGGAGGAAGAAAGAGGGGGATTTCCTTGCAGCTGAAACCCCCAAGGAAATGCCCGGCCCCTAAGAGCTACTTGCTGCTTTAGCAGACCCTGGGTCTGGCCGTGTACAGATGTGCAGTTTCTCCTGGAAGAGCTGCTGCTCTCCCAGGAGAAACCACAAGCATACAGGAGTCTTCTCCCGGAGTAAAAACGGCTGCTCCAGGAGAGAAATAACCTGGAAACAACCAGGATTAAACTGCTCCAGTGAAAGCTTCTCCTGGGAGAACAAATGTCTCCGCACGTTCTCTGCCTGCTTTCTGCACTTGTTCGGTAGCACGTTGCCCAGCAGGACCCTCGTCTCAGCGGTGGTGTCGGGGCATGGCTGTAGCATGGTGCTGTGATAGTCACGGGCTTAGCATCTTGGAGGGGACGCCCGTGAGTTCATCTAAGTTGACCGCCTAAATGTGACCCGGTCATTCCTCCGTGCCGCCCGTAATGCAAGCCTCAACCCTGCACAGACTCGCTCGCTTCCTCATCGATTGCACTGGGGCTGCTCACGGGCGTGGAGCCAAGCGCACAAGTGGGTCTCTGCAGAATCGGGGCCGGGGCGGTGCAATAATGAGGCGGGAGGGCCCAGGGGGATAGGCAGAAAACCCTGCCCCGGCAGCGCGGCATCCGCTCGGCCGTCTCCCCCGTCGGGCTGCGGCTGGGAGAGTTTTTGCGCGCTTCAAAGCACCGATACTTTAAAGACTCGCTGGCGTTGAAATTCCCTCAGATGAGGCGTTCCCTTGATCAGCGCAGATGTTTCGGGCGAGCTGCCCTCTGCCTTCCCTGCAGAGCTGGGTTGCTGGTTTAAAGAGGGCAGTTCAGAGCCCTGCAAGTTGCACCGCTCGGTTTTTTGGCTTTCTCGTACCAGATGGAGATGAAGAGAGCCTGGCGGTTTGGCAAGCCCTGCGGAGGGAATTTCAGCAGAGCCAGGCATGACTTTGCTCGAAAAAATGGGATCCTAAACAGACTCTCTTCCTCCCCACCTATCACCACTTCTGTGTCTGCTGCCAGAAAACCCTTTTGCGCGCAGACGGACGTGAATAGAGGATAAGTCACTAATAACTTGCTCTAGCCAGCCTAACAAGTGAATTGCCTCTTATCTGTACAGCGCTACCAGTCCAGGGAGATATTCATGTCGCTTTGATGCAGCACACAGGTCCCTTTATAAAGACGAACAGATCGGTCGTCTTCCTTCCATGCCCAACGCCGCAAGCATAATTCGGGGATGCTTGCCAGACGTTGCGAGCTGGCCCCATTCACTCTGGGCTCCCTTTCTCCTGCAGAGAGACAGGTTGTGCAAACGACTGCCTTTTCAAGATAAGGGCTCAGCTAGAGCCCCGGCCTTGCAGCTCCACGAGAGATGGGATTTTACCGAGTCCCGTTGCTCCCACAAAGCTGCTAGGGTGGTTTGTAGACCCGAGGTTTGCTGCCGGCACCGAGACGATGCCAGTGTCTGGCTTCCTGCCCGTGCGCTTCGGTTTGTCTGGTACACGCGGGGCCTGAGCTCTGCTGTGCGTGCCTGGCTGCAGGGCTCTGCCCACGGCAGAGCTGCCTCGCGGTGCGTGTTTGGTGGCACGTTGTTCTCTTGCATGGGCTGGGCGCTGCCCCAGTCATGGACCCCCGGGAGCTGGGGCAGAGCCGTTTGATCTGCTGGCTGGGTTGCCACCGGTGCAGCGTTTAGCTCCTCTGATTACCCTGACTCCTCCATTGCTTTTAAAATCTCACTGTATTGGTCTGGTGGCCTCCAGGCTTGTCCCGTTTGCAGCAGCATGCTGCAATTCCTGGCTGGGTGCTCCACCCGGGGGCAAGGCCAGCTCCTTAAGTAACGCCCCTGGGGGGAGTCCCGTCCTTCTGATTCAGAGGCACGTGCCGGAGGGGAGGCAAGAGGGCAGCGCTGCCAGGGGAGCAGTAGGAAGTTGCCTTCCATCAATGGGAGAGGGTTGCCAGCTGCCCTAGAGCGTGCAAACAGCAATGCCATTAAAGCGGTGCAAAAGGGCATTTAAGCCACTTTGAAGACCAATTTTGTGGTGTGTACAAAGGCCCTCGGAGACTGAAGGGGAACGCTGTCCAGTAGATGCATATTCATCTCTTCTTTGCATGGCCAGCTAGTGGAGGAGGAGCAGGCGCTGATGCTCAGTGGGTGCCGCGAGCATCCCGGGGCTGAGGACAGGCCGGCTGGCTCTGAAGTTTGCCTCTTGCTGACAGGAGCTTGCGAGTCTCTTTATTTTTTAAATCGAAAACACAACCAAGTCTCTATTTTTAGCTGCCGAGTGCAAATGCGCAATCCCAGGGAGGACATAAATCAACCTGCGCTGGAAAATAAATGACTGGCTTCTCCCCGTAGACGACTCATTGGGAGGACGTGGGGAATCATCTCGGTTGTGTGTGCGGTGAGTATCCATCACTGTCTGACGGCCAGCCTGGCACCCAGCGCAAAGGGGTCCTTGATTCGGACCCGACCTGGAGAACTGGCCCGTCTCTGCTCTTCTCTGCGTGGCAGGCTTTGGCCTTCTGCCTCTGCCCGGCCGTGGCACGGCTGTGGTGCCCTGCAGAAGTGCAGATGCCCACCTTCCATCATCGTTATCTGCAAACCCAGAGCTCTGGGGACTAGGCCCCCCAGTCTGTTGCTCTTTGCCTCGGTACTGTGCGTCCTCTGTGAATCCTTTCCCATCGGTTTGTCCGCTCTGCTTATAACTATCCGAAGTGACGCAGCCTCCTCTGACACCTCCTGCCGAATGCAGCTGGCAGCTTGAGCCAAGGATGGGGTGGGTTTGAAATCTAGGAAAACTTCTGGCAGTTTCCCAGCCCTTCCTTTCCTCCCCCTGCTTTGTGCAACTTTGCAAGGGGGAAATTTTCCCTGTCCAAATTTTCCTTGCTCGAGTTCCTGCCACGGGGACCCACCTATTTCAGGTGCCACCTTGACAGCGTTGTTGGACGGAGAATAAGGTCCCTGCCAGGTGTGAGATTCCAGCAGGGTCGTAGCCCGGTTGCCTGCTCGAGTCCTTCCAGTTTTACCTGTTCCTCCTGTTCTGTTCAGTATAAAGTCTGTCCCATCCTGTAGTTTCCCTGGTAATGGCCCGGTGGGGGATATAGCTGGCCTGGGGAGGGGTGCAGCTCTCCCTCCAAACCGTTGCAGCTGCTCTTAAATGCACCGTGTTAGCTTTGCACAGCAGGCAGCTTCGATCCCCCAGCTCAAAGCACCTTGAGAGTCACCAGCCCTCCAGGTCAGACAGCGCTGTGTCGGTAGGAGTTAGACCACCTGCATAAGGTATCTTGAAAATGAAGCCGGGGCCATAAGGTTGTCATCATCTTATTTCTCCCCCGGGGCACTGCAGCAAGGTGACGTGCCACCATGCATGCTTTTAATTGCTCGAATCCAAGGTCGGGGCAGGTTACAGGGAAGAGGAAAATGAAACCATCTCATCAGTGGGCCTGTGGATGGGCGACATCTTTGCAGGACGTCAGAATTCATCCCTTTATACAGTTGTGCTGCCTGTGCGTGTATGGGCCTGGGGTGTATGGAATAAACTCTGCGTCGTGCGCCTCAGGGGTGTTATGACTTGGTGAACTGGACCACATAAAACGCAGTGGTGTCGAATCATAGAAAATTCAGGTTGAAGGGAGCTCAGGAGGTCACATCTAGTCCAACCCCTGCTCCAAGCAGGACCAGCCCCAACTACATCGTCCCAGCCAGGGTTTTGTCTACCCGGGTCTTCAACACCCACAAGGATGGAGACTGCACCACCTTTCTAGGTAACCAGTTCCAGTGCTTCACCACCCTCCTCGTGAGAGAGTTTTTCCTAATATCCAACCTCAACCTCCCTTGCTGCAGATGACCCCATTGCTTAGTGTCCTGCCATCTGCCCCCACTGAGACCAGCCCAGCTCCGTCCTCTTTGCAGCCCCCCTGCAGGGAGGTGAAGGCTGCTCTTCAATCCCCCTCGGTCTTCTCTTCTGCAGACTCAATCAGCCCGGTTCCCTCAGCGTAGTTTGAGGGCGTTGGTGCCAACACGTGTGTGTGTATGTGTGCGTGCGTGTGTACGGTCCAGGTTCCTGCTCTTGCTCTGTAGACGTGAGCTGTCCTGCGAAGCCGGCCGGATTAGCCTCGTATCCCGCTAGAAGGCAGATTGCTCAATCTCTCCTTATCGCGGGCTTCTGATTTTGTTGTATTTTTTGCATGTAGATGAGTGTGAGGCAGAGAGAGCAGGGAAAGGGAACATTTCTGTGCTAAGAATTTTTCAGGGTAATTTTTCCCCCTCCGTTTCTCAAGAACAAGCAAACTGGGGCAAACGTCCCTTGTATTGTTGGGGCAAGGGTTTGCCCAGGACGAGCCTTGCCCCGGGGCTGTCTCGGGGGGTGCGTTGGCGCTGGCGCAGGTCGCCTAGGGAGGCCATCGGGTCTGTCACCAGACGGCTGGACGTGTGGGTTTGAATAGTGTGTCTGGCGAGGCGTTTTCCATGGCACGGCATAGCAGCTTGACAAGAAACACATCTTTACCCCTTGCATTGCCTGCAAATAGCTGCATCCCACCACAAGCTCCTCCATCACTTTTGCACGGCTCGTATCAAAACCTCTGCCGGCAGCTCTGATAATCACTTTTTCAGCTTAAATAAGCTTATTCCTGAACGCTGGCAATATGAGGACAGACCAAGCTCTGCATCGAGTCCTGCCTTGGCTGTTCCAGCCCTGCCGGGTATTTATTATCTGCGATGCTAAGTTGGTTGAGGAGGAGAAGGAGAGCTGGTGTTCGCAATGGCGAATTCTGGATGGCCGGCGCCACAGGGTAGCTCTTGCTGGGGGTGCCCCAGCAGCTCCCCCGCTGCCCTCGCACACTAGTGGTGTGTAGTGATGGGCTGGACTGGGCAAGCTGGCACGGATATTGGTGCCTTCATGTCCTCGCACCCCATATCTGCTCTGCGTGGAGTGGGGAGGCTGACGCCGCCTTTTTGTGAAGGGTCCCGAGCATGGCTGTGGGGTGCTTGTGATGGCACCGCTCTGTCTGGCATGGGACCAGCTCCTGGCATGGCCCCTGGGTCCCCTCTTCTCTGCTACCTGCCGAACCGTGCTCATCCCTGTTTGGGCTGAGCATGGGAAGTGTCTACCCCTTGCAACGCCAGGGCAGCAGGTGAGGAGGCTGAGGTTGGAGCCAGGCGTCAAGTTGCGTGGGGTGCTGGTTCTCTGAGGATGGTGCTGAGCGCACGAGGGGCATGGAGACACAGGCCAGGACGCGGCGTATGGAGGGAGACCAAACCTGCCCCAGAAATGTGCAGGGCCAGGGCACGGTGGGTGCAGCGCTCCCAGGCTCTGCCCGACTCGGTGCTGGGCTGGCATCCGCGTGCTGAGCACCGGAGGATGCAGGAACCTGCAAGCCACGGGAGCGGGTAGCCAGCCCCAGCCCCTGGTAGCAGCTGTGGACAGAGACCGTTTGACCTGTCGCAGGGGCTTTATCAGCTCTGTGGCATCCACACGTGTGTTTTCTGCTGCCCGTGGTCTGACCAAAGCCCGGCACTGCTGGCGGCTCTGATGCCTAGGCAGGCTGCAATCCTTGCCGGTGGATCTCCTGATCCCAATTTACGGCCGCAGCCCCGCACGCCTCGGTCGTCCATCGCAGGACGTGCACGTTCTCCAACGTCCGTCGCTGCCCTGCGGGTCAGTCTCGCGGAGCGTGGCCTTTTCCTTCCAGAAGACAAGGGAGGGCTTTTCCCTGGGATGGAGCAGCGTGATGCGGGGTAAGGGATTAACTCTGGGTCATGAATTAAGGAAATTGCTGAGCAGACTGCGTGCCAGGGCCAAGGAGGATGCTGGCCTGCTGGTCCTCGTCTGCACCACCTCCCCACCCGGCGCGCGCGCCGTAATTCGATAGAGCCTGGTGGGCAACAGGGCACAGAGACAACCTCTCCACTCCTGCCTTAATAAACTCTTGCAGCTCTCGGAGATGCCCTGGAGAGGCCCCAAGAAACAGGATCTCATCTCCTGGAAATGACTTCCCAGCTGTGTGATATGCAGCCTGGTCCATCAGCTAGAGACACAGCGGGAGCCGCGATGGCTATTTTCCGTGACACGCGTTCCCGTGACTTTATTGCGAGGCCAGGGCCGTTGTGCTCGGTGAGTAGGGGTGAAGCGGTCCAAGTCTGTGCAGCAGTCTGACCTCGGGATTGGGGATGGGGAGGACCCTGGGGTTTTCTTCTTTGACTTTTAAGGACTGCTGGCATGGCCACGGGGCAGCAAGGGAGCTGGTCCTGCGCTAATACAGCGTACAAGCCCAGACTGGCAAACTCATCACGGCCTTTTCCTTCCTTCCTTTCCTGCCTCTACCTTAGAAAAGCCGTCACTGTCACTGTCAAGGAAGCTCGCTAATTAAGACAGGCTCTAAAGAACGGTTTGCCACGGTGCACAGGAGCCCGCGTGGGGACGGTGACAGGGAGAAGCTAGTCCTGCCGCTGTCGCCTCCCCGCATTTCCCCTCGGAAATCTTCTATTTTCTGCTTTGTGGCTCTGCTAGAAAAATGTGCTCTGTGCTGAAACCTGGCAAAATGACTCTCAGGCTGGAAGTGAATATTTAATTTGATTTCCCCCCACAGCGCTGAAAAGCATCCAGTTGGCCATCGTCTCTCGCTTTCCCTATATATACTTTCTCTCTTTTAAGGAGCAAGTTTCAGGCCGTGCTTTTGTGCTGACGTACTAGAAAAGGGGGGTGCTTTTTGAAAAGAGAATTTGGCTTGTTTCGGGCATCGGACTGCAATCGGACGGATACTGAAGGGCTGGTGCTGCCCGGGGTCTGCTGTGGAGCTGGTTTGGGGCTAGCTTGCCCTCGGTGCTGGCTGCCAGAGGCAGCAAGAAGAGGCCCGTTATTCTGGACCTGGGTTGCAGCGGCCTCATCTCCATCGCGACGTGGGTCCATCCCAAGGGATCCAGAAATCACGGAGCCTCTCCGTGCCCCAGCTGTACAGGGGGGGAAATCTCTGCTGTGCTCGCAATCAGGAGATACCCCCCGTACCGTAGCTGAGTGCAATTCTTGGGGGGATAAGTTGGTTTTTTCTCCCTCCATCCTGGTGCAAGTCGGGCCGTGGATTGCTGCAATTAGTTCCAGATTAAACAGTTAGTTACCGCGCAAGTTAATTAGTCTCAGTGCTCGCAAAATCACCCAGCAAATGTGACACCCCAATTAACACTACCGGGAGCTGCACCGGGGGCCTTCCTTGGAGAACGCCGGCGGGGAAGGCGATGGCCAGTTCATAACGCTGCCTGCCCGCCCTGTCGCCCTCGCTGTCTGCTGACGGAAGGATAATATTGGGCACGTTAGACGGTACGCTCCGCGGGGAGGGCCACGGTGCGTGTGCACGGTGTGTCAGGCTGGCTTCCTGGCGGTGTTGCAATACAGCTAACGAGCAACAGCTCTGTGTTTCGCTCGGGGGCTGCCTCTGGGCAGTTTGTGCTTTTGTGCAGACAACACCGCGCGCGCACGCTTGCAACAGCAATGAGGTTTTGCATAAGACACTTATTCCTGTGGCCAGAGACACCCTCCTGACCGCTGCCCCGGCCTTTATTAACCTTCCTCACGAGTTCACCAGCACTGCACACCGCGGGACGCTTGCACCCAGAGAGGCCGAGGGGTGCAGAGGTGCCGACGAGACGTGTCCCTGCTGCTTCCAGAAAGGAGCTGTGCCCAGGAGGCCGGGGGGATAACTTGCCCGCTCAGCTTGGCAGACCTCGCCCCAAGCCAGCCCGCTCCCTAGTGCAAGTCCGCACCCCCGTGTGCGTGCACGTCGGATGCGCTGCTGCTGCAGCCGACACCATTTGTTCTCTCGCAATGCAAATCGGCCAGGAGCCTCTGAATCCCAATGACATCAAACAGGGTTGTTTGATGTGCTCCGAAATTGGGAAACGGCAGTGCCGAGCTCCCACGACTCGTGTAATTGGGTCACGTTGTTCGTGCATATTAAGGCATTAAAGTGAACAGCATGTGCCGGGACATAGGATACGGCACAGGCTCGGGAGGAATAAGTGGTAGCTAGGAGAGAACCAGGAGTTTTGCACCTTGTGCGTAGGAGCAAGGCTTTTCTCGTGCGTGCAATGCAGCTTTGCTGGACAGTGCCCGTGCTCCAGGCTCTGGCCGTGGAGTTACCTGAACAACACGTGTCTGATTAGAGACGGCCGCGTCTGCCGGGCTAGCGCTGATGAACAGGCCTCGGCGTTCAAATGTATCTGGCGTTCTTCCACAGCCTCTTTCCCTTCTCATTTTGTTGGTTTTCAGCAAGCGGCTTTTGATTTGTCAATTTAATTATGAGCTCGGTTCATCCGTGCATCCGATTGAATGGGTTTTTCTGTCTGTCTTTTTTTTTTTTTTTTTTAAAGGCTTTAATTAAAAAGGAGCTAATGTGTGAAAAGCGCTGAAGGGATCCAGAGCGCCAAGTTCTGGCGCGTCCGGGTGCTGTCACGCGTCAGGGCTTTGCACTAACAGCTCAGGTTGAGTGGGGCGGGGGTGACACGGAGCCGTGGGTGCGCGTGGCTGCGGTGCGAGGCTGTGTTTCGTGCCCCGTGCGGGCGGGTGTTGCACACACTGAACGTGGCTTAATGCTCACGGGATGACCCCGCGGATTTAAAGCCTCCTCTGCTTCGGAGGAGAGGGAAGGACCCAGCTGCAACCCGCAGGGAGGGTTTCTGCAGGCTGCGAGGGTCCCCATAAATATGCATCCCACCACCACGCTGCCAAGCCCCGAAGGGCGCGATGCCTTCAGTTTGACAGGGATCTCTCAGGAGATCCTGCCGCCCCAGGACCTGCCAGGCTCACTCCAGATGCTGGAGCAGCCTGGTCGCGCCGGGAGCGCGATTCCCGCGCTGCGCCGCGCCAGCCTACAGCGCAGCGATGAGCAGGGGCGCGGGGCTGCCAGCATCTGTCAGCCCCCAGGCGAGGCTGCAGATGCGAAGCGGGGGAGCGAGGAGGGGCCTGCCCATATGGTGCTTGGCACAGGATCCTGTGCAAGGCAGGATGGATCTTGTTTCCAGAGCAGGGAAGCCTGCAATGCCGTCCCTTCTCCAGTCAGCGGGAGCAGATATCCGCTGGGCGTGACGGGGATTTCTGCAGCTGTGCTACCTCCAGGTCCAGGGAAAGACCCTGGTTCTCTCTCCCTTAGACTCGAGGGCCCCCTCACTAGGCTCCATCCCCCCTCGGAAAATGCCAGCTCTTCTCCTCCGCTCTTTCCTTGACTGCGGAAAAATGCTGGAGGGATTCTTCCGTTGCAAAGCGCTGGGAGAGACCGCGGCAGGGCTGAGCGTTTGGCACTACTGCTCCCATCTGAAAGCTCCGGGCTTACCTTGTGAATCGCACGTAGGTGTTTGCACACCTAATATCACACTGCCGAGTGCATGTGCACAAACTGCTTCTTTGCAACCCCCTCGCCGGGGTCTTGTCGTAGCCTGGTTGAGGATCACTGATGTCAAGATGGGTCGGTTGGAGAAGCGTCGGCCTTTCAAACGGTTGCAAAAACACCCAGCCCATTGTAAAGGAATTCTGCTGCATCCGAGTTTAGTTTCTCCAGTTGTTGCAACTTGCCTTCGTGCTGGGGATCCTTGTGTCTCTTCCCCTGACCTGGAAGGTGGAAGCTGCCGGCCGGAGGGGGTCTGGAAGATGAGATGGGCAGTCTTATCTCAGTCTGAAAGTCATCGCAGGAGCCTTGAGCGTTGTCTCTCCGAACGTGCTGTCTTGGTGGCCCCTGCAAAGGCCGGGAGATTGGATGGCAGGCACCGTGCTGTCCCCTAAGAGGGGCGTTGCGAGCGATCTTTGCCGAGACGCATGGATTCACATGCAGCTTCACCCGAGCGCTCGGGGAGCGAGCGGTTTTCTTTGCTAATTCTTCCCTTTGCAAATTTGCTCTGATCCAGCTGCGCCCCGGGAGCGTTGGAGAGCGGCGGTGGCTCCGAGCTGAGGTGCCGCAAGAGCTGTTGACACACGGGGAACACACTGCTCACGGCTGCTCAGCAAAGTAGCAGGAGTGGATGAAGGCGAACGGTTCCCGGGTGGGAACAAAACTCTTCTGCGTGTCGAGGGACAGGGAAATGGCATGTTTTTTAAGGGTTTCTGCTCATTGTAGCATAACAATACCTTGAGTTCATAGGATCAGAGGACTGTCGGGCTGGAAGGGACCTCACAAGCAGGCAAGATCACCCATCACTAGACTATCCCAGCCAAGGGTGTGCCCAACCAGCTCTTGAAAATGTTCAGGGAGGGAGGTCTAACCACTTTTCTAGGCTGCCTGTTCCAGTGCTTGCCCACCCTCCTGGTCAGAGAGCTCCTCCTCGTTTCCAGCCGAGCACCCGGCAAGCTACAGACTGCTGCTACGAGCTTTCCTCGCAGTCGGCGCCCGGCATTGCTCGCTCTGCCTCTGGCTCGAGGCAGCACCGGAGGATGGAGGCCACCTGCCCTGCACGGGTCAAACGGGGAGGCGGTGAATGCTGTGCCCACGGCTCCCTTTGCATGAGCAGTTATAGAGTCAGAAAATTTGGGTTAGAAGAGAGCTCGGGAGATCACATCGAGTCCAACCCCTTGCTCCAAGCAGGACCAGCCCCAAGTACATCATCCCGGCCAAGGCTTTGTCGAGCCGAGTCTTCGAAAACTTTAAGGACGGGCGCGTGGCAGACGCAGTAGAGGCAGAGCATGGGAAACGAGGCGGCCGTGACCCACTCCCTGCTGAAGCCCCCCGACCCCGTGAGCGGGCTGCACCCAGGCTGTTGAGCAAGGCACGTGGACATGCTTCAATGGATGTTGCCTCCATCCCTTTCCTGGGAGCCTTGGGTTAATGCAAAGAGTCGCCGCTGCGGCGTGGGAGCAGGCACTAGGTGGGCAGGGGTGTCCCTGTGGGGTGCGCTCAGCCTTGGGTGCCTGCCGTGGCCCCGGCAAACCCAGGGAGACCGCGGAGAAACACGCCTGCACAAATATTAGCTCTGGGACGGGGAAGTGCTGGGCACTGGAGAGCCACGGGCCTCGCTTTCCCATCACGGTCCTGCGGCGCTCAGATCACACCTCGCTCGTTGTTCTTCAGGATTTTAATGAGGTTCAAGTAGGGTTTTTTTTCCCTCTGAAATGTAGGTCAGCTGTAATTAGCACGAAGCCTCTACCGCTAGCTTTGCTTTTAATGACGCGCCTCTGGGAAGGTGAGCACCGCGGTCCGTGCAGCGCAGCGCCACGGCCCGATCGCTCCGCCGGCTCGCCCCGCAGACGGGCACGGTCATGCCGCCCGGCCTGCCCCGTCTCTGCTGCGTAGTTAAATGTTCAGCAGCCCCGACCCCGCTCGTAATCGTTCACCGCCTTTGGGTAATGGCTTTTCTTCAGACACGTGGCAGATTATCATATTCCAGTTTTGCTACGGGCCATTATGTCTGAATATTAGTTCAGCTAACTGAGATAAATGGCATTGTCTCTCGCCCCCCCGAACCACTGATTTATGGGAGCTAGGCAGGAGATGTGCTTCTAGGAGATAACGGGCGCATTGTCCGCTCGGCAATGCCGGGTTTATCCTCCGTGGAAAGGCTGTGGGTCTGGCGTGGCCCAGCAGAAAGCCCATATGCCAGCTCTGCCTTCAAAATGGGCCTTCGGTGGACATTTGAATCCATCAGGCTGAAACCTAGCCTGGGTGGATGGCACGAGGAAGCCCCCCGCCGTGGTACAACGCTGTTGAACATGGTGGGACCAGGCTGGTGAGGGGATGGGTTTATTTGGCTCGTTCTTCGTAGCTGCAGAAAAGTTTGGTGCAGAGGTCCTGCAGGCACCGGACACGGGCCAGGGACACAGACGTCCCGAGGGCATGGGAGACGGGGAAACAACCTTGCGCATGGTGTAAACGGGGGGCTGCCTCGGCGGGTCGGAGATGGTCCTGCATCCGACGGAGACCTCCCCACCGGCTGGGCGGATGGATGCCGCCTGCGCGGCATGGGCCGTGCACGTCTGATGCAGGGCTCCGAGGAAGCCGTAGCACTTTGATTCATCCTGCTCATTAAACCAGGTGGAGATGTGTCAGGCACGGCTCCATCAGGGAGCAGGGAGCTTCAAAGGTCTCGCTGGCTTTGAACGGGGCAGGGAGAAATGTCTGGCAAGCGTCGGCCTTGAAGATTAACGAGCTTCAAGGGATGTGGCTCAGGGTAGGGTTGGTTGGTGGGGACGGACCTCTGCCTCCCGCGTTGCGAGATGGGGTGGGTTGGATGCGAGCGGAACAGCTTTCCTCGTGCCTAAGGCCGAGCTCCTTGCGCTGTCGTCTGCTCACTAATCCCTGTTGCAAGGCAGAGCACCAGCCAGAAGCCTGCTTGGGAGCCGCCTTGCAGGTAGGGGCGTTCGGCCCGTCGCATGCATCATTGAGGGAGCTGGCAGGCAGCGTTCTCCAGGCTGTCGTGCTTTGGCTTGTCGGAGACGGAGTGAGTCCGTCGACCCTCTTGCAGCTCTGCACGGGGGTGGTGCTCACCTGCCAGCTGTCCTGGGGCCCCGAAGCATCGTCCACGACAGACAGTCCATGCGAGAGATCGGTGTCCTTGTTCCCCACCCAGGGTCTTTTGCATCGGAGGACCTGAAACCCCATCTCAGCGAGTGCCGCGCGCTCATCTGATGTGACATGATATAGTTGTGGGTGACTGCAGAGACTCCGTGTGTCTGAGCACGATGGCTTTGCCGTCCCTCCCTTGCCTATTTGTCTCTGTCTTCCAGTTGGCAAGATGCTGCCGGCTGCGGCCAATCCATATTAAGTCTCCAGAGGCTCTGTACAGACATCTGTCACCTTGCCTATTTGTCTGGAAAATGCTGGTCCCCTAAGGGTTAATTCCCCTGGCTGTGGTTCAGCATGTGTTCATTTGTGTGTGTCACCGTGGCCCTTTCCCGGAGCCAACTGGGACCCAGTCCAGCTGCGGGCAGAGACTTCTCTCCCATTCATTACGACAGGGAAAGCAGGCGATCCATCTAGCAGGCCCAAAACCCAAAGCAATCGTTTTGGGGGAGAGCTTTGTTCTGGTGCTTTCTCCAGGGTTCAGGTTTCTCGGGGTCAGGAGTAGCCCACGGCCTACCAGGGTGGCATGAGAAGCTGAACATCCAGGTAGCGTCACGTGGGCTAGCAGGCGTACTGGCTGCGGTGTGTGCAGGGGGGGTGCAAGAGAGCCAAGCGTGCAGGGATTACATCGGGACGAGGCTTCAGGAGACCTCGATTTCTTCCCCAGCTCTTGCCGTGGGCTGCGACTTGATGCCGAGCTGCTCCATGACGCCACAACGATACTTAACCTCTCTGCGCCACGGCTCCCCCGGCTCTAGGGATAATAACGCTCGCCTCCCGAAGATTGCGAGGCTTAAATAATGTTTGCCAAGCAATTGGAAAGCGTTGGATGAGCTGTGATTGCTAGTTATATTACAGAAGCCGCCACGGTTCCCACGTCCCGGGCGTGCTGGGAAGAGGCGGCTCCTGCCCCACGGGTGGGAGGAGGAAATGAAGGGTCGGGGTCCCCATCGTACAGATAGGAACCGGGGGCTCGAGGAGGTGAGTATCAGCCAGGGTCACCCCCCACCTGCCTTTTACGTGCTCGTTTTGGCCACACGCAGCAAAACCTCCTGTGGGCTTCGACGTCTGCCGAGCCGGGCTGCTGGGTGCAGGTCAGCAGTGCACCAACAGGCTTCGTTCCAGTGAAACCCGCGCTCTTCAAGAGCCCTTTGGGAACGGTCTTTTTGTAGATCCCAACATACCAATTGCTGCGTTTTCAGGGAAGCTGTAGCAGGGAAGGCCAGGGTGTCTCTCGCAGGCTGCGACGGGCACCCGATGCAAGGGCTGGAGACGATAAAGCCTAGGGACTAGACCCTCCGTCTCCAGCTGGGTGCCAGGCGCTTCCTGTTGGGTCGGGGCGCAGGATGAAGCCCTTTCCTGAATTGGGGCTGGATGAAAGCGCTCTTGTCGGTGATGGGCTGGCAGCGAGCGTCGGGTACGGGTGTGCACGAGGGGAGGGTGGAAAGGAGGCATCGCTCGCAGGCTCTGCCCAACACAAGCTGGAGCAAAATGCCTCTAAAGAAAGGATTTGCAGCAAACGGGACCTGCTTCCCTGAGGCGGCTCTGCCAGGAGAGAAACCCTCTGAAACCGGGGCCTGTGGCAGCGAGGAGTTTCCTCCCAGGTCCCTGTGCACGAGCTGGCATTTGCATTTACAATGAACGTCCTGCACAAACGCCAGGAGCGAGCAACTGGGTCCTGGCTGGGCAGGGGGTGGATGCTTCCCAGCAGCTGGAGAAAGCCCCTGGCTCCCCATCTCCCCCAAATGCCGCCATAGGCTGCTCCTCGTCACCTGGGAAGGTGGCACTGGGGTGGCCCCGCGGGGTGGGCTGTGACCCTTGGAGGAGCCTGCTGGAGCACTGGCCGGCGAATCAAGGCCGCGGCTTCCTCGCCTGCCACGGCTGGCCTGCCGCTATTTGACGGCTCCCCCGGCACGCGGCACTCCGGAGAGGAGCTGTCAAGCCAAGCCTCAGCCCGGCACGGAGACGGCTGCATTCATCGTTCTGCTGAGCTGAGCCCGGCTGCTGCTGCCGGCGCACAGATAATGAGGCTTATTCCCGGGACCTTTGAGTGCGCGCCTTTGAGATACGCAGCGCCCTTGTTAGCGGGTGCAATTCGGCTGCCGAAGCGTATGCACAGAGCAGCGGATTAGGTCTGCGGTGACAGGTGCTGTCTCTCCGCTCCCAGGGGGAGCGAGTGCCGCACGGTTGACAGGAGCCCTCCGCCACATCGAACGGTCCCGCGGAGGCTTGCGTCCCGCTCGCCTGCAGCCCCCAAATCCATGTCGTAGCAGGGCCCGGAGCCCGAGGCCCGCACGCTGCCGGGGGAAAGCGTGCTGGCAGGGTGCTGGACCTAGGGAGTAATCTCCAGCGTGGGTGCGGTGCAATGGCCACGCTGGACGTGAGGCCTCCTGCTATCCTCCTCTGGGCCTTTTGTGCAGCTGTTTGCTAAGAGCAGTGCAAAGGCTGGAGGCATCTGAATGGGAGATGAGGGCTAGGAGGGGGTGGTGGTGGGTATACTCGCATGCCTGCCCAGGGTATTCCCTGCCGCGTGAAGCACCGCTGGAGAGTGAAATTCCCTTGCGGGCATCTTGGGCGACAGCCATGCCAGCTCCCGGCTGCTGGCCTGCAAAGGGACGGCCCGCGGCATCTCCACCACGTTCCCTCGTTGGCCCGTCAACTGGAGACAGCTGACGAGGCCCCGGCTGTGCTGATGGCTTTGTGACGGGGCCCATCTGTCTCCTGGGCACGGGCCTGAGACCGCAGCAGGTTGTGCCACGGACCACCCGGCAGCCATCAGAGGACAGTCATTTTTAACTCGCTTCCCAAACAGGTTGGATGTGAACATGAGCTTCTTGGATGCGAAGCATCACACAGCCCGTTGCTAATGCCTGAGCTCGTTCGGGATGCTTTTCAGGGTCTGGAGCGCTTTTGCTGCGTGCAGAGCTTTCCACCCCGTCCTCCACAGCATCCCGCATCCCTCTACCGCGACATTGCACTGAAGTGCCAATAAAGGTTTTCTTTTCGTCAGGCAATTAGGTGCGTGTGATGGCGTATTCAGCCGGCATCAGGCACCCCTGGCAATTTGTTTAGAGTTGCGATGCTGTTTCGCTGCGTGTCTGTCTGCCGGGTTTTGCAATAATTAAGTTAATTAAAAAAATTAAATTGCCAGCTGGCACAGAGTCAGCGGGGGAGTGGGTGTCAGGAGAGGAGGGCCCAGCCTGGCCTTGGCACCGTGGGCTCAGTGCTCAGCAACCAGGGTCTGCTCCACCTTCCCCCAGAGCAGACTGCATTCATCCACCTTTGCCGGGAGGCAGATTTATGCTCTGTCTGCTTCAGGAGACACAAGTGACCTGCTCTTTGCCCTCGAGCCTTGTTTCTGGTGGCAACCGAGGTGGATAAAGGAGCCGCCAGCTTCCTCGGGACTGTTCCTGTGTGGAAAGGATTTTAAACGAACCGCTGGCATTTTGGGCGAAAGTACTCACAGGTTGGGAAGTGGAGACGAGTGCAATCCCACATCCCAACCCCGGCAGCGTCTGGGTGGAGGTGTTTGAAAACAGGACCCCCACGCACGCAGGCCCACACGTGTGCACACACACATGCAGTATATTTGTGTGTAGTGCACGGTTGTGCACACACTCACTTGTGCTTATTGCCAGGGTTTGCAAGCGTGCATTGTGAATAGGGCGATCTAGGGTGCTTGTGGATTCTGCACCATCTGGGCAGCTCCCCTCAAAGGGCATCCTAGCTACTCCCAAGCGCGCTGTGATGGGTAGAGCCGGTGCCCGTGTCTGGAAGGGAGAGCTCAACTGAGGGCCCTGGGGCAACCCCCCGCTCTTATGCATGCTCCGCTTCTCCTATACTGGACAAAGCTGCCTGGATCAGCTCTTCCTCAACTGGCACCTGCCAGTGTGGGGGCCCCTGCCCTGGAGACTACCGGGGTCTGGATTAAATGGTAGGGATGGTGCAGTAGCCCTGCTCAGCTGCAGCTAGCCCATCTTTCCCCAGGTCAAACCTTCTCCAGCCGTCTAGCCTGGTGACGTGGTACCAGTATTGCTGTGCCCCTAGGATGGAAACCAGAGCCGGGGCGTTGAGAGAAGGTGTGGAGCGAAGGGGAAAGAGAAACCCAAAGGGCACTGGGATGCTTGCTCCAGGGAGCAGCGAAGGGCAGCAGAGGAGGGAAGGAGACGCTGCTGGATTTCAGAGCATCCTCGGTCTCCGGCGCTGGCTGTCGAGGGAGATGGATCACACTTGATGGGAAGCAGGCGATGCCAAGGGTGGACCGACCAGTGCAGCCGCTCCGTGCCCCAGCAGAGAGAGCCTGGCAGGGGCAGGAGATGCTCCATTGATGCAGCTGCAGCGATGGGGTCATCAGGCCCTCGGGTCCTTTCACACGGACCGCCATAGGCCTCCCCTGCCCCCCTTGTCGCACGCCACGTGCACCCTGCAGCTGGGCTGGGACGGCAGCCGCACCCCGGCGAGCTCCGGTCTCCAGGCACGCTCCGATCCCCGCCGGCGAGCACGGGGAGCGTGCACCTCGCCTGCAGCGGCACTAATTAGAGAGCAGCAGCGAGCAGACGTCGCCGGCAAATAACAGCCTCCAATTAGGACAGTGCCGTTCACACCCTAACGAGGCAAATTACAGACACACGCTGGCAGCTAATTAGAGGCAAAGTGGTTGGGAATTGGTGCTGTGCAGGGAGCCACGCTTCCTGGGGGGGGGGGTTGGGGAGGATGGGGGAATAGGGTCCCTTCTGCGATGAACGTGCAATAAGCCGGCCTCGTCTAGCAGCGCACTGTGCCCTCCACGCTGATCTTGGCCTGGGTTTCCATCCCCTTCCCTAGCCGAACTCAGGACTCTCCCTAGCATCATTGCCAGGGCTGCTGGGGTCCAGCTCAGCCCTGCCTTTATCTCGCGCCCCTCCCCTGGAGCCGAGGCCAGAGGTTCTCGCTGCACCGTAATGTCCTGCGTCGACGGAGGATTAGGACCGCACACAGCTGGACACGTCGCTGGGCAGAGACTGGCACGGAAGTGCTTGACGGCATCCCCTGAAGCATGTGGGTGTTGTCTCCTGATCCAGCGCCCGGGTTGAACACAGCCTCCAGCCGCCCGCGAGAGTACAGGAGCAATTTTGCTTCTTCGGAGGGGTGGAGCACGTGACCCAGGAGATGGCCGAGCCATTGAGATCCCGCCGAGTGCTTCTCCTGCCTACCAGAGATCTCCTTGCAGCAGGTTTGTCGGAGGGGGATGATGGAAAGGCATCTGTGCCAGGACCTGTCCCCCCGCTTTCCCATAGCGTGTTAGTGCCCAGACCAAGTCAGGACCAGGACACCATCATGCGAGGTGCAGAGCTGAGCGCTGGCTCCTGCCCCAAAGAGCTTGCGATCAAAGTTACAGGGACAAGGGAGGACGTGGAGTAAAAAAGGGAGGACGTGGGTGACTCTGTGGCTGCATACGAACGAGGCTTTGGAACGGGCTCGGCACAGCCCCGTGTGCTTTACCCCTAGTTCGGGTCTTTCTTGCTGCCTTGAACGCACGTGCACAGAAAGCAGAGGGGCTGGGAACTGCTTAACATAAGCTTGCCCTCAAATCGGCTCCGGTTTAATCTGGGGGAACCGCCCTGCATGCCTTGGCACTTGCCTGCCTGATCTGATGCTGGGGAAGGGGCGTTAAAGCACGGGCTTGTGGCAGCATCGTGGGCAAAGGCATTTGGCAGTGAAGTGGGCAGGGCGGCACTATCGGACTGCCCCGGGCGGGGGCTCGGTGGGCTTTTAACTAACAAAAGGGCTGTAACGGCAGCTGGAGAAACCACGTCTGCGGCTCCTCCGGCTGCGATTGTGCAAGCCATGCTCTCCAGTGCCAGCTCCGTTATTAATAATTCAGGTCACCCACCTGCATTGAATTCGAGCTGAGCTCCCTTCCTCACCATCCGCGCAATGCAGGGCCCCGGCCCTGCGGCTCCCTGGAGCCAGCTCGGATGATTCTGCTGCTGGTGTCGGCATTTAAAGTGTAGCTCGGGCAACACGGGGCGAGCCTCACCGGCGTCGGCGCTGCCCTGGCCCATCGCTTGGGCCAGAATGGCTCATGCAGCCTGTGGGCACCTGGCTGCGAGGTTGGGACCGTGGCACTGCAGCGGGCGGTGATGGGAAACCCCCAAGACTTTGGGGAGATTTGGGCTCTGAGGCCCGTCACTGGGCACGGAGAGCCCAGGGCTCTGCTCCCCTCCCTTTTTGCAGCCGGTGCATGCCCCTCTGGGGCAACGCGCAGGGGCAGGGAGGAGCAGGCGGCCGAGCTGCCTCCGACACCGTGCTCAGCAAGTCCATCTTGGGGTACCCGAGTGCTCGGTGCTGCTGGGCGCTCCGGAGCTCAGTCCTCCGGTCCCATGCATCTCCCCGGAGCTGCCGTCCTTGTCCCTCAGGCCCTAAGCATTGTCCCTCCTCGTCTACATGCATGCACGCGCCCCTCGCTCGCCATTTGCATTGCCGACACGTTCGGCAGCCGCTTAGCATTTGTACGGCAGAGAGACGTCAAGCTGTATTGGGACCCAAGAGAGAACTACCCAAGAAAGGGGCTGAGCTCCTGTTTCCTGCTTCCTTTTGATTTCCTTTGGGTTTGAAAGACCTGCGTGTGCACGCGCATGTGTGTGTATGCATGTGCTTGTGCAACATGTGTGTGTGCATGCATGAGCTTGTGCACACACGCTGTGCTGCTCGCTCAGTCTGCAGCTGGAAGTTACTTTTTCTTCCAAGGGCCTCTCGAGGGACAGTGGATTTATCGTGTCCTCGCCCAGGAGATGTGGTGACAGCACAGGCTAATCGCAGCCCGGCTGTGATGTCGGTAGCTCGGCGCTCTATTCTCACCTCGGCTGTGTGCTGTTTTCTCCTCGGTATGCACTACGCAGTGGGCGCTCTGGATGGCACCGCGGGGGCTGGATGGGCTGCAGAGAATGCAGTGCCACGGTCAGTGCCACGAGCCAGGCGCTCTCGCGGCTGCCACCTCGCACCTCCCGAGCAGCCAATTTGGGCCTCCGGAGTGCAGTCGGCACCATCAGTGCTACTGACACTAATTTGCACCTTCTGGCTGTCTCAGCTGGGAGGCCAATGGGGAATGAATTCCCTTCCCACCCCAGGAGCAGGCTTGGGATGGAAGACAAGTACAGGGAGTGTGTGTGTAAACGTGCCTGTGCCGCACGCTTTGGAGACTAGCAGCACAATGCTCATGCCTGGGGGAGGAGAGGGGGAGCTGAGCAGAACGAGACACGTTTGTGGAGCCGGACACCACGAAACAAAGGGCACCTCTGAAACGCTGTCCTCCCTCCTGGGGTTTGCTGACCTCGCACAGAAGCAAGGGGACTTCTGGCTGCCCGCTTCCGATGAGCCCCTGCAGCCCGTGTGCCAGCAGGGGTGAAAGGCCTGGTGGTCCCGTCCCCTGCCCCTCCTCTAAGCCAGCAAGACGAGAGGCTGATGGTCTCTGTGTTAATGGGATACCTGGACGAGCTCCTTGCTCACAGGCCACTGGCCAAGTGCTTGGGAGCCCTCGTGCTTGCTGCGTGCCGGCCCTTGCTCCGGGGAGAGCTGTGCCAACCTGCCGGCTCCCGTGCTACACCGCGGCTCTGCTCCCCGCATCTCCTGCAGGCGCTAACCCCAACGGCAACACATCTGCAACGCATGAAGCCATGTAAGGACCTGTCATCGGCTGACCGGTGCTTTCCAGCCATCTCCCCACGTGCCCCGTCCCCTCGGATGCTGAAGGCTCCAGAGCTGGAGCCTGCACGGTGTCGCGGCAGGGTACAGAGATGGAGGGATGATGCAGAGGAAGATGCTCTTGTGTGGGAAGGGAATGGCTCCGAAGCCCAGCTAGCAGTGCTGATCCCTGCTATGCCCCCTTTGGCCTGTGCCAGCTCTCCAAAAGGGAGCGGGCATGCAGGGCCGAAGCACCGGCACTGCTGACCTCATGGTTGAGACCGAGGAAGGTCATCCATGCAGGAGGACAGCCCCACCTTGGCCCAGCTGGGCAGGACGCTGGCACGGCATCACCATGCCCGCTTGTCCATCCTGTCTCGGTGCACCGTGGAGCCGGCTCTTGATGCCTTAACTGCTCCCAGAGCTTTCTCCCTCCCTGCCCCCAAAAAGGCTGCCTCCCTTTCAGCTGCAGGCCAGCTCCTATTTATACCAGCCCCTGGGGCTGTGAATCATTCCTGTCCCTCGTTGCGATAGCTGCCGCAAGGGTATTTATAAACTGTGATCAGCCTCCCCGGTGCCGCCTGTATAAATTTAGTGCGTTCGCTGGCTCCTGGACCCCGTCCTCCATGACTGCATGTTTGAAAGAGCCTGAGGCACCTGGTCTCGGGCTCCTCGGACACTAAGGCAGGATCCCGTTGGGGCGGGAGGGCGACTTGGTTCCTGAACAAGAGAAGCAGTAGGCGCTCGGCCTCTTCTCCAGCCGGTCTGAGCGAGGCGAGTCGTTTCCCTGCGCCGCGAGGTTGCTTTAATCATATACATATAAATGTCAAAGGCTGGAAAAGCCGTTTTCAGCTTTCCTCGACTCCAGTGGGAAGACGGATGCACCAGCGTTAGCATCCTCTTGCAAGCAAACACCGCAAGCATCGAAGCCGATGTTGGGTGATCATCACCTCGCTGGGCCAGCTACGTCATCTGGATGCCCAACTCCAGACCCCCGGAGCAAGTTTTATTCTCTGAGCTCAGTCCAGGTGTGCGCTCAAGAGGAGGCAGAGAAAGCACTTCGGAGATGTCCTTAAGGCCAGCTTGAAAAAAATGCAACAAGTACGTCAATGTGGGGGAGTCGATTGCCTTGGACCGCCCCAAATGGAGGAAGAGTCTGCTGCAAGGATCTCACTACTCTGACACCTCGTGATGGCAACAGGAGATGGAAAAGCAGAAGCAGTGTCGCGAACTGGACCAAGACCCAGAGCCACCCGCCCCACGTGGAAACACACGCCCGAGCTGCAACAGAGCCTGTTGATCCCGGATCGGTCTTGTCAGCCATCTTCGGACCCTTGGATAAGATGATGACGGAAGGCAGTCGTCCTTGACCGCAGGGGATTGCTGAAAAAGAAGAAGAAATGTCAATGGGGAAAGGTGTCCGGTCGGGGGAGTGCGACCAACTGGACAGAACTGGGGGTGCAGAGCTCCCCGGGAAAGCCGCCAGGCCCCAAAACGTTGCACCCCGTGATCGTTGTGATGAGCCTAATTGGCTTCCCGGGGTCAGAACAAGCGGGTGTGGCCCTTAGGGCTGTGCACGGAGCTGGTCTGCCCCAGACAGTGGTGTGCGTGTGCGACTGTTTTTGGGTGGCTCTTGCCAAGGTTTCCCAGCTACCGGAGACAAAGGGGAGTGCGTGACACCTGGATGCTAACAGGTAGGGAAGCCCGTCAGCAAACACGAGAGCAGTCTCCTTAAATCCCAGAGAAGCGGGAGAAAGGAAAAAATAGTGCTTTATGCTGTTCATCATCACATATCTGTCTCCAAATCACAGAATCATACAAAATTTGGGTTGGACGGGAGCTCAGGAGGTCGCCTCTAGTCCAACCCCTGCTCCAAGCAGGACCAGCCCCACGTACAGCATCCCAGCCAAGGCTTTGTCTACCCGGGGCTTCAAAACCTCCAAGGATGGAGACTGCACCACCTCTCTGTTCCAGTGCTTCACCACCCTCCTAGTGAGAGTTTTTCCTAATACCCAACCTCAACTTCCCTTGCTGCAGCTGGAGCCCATTGCTCCTTGTCCTGCCATCTGTCCCCACTGAGACCAGCCCAGCTCCCTCCTCTTTGCAGCCCCCCTAAAGGCTGCTATTCAATCCCCCTCGGTTTTTTCTTCACCAGATGCTGCAAGAGACTCTAACCCCCGTCATGGGAAAGGGAGAGAAAAGTAGGGCCTGGCATAAAAACAAGGTTTCAGGAGAAGCAGCAAAGGGCAGGGGTGCAAGCTGGGACAAAGCAATGATTTTTTACAGCAATGCTCTGAAGAAACAAGCGCAGAAGCCCCGTCCCTGCCAGCGCTTGCAAGCTGCGCGCTACGTGCTCTGCCGGGAGACGACTGTTGGGGAGAAACTTGCCCTGTTCTGGTCATCAGCAGATGCCGGCTGGATTGCAGACCTCCGGGCTCCCGCCTGCGAAGGAAGGGGATGGCTGTGAAGCCAACCTGCATGGAGTCTTCCTCGGGGCCAGTCCCCGGGAGGCGGGGGACCGTCAGGGCTGCACTAGAGCCACGCTCCCGCTCCGTGACACCACGGCAGCCTTGCTCCGTCTTTTGCGAGCCGGCTAGTGCGTGTCCCGGGGCGCTTAGCCACGGCTCAGGATGCTGGAGTGATTTGTGCTGCCAGGACTCCTGGCTTGTGGTCCCCGGTTTGCTTGCGCTGATCCGGGAATACTGAAGCCAGCGGAGCTGGGGCTGAGGTCAGGGCTCCATCGTATCCTCCTTTCCGAGCTCTGCGCTGCGCCCAGCCGCGGGGGCACCTCTGGGCACAGCAAGGCGTTTTGTGGCCTTGCAGAGGGCTGGAGCCGCATTGCATGACGAGGAGCGGGCCGTTAGCACGGTGCAGTTGGCCAGCTGCGTGTACACCTCTTATCGGGAAGAGCAGCCAGCCTGGGTAGATTTCCCCCAAGGAAATGCCTGTGCGAATTTGGGAGCTGGCCTCTGCCCCGGGACGTCGCCGTGTTCCCAGTCCTCTCCAGACCCGCAGAGAGCGCTGCATTGTGCCTGGGGGCTTTTCAGCACCCCTGCACCGTGGCTGCTGCTCATTTGATGGGTCTAGCAGGGAGATGAATGGTCTTCCCAGCTCCCTGCCTTGGCTTTCAGTCAGTCTCCAGCCTGGGCTGAGTTTGGTTTCATCTGCCCCATGAGTCCTCCCTGTCGCATCTCAGCTCAGGGGACCCAGAAGGCATCGCCCCCCACCAGCCCCAGGGAACCCCAAAAATTCCTGCTTGATTTTTTTTTTTTTTTTTTTCCTACCTGTTCTCTGCTGAGGTCCCTGCGAATGGGAGGAGAAGGAGAAAGTGGCTTTGCTGGCACGCATGATGCACGGGTACATGCATGCCGGTGATTAGAAGGCAGGTAGCAAACACGCCAGAGGAGGTCTGGGCAGAAAATGTGTAAACGGGCAGTCATTAGGGTAACGCCGTGAGTTGACTCCAGACTTGTTGAAGAGATGCAGCCTGCAGCTTAGTGATTTCTCTCTCCCAGGTGTGTGACCTCAATTAAAGAGAGAAAGGTGAGCACATGCAATTGCTCATCATTAGCATCCTCGAGGGTGGTGCGGGCCGGGCTTGCAGGCAGGGAGAACGAGGATATGGTGCTGAGTGCTTGTGATGTTCTGGATGGATCCACTCCTTTCAAGCAAGCTGCTTTGAGTCCACGGGTGCCAGCTTTTCCTGTATCCTTCCTGAATGGCATGGGGGTATTTCACGAGAGTCTTGGCTTATTGATAGTCCCGCTTGGTCTAACTATTTATATAAAGTCCTGGAGATTTGCGGGAGAGCATCCTCGAGTGGGAAGAAATAAAGAGTGCCTTGATGGAGACACGATTCTCCTTTATGGCATGTCATAGCTCTGATCTGGAGATGGGACTTGTCAGTCCCTGCTCGAGACAGGGCATGGCTTGCAAACGGAAACGCGGGGCTGTCACGGCACCGGAGGTCTGCTCCACCGGAGAACCTGCTTCCATTATAAGCTGTTGCTGGATATTGTGAATGTTAATCACGGCACCTTCGAAGCAGCTGAGCCGAGGTGTCGTGCCTTGAAGGCTTCCCGGTGAAATGTCAGCAGTTGATTCCAGCGGGGAGTGGGGTTTGGGGAGAAGTGTAACGCTCAATTATGCTTGCCGTTGCCGGAGCGCTTCACCTTCTTGCTGCATTTGGAGAGCTGACATTAAGTCAGGATATTACACGACGGTGAAACCTTTCACAATTTGGAGGAAGATGATTTCATTACTAGCCGTATGTTGCAGCCCGGATTCAGATTGGAAGTGCCAAGCGAGGGAATTGGGTTTACGGAGAATGTCTGAATCGTGGTTGTGACAATGACGCCCGCTTGCATCGTCAGAGCAGCATGCAAAGGGAAGACAGCTTTCACCCTCCGCAACCAGATGAGCAAACTCTGTCCAAGTTGGCAAGTGAAGTGCAGACTGGGCCAGGGTTGTGGTTTGAACCCGTGTGTCCCCAGGGACGAGACGGGCCCGCTCTGCAGAGGCCGAAGGGAATGGCTCTGTGACCCACTGAAAAACCTGGTCCTGATGCTCTCCTCCATCCACGTCTTGCAGCCGCTGGTCCTGACTCCTATCTGGAGCAACACACCAGCCCAGCTGCCCCCTCCACACCGTCTCCTTTTCCCCCTAGACCACACACCCAGAGCAGAGATGCACAAGGGGCTGTTACAAGTCAGCAGCCCAGATTTCTACCTTTCAAAGAATGCATGAAAACAGCAGCCCGGGGGCTTCTGCAGCAATCTCTCGAGCCTGGAGAGACCCGGGGGGGTTGTTAATAAATAAGGCGATGAACCCAGGGAGACAGCTGTTCGTGATGGGAAAGGGGGGATTCTGCATGGGGATCTCGCGTGGACTCCCAGGAAGCAAATTTTGGAGGGAGCCCTGCTGTGCCAAAGACGCAGGGCTGGGTCTGAGGGATGGGCAGGACGAAGGTGCGTGGGGGCCAAGTGAAACCGGAGCACCGCTGGTTGGCCAAGTGAGAGCCGGCAGCTCGCAGGCCACCCCGCGTGCAGCCCAGACACGCAGCGTGGATCCACTTCGCTGACCCCGGCACATAAAATATGCGGCTTTAATAAAGAACAACACTTCATCGCGCCGGAGCTGCGGAACCGCTGGCGAGAAGCGAGAGCTTTTGAAATGAATGTTTGATAAGGGACCGAGCCAGCGAAATGAAGGTAGCGGCAGGAGGCACAAAGCAAATGAATCATTAAGAAGCTGGAGGGGACGTACCGTCTGCCCTCCCCAGGGCCAGGGGCAGGTATCTCAGTCACTGGCTGACCCGGGTGTTACCAGCATCTCTCTCCTGTTTGGCAGTGATGGGCTCAGGAGAGCCTGAGCGAGTTGGTGCAAAGTGAGGTCACTTCATTAGTAAATGGGCACCTAGGTTGTGGTGGGTCAGCAGGGAGCACCTCTGCGCCGAGCCACCCACCTCACTGCACCCGACCACCTACCGGGCTTCGAGCATCTCCCTGGGGTGCCTCACGTCCAGCTGATCCCCTTCCTGGAGCTCACCTGCAAGCCTGGGGTCACCGCTGCCACCACCCAGGAGTCTCGGTCTGTCCATGGCCCTGTGCCCCCTGGGATGCACAGGCCTTGCAGACCTTGAGGGTGCTCGACCCACTGCAAGACCTTGGGATATTTCCCGTGGCCTGGAGCCCGAATAGTAGCCTCCCTTAGTCAGCCAGGCATGAAGGCATGCCTCTTATCCCTCTCCCAATGACTCCACCACACTAGGTACAGTGGAGAACTTCAGTACTGGTTAGAGAGGGGGCTTGGCGGAGGACTCGGGATAAGGAGGAGTCACAGAATAACCTTACAGCAATCAGCGTGGCTAGGTAGCCATTGATTATGCATCTGCTGTGCTACAAGCTATATATCTAGATAGGTTTCAAGTAGCTTACTCACAAGCATCGTCCAGAGGCTGGCTGAGCTTTCCTCTGGAGGCAGGCAAGTCGATGTGTGTCCAGTTTCAAGAGAGAGGGAGAGATCCCCCTCTCCCTGTCTGGTCAGTTGTCCCATGCTGTCCAAAGAGGCTCTCCCCCTCCCCTCCTGGGCAGTTTGAGCTTATACAGCCCTTTTGGCATTACCACCCCAGCCAGATGTTGTTGGATGCTAGCCGAAATGCATTGCTGGTTACCTGGAAGAGTGACAGGCGCTCCTGCCCCCGTGCCAGGAGGTCACTGCTAACACAATAGAGAGGTGGACTTACCTGTAGCTTCTCATGGCTGCAGGAGCAAGTTCCCCGTCCCCCGGGAATGTTTCCAGCCTGGGTCATAATTCGGTGCTAAATGAAACAGATGAGGGGGGAGGGCTGCCTGCCCACCGCAGCGACCGCAGCAACCAAAATGACAGACAGGTGATAAAACAATGGCAAGGAAAACCCCGAGAGCAGAGCTTGGGAAGATGCTGAGATGGCATTTTGCCACATAGGCGCTGTGGGAACGCTTGAGACCCCCAAGCCGTGTGTCTGGCACCTCTTACGCCCGACCAGCGGTGATCTCAGGCCGGTCCCTCAGCCTGACACAGTGCACGTGCTTCAAAAGTTGGGGAGACTCCAGGAAATGCCAGACCCCCGCAGAAAGGCAGCGAGGTGCTGAGAGCGACTTGAGTGGGGCTTGCTCTGGAGAGCTGCTTTGGGCAGCGAGCCTTTGGGAACAGCCCGCGAGCGCCTGAGAGTTTATCCCCGGGGGGCGAGGTGGGACCGGCATGTCACGCGGGCGCTCACCAGCTGCAGCGGAGCGAGGCTGGAGCTTTGCAAGATGCTTGCAGCTCGCGCTTCCCGTTGCAGACCCACCCCAAACGGGATGGATGTCTGGGTGGCCCCATGCAAAATCAACTGTAGGCCCCCATTTGATGCCTGCTGGCTCTGGGTCTCCCCCCTTGCTCCCGCGCTCGGTCCCCTGCCCAGCTTCCCTGAAACCCGTGTGGTGCACGCGGCTGCACCAGGACATAGAAGGGCCTGAAGTGGGCCAGCTCCTGGCGTCCTCCCCACCGGCTGGCGCTGTTTTTTAACTCCAAACCCCTTTCCGAGTCAGGCACTGAAGCTTTCTGCTGGGTCCAGCTACTCCGGGGGTGGGGCTTTGTAGTGGCAGGGTTTAAGATTTGCTGGTGCAATGCTGGCAGAGGTCGGGCCAGGAGAGGGAGGTTGATGGGGGAGGCATGACCCCCTCCTGCACCACCCTGTAACATGCAGTCTGTCCCCGTGGCCATCAGGAATCACAGGGTCCTGCTAACGAGCAATCCCCAGTTGAGGCTCTCTCCTCATCCTAGTGCGGTGAGTGTATGCTGAGGGGCTCCAGCCAGGTTTCCCCCCAGTGCTAGCTTGGTCTGAGAAGCACGCTGGGGCAGTGCGTTAGCTCATTGCCCCAATAAACAGTAGCGATGATGCCCCAAGAGCATCCTCGCTCTTTATCATCCAGCTCCGTGCAACCTGGCACACGGGAGCAGGGTGGCACGAGGGGGCAAGCCTGAAGGCAGAGAGCTCACGGGAAGAGCTTGTCTGTGGTCCTTCTCTCATCCTCCCTCTCTTCTCTCTTCCAGAATAAAGTCCTGAACGTGGACGGCGTGAAAGTGAAGCTGCAGGTAAGCGCCCCCCAGGCCTCTGCTCAGATGAATTGTCCCTTGGATGTGGGGGGCCAGCATGGCTGGTGCTGGGGGACGCACAGAGCTTAGCGGGACCCCTCATTTGAAGTTGGCCGCTTAGCTGCCCATGGGCGATGAAGTGGCTGCTAACGGGACTGATTCAGACCCGTTCCTAATGCTGTGTGTACTTGGAGGCAGCCCCGGTGTCAGCTGTTGGTGCAGTTGCCCTGGGGAGGGGGGTGAAACCCTGACCCTAAAACCAAGTCCGCCTGGTCTGGATCCCTGTCTTCCTTGCTTCTACCATCCTGGCTGACTCTGTGCAGACCAGGTGAAACCCCTCCGTTGTGTTACCCGTTCCTCCTCCTGCATAGCTGAACTAGACAGTTTTATTTCCAAGAGCTCGCGAGTTGCTCAGGTCCCCGGGGAACTGGCTGTGTTCCCGACCTCTGCGCTGGCAGCTCAGTCGTGACACTCGCGCTGTCCTCCCCGGCCCGTTGGGACGTGACGCTCTGCAAGCGCATCCCTGCATTACAACCTGATCGATTCAATTAGCGGGTCCTCACCCATCCATCTGGCCCGGGGGGGGGGTTGGATGAGGCATGCACCATGCCACGTGCTCTTTGTCGGACCCAATCATGTCAGCGCGCGGACGTGCCGGGACTGGCGAGGCGCCTCGTTGGCCTCGATGGCGCTTGTCGCTTTCTTTCGAGGATGATCCCGGTGAACGTCCCCCCCTTTGTCACAAATGAGCCGCTCGGCTGGCAGATGGTTGTTAAAATGAAACACGAGTGCCGCTGTCTCGGGGAACCCGCCTGACACTTGATTTTGTATTGATTTCCTGGAAGACTCTGGTCAGGCTGGCAGTCCTCTCCTCGCCTTTCTGAAGGCTGAGCTGTTTCCACTCCTGCGCTGACAGCTCATGCGCTGCCTGGGCCCAAGCTGCCGGGCTTCCCGGCCCCTCCTCGTTTCCTCCAGCGCATCCCATCGATGCCGATGCTTGCCTGGCTGGGCTGCAGCCCCTGGGCACGGCCACGCAGGCTGTCCCAGGGAGCTGGCGATGTGGCATTAAGCACTTTATGCTTCCTTGGCGGCGACTAAGTGAGCCACCGCCTGCCCTCAGCAAGCCAGGGGCAGCAGGCTCCGTGCCCAGTGGGTCTGGGGGAGTATAACTATTTACAGCCCCCATCACTGCTCATATAGAGCAGGGCGCATGGCAGAGCGAGGGGAGACTGCAACTGCCGTATAAACCCACACCTTGCTCTGCGATGTCCCCGTGACTGTGAGCTGAGCCGTTTGCAAGGGGAGCTTGACTGCGCCGAGGTCCCCGTGCGGCTGGTGCACATTGGGGTATGTCTGACGGGCTCTCCTGTGCTTGCCCTTTCCAGTTCTGGGACACGGCCGGGCAAGAGCGGGTTCGCCGCGGCACCCATTCCTACTACTACCGAGACGCCCACGGTAAGAGCAGCTCCGCGGTGCTAGAGGGATGTGTTCCCTGCAAAAGGGGCTGCGAAAGGCTCCAGGATCCTGACCCTGGACAAAGCTGGGCGCTCACTCACTCAGCGCTGGCTGGTTTGGAGGCTGGTGTGCTCCGGTCACCTCCTGTCCTGCATCCCTGTCACTGTGTGGGGTCGGAGCCCAGATACAACCCCCCCCAGGGGCTTTCAGGCTCCATCCTCCGAAGTCACGTGCAAAGGCAGGGATGAAGCCCTTTAGCCCCCAGCTTTGCAGCGAGGTGGGAGGCTGAGGGCAGGGGGCTCTTGGGCCCTTCAAGACCTGCTCCGTCTGTGGTGCCCCGGGGCACGGTCTGCCCAGCAGCCGAACTCTGCTGTGCCCACTACTCCCAGGGGAGCAAGCCGCCCGTGGTGGGACCTCGGAGGGCTTTGTGACTTGGCACGTGGCCCCGGGAGCCGATACCTGCCACGTTTCTAGCAGCGCCCGAGGCCAGCGCTCCTTTCTGGGTCTGCTCCCCAGCTCGTTGCCATGGGAACAGCTGCTTCGCAGGTTTAAAAAATAAAAAATATATAGGCGTTTCTTGTGCGTTGTTACGTCTGGGTCTCTGCAGCATCAGCCCGGCTCTCCAGCACCCCTGCCCCCCACGCCTCCCGCCATCCGCTCTGCATCTCATGGCAACCGGTGCAGAGCCGGCTCTTGCAATGAGATGTCTCCCACGACCGGGAGCCTTCCTGGGGGTGCCGGAGCCCTCCGCACCGCCGTGCTGCCCCTCCTGACCATGCCCAGCGCCAGGAAGCACTGATCACAGCCTCGCTGCATGCGCGCAGAGGAAAGGCAGCGCTGGCCCCGGGGAGCTGCAATGAGGAGCCAGAGGTGGGCTATGGGAAGAGGAGATCTGGACTCTTGCTTAAATAGACGTGCGGCCTCCTGAGAGTCTCCCGCGAGCTCTGGCTGGGCTGTAGGGAACGAAGCCCCTGCGGCAGACACGGCAGGCTGCAAAAGCTGCAAGCCTGCTGGCCCCCCTGGCTGGCTCGGTTGCTTCTGCCATTGAAAATTTGTCCGTCCACGTGCCGTGAGCCGAGAACCCGTGGCTGCGTGCATCTGCCCTGGGTGCGGGCCCTGGCTATGGGGCACGAGGGACCAGAACGGGGCTGGGGGGGCCCTTCTGCGTGTCTGGCTGGGCTGAGCTGTGCTCCCCAGCGTCTTTGGATGCAGGGAGACTTCCGCTGCCGCTCTTCACCCAGACAAACAAGCCTCCATCTGGCTCTTCTCTCCAGAGCTCTCCAGTGTCCCTGGAGAAGTCGGCTTGTCAGCAGCTGTCTCCAAATCTCTTTCCAAGTGGCTGAAGAGCTTGGCCGCTCCCCGGGGGCCCATCTCCAAGGCGGCAGCTTCCCAAGTCACTGGAGCACAGGCGTCCACTGCATGTGTGAGGCTTGATGGAGATGCATTCCTCCCCTTGCCCGCTGCGCGGGCTCCTACAGGGCCGTTCGGGGTTACGTGACTATCAAAGGTCCTGTTTTGGGGACCTCCGAGCCATGCACCACTCGCAGCTGGGCTGGTGTGGGTCACCGCATCCGCTGCAGACTTTTTGCTGTCTCTGGGTGGTTTGGCTCGCATTTTTCCTTGCCGCGAAGACAGCAGCTCAGCTGATGGGAAGAGTTCCTCCGGTCTAGCTGAGCAGGTCAAGTGCAGTGTGAAAACCTCAGGTCCCGAGTCCTTCCTACAGGGATCGGGGCATTAGCTAGAGTCGACTGCACTGACCTACGGCCCATCTCTGCGGCATGTAGTCAGGGTTCAATTGATGGCGCCTGGCTTCAGAGCGCTCCTGTGACGAGGGCATCTTGCTTCTCCGGAGAAGTCGTAGCTGCTGCCTCTCGTTAGAGATCGTCCCCACAAATCTTCGCTCAAAGATATCTGGTTCCCACGGACTAGGAGACATTTCACTGCCTTTGCTAAGCCAGCTCTGACTGCAGCATCTCAGACACCGCAGATAAATAGCTCCTGCCTGCTAATTGCTCTCTGGAACAAAATATTTGTTTTGGGTGTCTGTAAGAGGCGTCTCTTCAGCCGCACAGTGAAGTCTGATGCATGCGGCAATTAAAGACTTGCTTAGCATAAGGAGAAGGCCTCCTCTGACTGGCGCACGGGTGCACACACATCCGTAAGCTTCCTGGAGACTCGGAGCAGTGACTCTTGGCCCTGTTTATTGTCAGGCAGATGCTCGGAGGAAGAGCAGAGCCCAGGAGACCGGTTTTGCTGGACAAGCTGCAGGGTGCCAGCCAGGGTCTGCCTGCATGGATGCACAGACCCTTCCTCAGTGCTGTCATCTACCTGCATGAATGCACAGACCCCTCTTTAGTACCAGCGTCTGCCTGCACGGATGCACAGACCCTTCCTCAGTGCTGGCGTCTACCTGCATGGATGCCCAGACCCCTCTTCAGTGCCGATGGCTGCCTGCATGGATGCACAGACCCTTCCTCAGTGCTGGCGTCTACCTGCATGGATGCCCAGACCCCTCTTCAGTGCCGATGGCTGCCTGCATGGATGCACAGACCCTTCCTCAGTGCTGGCGTCTACCTGCATGGATGCCCAGACCCCTCTTCAGTGCCGATGGCTGCCTGCATGGATGCACAGACCCTTCCTCAGTGCTGGCGTCTACCTGCATGGATGCCCAGACCCCTCTTCAGTGCCGATGGCTGCCTGCATGGATGCACAGACCCTTCCTCAGTGCTGGCGTCTACCTGCATGGATGCCCAGACCCCTCTTCAGTGCCGATGGCTGCCTGCATGGATGCACAGACCCTTCCTCAGTGCTGGCGTCTACCTGCATGGATGCCCAGACCCCTCTTCAGTGCCGATGGCTGCCTGCATGGATGCACAGACCCTTCCTCAGTGCTGGCGTCTACCTGCATGGATGCCCAGACCCCTCTTCAGTGCCGATGGCTGCCTGCATGGATGCACAGACCCTTCCTCAGTGCTGGCGTCTACCTGCATGGATGCCCAGACCCCTCTTCAGTGCCGATGGCTGCCTGCATGGATGCACAGACCCTTCCTCAGTGCTGGCGTCTACCTGCATGGATGCCCAGACCCCTCTTCAGTGCCGATGGCTGCCTGCATGGATGCACAGACCCTTCCTCAGTGCTGGCGTCTACCTGCATGGATGCCCAGACCCCTCTTCAGTGCCGATGGCTGCCTGCATGGATGCACAGACCCTTCCTCAGTGCTGGCGTCTACCTGCATGGATGCCCAGACCCCTCTTCAGTGCCGATGGCTGCCTGCATGGATGCACAGACCCTTCCTCAGTGCTGGCGTCTACCTGCATGGATGCCCAGACCCCTCTTCAGTGCCGATGGCTGCCTGCATGGATGCACAGACCCTTCCTCAGTGCTGGCGTCTACCTGCATGGATGCCCAGACCCCTCTTCAGTGCCGATGGCTGCCTGCATGGATGCACAGACCCTTCCTCAGTGCTGGCGTCTACCTGCATGGATGCCCAGACCCCTCTTCAGTGCCGATGGCTGCCTGCATGGATGCACAGACCCCTCTTTAGTGCCAGGGTCTGCCTGCACGGATGCACAGACCCTTCCTCAGTGCTGGCATCTACCTGCATGGATGCCCAGACCCCTCTTCAGTGCCGATGGCTGCCTGCATGGATGCACAGACCCCTTTTCATTCCCCCCCAGTAGTCTGCCTCCAGGGCACAAGCTCTCTTTGTTCCCAGCTGGGAGGCTCTGTGCTCCAAGGAGGGTTTATGAGGAAGCTGCTTGTCCGCTGGCACAGCCAGACCCAGGAGCCTTCATCCATTTCACCTGTGGGCAACCAGCTTGTGACTTTTCCAGCCCATCAGACAGACGCTGTTGCTCCCCATGTGAGCTCCAGGGACGAGGGCTGTGCCTCGTGCCGTGCTGTGGACCACTGGTGTTGGATGGGGACTCAGGCCACCTCCTAGCATTTCTGTTCTGGCCTCTGCTGCAGGGAGGTGGCATGTGGGGGGCAAGGGCTTGATCATCGAGGGGTCATATATAAATCACAGACTCCTACAGCAGTGGGGCTGGAAGGGAGCTGCAGGGGTCCCATCTAGTCCAACCCCCTTCCTGAGGCAGGATCATCCCTGTCCAAACCATCCTATACAAACCCATCATCTAACCTCTTCAGAAAACTACCATCAACCCTGACGCAACGTAAGACATCACACCCGAACCTGCCCCAGGTAAAGCAGGGGAGCCGCATCGTGACATGCAAGAGCAAAGCTTTGGGCTCTCCGTGCCCCCGAGAGCAGAGCACCCCAGGGGACTAGGCAATCGCTACCTGCATTCACTCTCTTTCTCTCTCCCCACAGCCCTGCTGCTGCTGTACGACGTCGCAAACAAAGCCTCCTTCGACAACATCCAGGTGAGTGCCACCCTCCCGGCCCTGCACCGGACGTGGCTGCTGCTGTGGCAGAAATGCCCCAGTCGGTGCCCCTCTCCAGAGATCTGTCTCAGCCAGCCCGAGAGGCTGCTGTTGAATCTCTCACAGCGGGGATCTCGCTCCTTGTCTGCAGACAAAAGCCTGGCGCCTGGGAGGCGATGCTCTGGTCACCTGGGCAGGGGGGGGAAGACCCGGCCCTGCGCGCGGGCCCAGGTAGCCAGGGATGGTAAGACCATGCTAACTGAAATATAGGAATTTGGCAGAAAGGAATGGGTTTCTACAAAAAAATGGCAACCAGCAAGACTCATACATTTTTAGTATCTTTGCATTATGTTAAGGTCGCAGAGTAATGTTTTAAATGCACTATTTCTGCCAGAAGGAAAACTGATTGCTTTAAACTGCAGTTTTCTCCTGATAACTCTTCACAGTTTTAGCGAGTGAGTAACCTACTCGAGATCCGATCAGATATTTAGCTTCAGTAACTCAGATGCGTGTTGAAACGGCTACCTCAGCCACCCTGGTTTGCTCTATGGGATTCCTTTGATATTCCTGTAAGATTTCTATGATATTGCTCTACCTTTTACCCTGTTTCTGCCCTACCCCTTGTAATCAATAAAGTGCTCCTTTGTGACCGGTGTGG
>NW_005842225.1:360571-373360 GCF_000455745.1 Alligator sinensis
ACTCGGAGCCTGGAAGGTGGTCGGGAGCAGGGAGGTGGGCGGCTCAACGCAGGAGCGCCCCCTACTGGCCCGCCACAGCTGCGGTCTGCATTGTACCCCGGGCTCCTCGGCTTGTCGGGGCAGGCTGGCGGTGGCAGCGGCATCCCGTGCCCGCTCCGGTTTGCAGGGGAGCTGTTACAAGCTGGAGGGACCCAGCCCAGGGGGGCTGCTCCTGCCCCGGAAGGGTGGGGAAGAGATGCTGGCACCTTCACAGCTTCGCTCCTCTGCATCACTTGGCTGACTTGCAGTGTTGCTCAGGGCTGGTCTGCAGTTCCGTGCGCGTATAGGTCTGACCCCGTGCTGGAAGCGAGAGCAAGACCCATTGCTGATAATGGCAGGGGAGGAGTGCCGCTGGCCCTGGCCGAGCCTGCCAGTCCACGCGGGCCAGGCGAAGCCCTGATGTAAACAGAGATCATTCCTTTCCTGCCCAAACGCTCTGGATCGGCAAGACTTTGAAGTGGCAAAGCTGGGCTGCAGGGGGGATACGGTTAAAGTCTGGGTGAGCTCAGGCGTGCTCGCATCCCAGGGTCTTGTTCCACGGTGGTGTCCTTCAGATGCAAAAGGGTCCAGCAGCTGCCAACTGATTCCCGTGTGTGCCTGGAGAAGGGACAGGCTGAATTGAGGCAGGGGGAGAAGCAGGGTGAATTGGGGAGGGTGCTTGCTGCCGTCCGTCTGGCTCAGCTGTCATGCTTTGGGGGCAACTGGTCATTGTTTGGGTCGGGAAGGAACGTACCGCCTTTGCCGCGTGCTGACGCCAGTCACTGACCAAAGGAGAAGGGGGATGCCGGCGTGGCTTTGCCACGGGGTAGCAAATGCAAGGAGAGTGCCTTGCTCGGCGAGGCAGCTTGCAGCTCCTCGCACGTTCTTTGCTCCGGGGGAAGCCGCGTAGGGGCTGCAGAGCTGGTCCCAGCTCACGTGGGTGCCTGTAAGACGGAGTGGGCACCCGAGTCTTAGCACCACGCACAAGCATAGCAGCGCAGGTGCCCTGTTGCAGCACATGGGCTGCACTCTCTCCGGGGTGACCTGCTCCAGGGCCACGACGGACCTCTTTCTCCCCAGGATTTGGCCTGAGGGTGGGTGATGCCAGGCAGGGACATGCCTCCTGAGCAGGGGTGAGTCACTGATGCAGCACCCCGTAGCTGCACTTGGGCACTGGTAGAGGGCAGGGTCCCTCAGTGCATTTGCTGCGGCCGTGCCCTGTCCTTGGAGGGCATCGCACACAGACGGGCTGGGGCAAGGAAGGAGCCCAGGAGCAGCCGGGTTGCCTGCACCAGTCTTTACTCGGGCCTGAGCGACGCTCCTGGGTTTGTGCTGGTGGAGCTGCCTGTGTTTTAGACGCACGGGAAAGTCACTGTCCTGAGCGACAGTGTTAGGAGCAGAGGTGCCGGCACAGCTGCAGCGGACACGGTTGGTGGCTGGCACAGGGCTCTCTGCCAGGGATCAGGGATAAGCTCTCCTGGGAAAGCAGCTGCTGTGCCAGCCTGGCCTGCCCCTCCCTTTGGAGCATGTTCTGCTTTGCATTTTGGGGGGCATTGAACCTCTATATTCCCCCCGTGAAGCTCAGGCCAGGATCCCTGGGGAAGCCTGCGCTGCTCACAGGGTCACTACAGCACCTGGGCTTTGACCCGGAGGTCTTCTTGTCCCCTCTTCCTCTCTCCCAGGCCAGGACACCAGTGTGGTGCCCGCACAGGCAGGGACGGGCTCAGCCCTGCAGCAGCCAGTGTCTCCCCTGCATGCAGGTGTTTATGGCAACAGGGTGTTTGCTTTGCTCAGGGCAAACATGGCCTTGGAGCCGCTGATATTTGCAGAGCAAACCCATGAAGCACAATGATCTGTCGGATTTTCCAAGGCTGCTTCCCCGCCCCCTCGGCGCCCAGCCCCGGCTGCAGGTTTAATGGATGGAGGAGGGTGGCATTTTCCTTTCCAGCCAACCTGCTCGCATGGCTTGTGCGAGCCGGTGAACCAGAGCTCCAGCGATCCCCAGCAAAGCCCGTGCAAAGCGACAGTGGCCGGGTCCCAGGCCCTGCGGTCTCCCCCAGAGCTCTCGTCTGGGGACAGGGGCAGATGGCAGGACAAGGAGCAATGGGTTCAAGCTGCAGCAAGGAAAGTTGAGGTTGGCTATTAGGAGAAACTTTCTCACGAGGAGGGTGGTGAAGCACTGGAGCAGGTTACCCAGAGCGGTGAGGGAGTCTCCATCCTTGGAGGTGTTTAATGCCCAGCTCAACAAAGCCTCGTCTGGGAGGATGCAGTTGGGGCTGGTCCTGCTCTAAGCGGGGGCGGGGGTTGGACTGGATGTGACCTCCTGAGGTCACTTCAACCCGAATTTTCTACAATGCCATGATTCCACGGCTACCTACTCCCTCGCCAAGATGCACCAGTGCCTCCTCGTGCCTGCCCCAGCGTTGCTCTGTGCTGCAGCCGCCCAGCTCGGAGCAGCTGTGTTTGAATGACCGGCAGATGAAATAGCACCCCATAGGCCTGATAACAGCTCATCCCTCATAAACTCAGCAAGCAACTACCAAGCCGCCGGCTCGCTGCCATCTGAAGACCCTTTCTGCGCGGATGTTTCTCGGGAGCTGCGCTCTGCACCTGCTTTGCAGCAATCCCATCGCCGTGCCCCCCTGCAGCGAGGGGAGCAGCCGCCTCTGCCTTCAAACAGCTGAGAACAGTGATCGCGCCCCGGCTGGGGGCGAAGACGATTGCAGACGTGCAGTTGATGTGCGGAGGCCTCCACCCAGCAAGGCACATCAGCGGGACTTTATCCCATCAGCACCCAGTTGAACAGGGTGGGCTGAGCCGTGTTGATGAGCTCTGCCGTCCTGGAGTTAGAGCTGTCCTGGGACTGTGATAGACCCAGGGGCTTCTCTCCACCCTCAGCCCCTTTCTAGACCTTTAGCTATGGCTTCTTCCTTCCTGGGATCATGTTTGCAGGGAGGGCTTGGAGCGGCACCGCAGAGACCCCTGCCCCTGGGAGCACTGTCGGCCTGCCCATATCCGAGCCGTTTGGGTGGTCGTAGGAGCGCGATGTGCTCGTCCCTCGCCCCTCAATATCAAATGCCCGTCAGCGGGACCACCTCGGCGCTACGCCTCGGGGCAAGCGGGTGCTATGGTTTGGAGCGAGCAGCGAGTGACGGTCTTGGGATGGGAGCAGGAGCTGGTCCCAGCTGAACTCGGTGTTGGGGCTGGCAGGGTTTTTGCACATCCCCCTGGGTTTTGCTCTTGGGCACTGGCTGGGCCAGGGATGGGGATTGCAACTGCGGCGGTGCAGGAGACGGCCCATGCAGCCTGGCAGGATCCTAGCCCTGCCCCTCCTGGGCTCCGGGGTCAGTAGCCCGGCGCTGCTGGGACCCGTTTTGGGCTGCGGTGGCTGGTGGGAGCGGTGCTCAGTTCTCTCTCCCCGGCCCCCTGCTCATTGCCTTTTCCTTGCTTGCTGGCAGCCCGATGAATGCGCCTGGGAAAATCAATGGCCAGATTGGATTCAGGCACTCAATCATCCTCTAATTGCCGCCGTTAGCCGGGGAGCACGCGCCAGGCAGGCAGCGCTCCTGCCGCGGGACCTCCCCGCCTCTGCGCTCTCCGTGCGTGGGCTTCGTTCCTAAGTCGCCCTTGGGTGGCAACTGGGTCGAGCCCCGCTCCCCTCCTACCTGCCTCCTCCGCCCAAGCCAGGCCAGGGACCTGGGGCCACCCTCGGATCACCCTCGCTTGCTGGAGGCACTTAGCAAAGCCCCTACGTCGCCCGAGCCCCGGAGGAAGGGCCAGGCCAGGCCCTGGGTACAAACGCCAGCGGGCTCCCAGCAGAGCCGGGAAGAGACATGCCCTTGGCCTGGTTTGCCAGCCGGCTGCGGTGGGGGGAAGCCCCTGTGCTTCTTGCTGGGCTGGGGAGCAGGCACAGCCCCTGCCTGCCAAGGGCCCGTGTCCTTCCCGGGGTCGCTCCTTGGGAAGTGCTGTAAGATCCCAGCCTCCGCCTGCGTGCTCAGGGGTCGGGCTCGGTTTGGGCTTGGGGGTTTACGGGGCCACATCCCCCAACGCCTCATGCAGAGCAGAGGCCGCGGCTCGCAGCAGCACCGATCTTCCAGGCAAAGGCTCGTTGCTTTGCTGGGGAAGCGGACCTGTCTCCAGCGAGCTCAGCAGCGTTCTTGCCTCCATCTAGCGTTGGGAAGCGGGCACACCCCAGCAGCGGGAAATGCACCGTTCCCTGGACGGGAATGCAACCGCCTGCGTCCAGGGGCCAGCCCCAGCTCCCTCCTGTGCCGGGGGGTGATGGGAGGAAGACCCCGATAGCACCCGTGCTGGCTGTGGAGAGGAGGCTGGGGCTGGGCTGCACAGACGCCCGGCGCTGGGCATGTTCCTGGGCAAGGACCCCCTAACCCATCAGGCTCCCCGCACCCAGACCGGTCTTTTCTGCTTGTCTCCTCCCAGGCGTGGCTGACGGAGATCCACGAGTACGCGCAGCAGGACGTCGTCCTCATGTTGCTGGGGAATAAGGTGAGTCGGGCCCGTGGGCATTCGCGGAGGTCTCCCCTCACCGCCGGGAGCCGGGAGCACGGCTGTCCTGCAGGAACGGGCCCCGGGCAGCTGCAGAGGAGCAGCCCGGCGGGCGTTCGGGCCGAGTCTGGCGGTGCTCAGAGCCATTGACTGCATATTCTGGCCCAACCTTGGGGCACGTTGCATTTGCCGCTGGCACTCGGGAGCTGGTAGGGGAGGGGGGTTGTGCCATCGACGGCTACCCCACTCCTGTGCCGCTGGGCTGCGTAACGCGGCGCTCTCTCGCTGCCAGGCGGACTCCACGCAGGACAGAGTGGTGAAGAGGGAAGATGGAGAGAAGCTGGCCAAGGTAGTTGGGTCGCGGGGACCGGTCTGTCCTGGCTGGGGAGCAATGCCCGTCCTTCCCGGCTGTGGGTGGGGGTCAGTCTCATGGGAGGAACCCACACGTGCGCACACAGCCCCACTTCCCTGGGGTGCTCTGCTTGCAGTGCCCTGCAGGACAACCTTCCAGCAAAGCCCCCTAAACACCCCAAGTCCTCCTCTGTCTGCCCACCTCCCGACCCCTCCTTGGGCATGCACCGCTGGGCTGCCTGGGGTGAGCTCCCGTGCACTGGGAGCACGGCCCCCGGGCCCGGGGAGAGCCGGGCTGCTCCGGCACTGACCGGCTCTAGTTTTGCAGGAGTACGGAGTGCCCTTCATGGAGACCAGCGCAAAGAGCGGCCTCAACGTCGACTTGGCCTTCACGGCCATTGCCAAGTAAGTTCATTGCCTTTTTGCCCGGCTGCTGGGACGAAACCTGCCCAGTGCCCGTTCTCAGCGGCTGTGGCCGACGGGCATGCAGAGAGCTAGCGGGGCTGCAGCACGGGACAAAGCAGGCTGCGGTCCTGCAGCGCAAGCGCCTGCCAGGGCATCCCGTGGCCGTGCCCTGGGGTCTGGGAGGGGGCAGTGGTTGCTGCGGGTCTCCCTCGTGGCGGTGGCCCCAGCGAGCGACCCCTTGCCCTCATCTCCCACAGGGAGCTGAAGCACCGGTCCATGAAGCTGCCCAACGAGCCCAAGTTCAAGCTCCACGACTACGTGAAGAAGGAAGTGAGAGGCACCGGCTGCTGCAAATCCTAACGCGCAGGCGTCGGCGCCTGGGGCGCTTGTACAGAGACTCGCGTTCGTGTGCCGTCCCCCTCCTCGTGGCCAGTTTGTGCATGTCTGTCCGTTGTGTCTGTATGCGCGCACAGGGGAGCTGAGACGCGTGGGACGAGAGGAGCAGCAGGAAAGGCTCTTGCCGGGCCAGCGCGGTCCGGCCACGACGTACCGGAGACCCCACTGCAGCCACGTTCCTGCGCTCGCTCGCTCGCTCGGGTGTAAAACCTTGGCGGGCTCCTGCCAGGGAAACGAACCTTTCCTTCCCGCTTCGGTCTTTGCCGGGCTGTTCGGTCTCGAGCCGCGGGCTCTGGGGAGGGTTCGGCACAGGCAGAGAGGGAGGTGGTAGCAGTCTGAGCACACCCTGCAGTGTCATCACGATGGCTCTTGACGTCTCCTTCCCCCCACGGCCTTAGGCGAGCCGCTGCACTGCTCCGTGCCTCAGTTTCCCCACCTGTAAAATGGGTGCGGTGATACTTACCCCTCAGGGGGTGCTGTGGAGTCAAGGGCCGTGTTAAGTGCTATTCTTATGTGACCGAGGGGAAACTCGTTGGGTTTCAGAGGCAGAAGGGCAGCCCCGCTCAGTGACGTCTTCTCCCTGCCCCATCCCAATCTGAAACGCTGCTCTCCAAACTCTCCAGCCTGGGGCACGGTGGCCGTCGGCTGCGCACGCCGGAAAGCTTTCCGTCCTCGAGGCTGGTATTTTTGTAGTCGCTCCCCTTGCTCCGTCCGTCGGTACTGTCCCTTCCTCGGTGCAGGCTTCTCCTTCCCCCGGCGAGGGACGAGAGCTTAGATGTCCGTTTCTGCGAACGCCCCCCTTGTACAGAGGAGCCGTGACCGTTTCTATGTTTGATTGAGGCTGTGGCTCCCCCTTCTTGCCGTTTCTAGTATTTTGATTGAGGAAAACCCCGATGTGCTGCCGCTTTTTCTAGGTATCTTCACATAGGTGTGCTCGCGTTCGCAGACCGTACCCGCACTTCCGTTTCTTTCCCACTCTCTGGGGGCAGATCTTTCCGCTCGAGACCACCACAGGTCTCAGCAGACCAGTGCAGCTTTGCTGTCGTCATTAGCTGCACAGGTGCGCTGAAATCCTCCTTCATCCCCCCTCTCTCCCAGGTCTTTGGCAGTGCTTTTTTCTCATTTTTATTGCACCTCTAAATGAACGCGTCTCTGGGCTGAGGCTGATTCCCAGCAGAGGTTTGCAAAGGTCGTGGCTCTGACCCCCGGCACCCGATGCAACGAACCTCCCTTTTGCAATCCATCTGAGGCTCAAAGCTCCTCCAGCCAAAAGCAGGTGGGGGGGTTTCTTAGCACCCACCTCAGACCAACCCGCCCCTTGTTGCATTAAGGTTCGATTCAGGCCGACGGGGGCCGAGTCCACGAGGCTCAGCCAGCGAAGCAGCGAGCGGTCCCAGGCCCCAAAGGAGAGTTGCTTTTTTAAAGGGAGCACAGAGGCAGCGATTCAGGACGGACGGCCCGCGCAGGGAGCCCGATACACAGAGTAGCAGCTTGAAAGCGAGGAAGCGTCATTGGAACAAACGCTGTGACAGGGACCAGGCAAAACGCCCTGGAAATTTTATTTTTTGGATGGTGGGGAGGAAAAGAACCACCTTTTCTCCTTCATTTCCTGTGACTTTGTTTTCTGCTTTTGGGTGAGAAACTGAAAGCAGAAAAAAAAATCTCCTTTTGCAGAACCCAAGCAGCAAACTTTTAGCAAAACCACCCTTTTGTAATCAGAGCGTGGGGTCCTATAAAGTTTGGTCAATTGACCGGTCAAAATTGTAAAAAAAAAAAAAAAAAAAAAAAAAGCCAAATGGTCCAAATAATGCACAGAAAAAGCATTAGGTTTTCCACCAAGATGTGTCAAAAAACGATTTTAAAAAATCGTATTTGTCACGAAAATGACAAAAAAAAATTGTTTTTTTTTTGTAAAATTGCTATAATCTTTGACTGGTCCAAAAACATGCAGTCAGTTCACAGGTCAATTGGCAATATTTGACCTGTCAATTGACCAGCTTGCCAATTCTAGTTTGGGGGCTAATAAAAAATGCACGGATGGCGACCCAGGCTGGCTGCACATCCCTGCTCCGCGCCCGCAGCAGGTAGCGTGACACTGAAGCAGGGATGCCAGCTCCTCGCCGTTCGACAGCCTCAGCGCACTGTTGCCCCGGCGGCTTCGCTGAGACTGGCACATGCCCTGCACCAGGGACCGGAGAAGTGCAAGAGTCACTTCGGGTTCAGGCAGCTCTCCCGCTTGCCCGGTCCTGGCTGCTGTGTCCATCACGGAGGTTGCTAGCTCAGGGGAGAAGCAAGAGGACAGTCGTTGCTGAAGTACTTGCAAAGGTCTGTGTCTCCTAGTGCAATCATTTTGTGAACGAACAGCACGTGTAGGTGTTTCTTTGCGAGATGCCGACTTTGCACAGAAACACCTGGCTCGCCTGCGGTGCCCATGGGTGTCCACAATCGGGCAAGCCTCAGTGGCCTCATCCGCGTTGGTCCTCACTTGGGCAAGCACAGACGCAGCAGCAAGGGGCAGAGAGGAGCTGGATTAGGTCTCGGGTCTGCCCCCAGACAGTGGTGCAAGTAGTGCTGGGCTCCTGTAGCTGCTGTTGCCTGCTCAGGGGTTCAATCCTGACCTCTGCCTGGAGGGAAATCAGTGCTTTCCTCAGGTGCCAGACCCGTCCCCTTTCTCAGCACATAAATTGAGGCTGATGCTGCTCTCCTGGCAGCGGGGCAGAGCCCTTTGGGCCTGGCTCTTTGGGGGGTTCCCACGCGCCTCCTGCCCTCGTGGGCATGCCTGCAGGGACAGCACTCCCGGGTCAATTTGGGGCTCTACTTGTGCAGGAAGTGTTTGGCGGTGCAGCCCGCTCCCCATTGTGAACCGATCTTTGTACCATAGCAGAAATGAAGCGTCGGTAGCAAGCGCCCGTGTCGGATCCTTTTCTTGGTTATTCTGAACACCAGGCCAAGCCACCTCTCCCGCCTCTGACTCAAGCCCCTCTGTGTGCTACTTGGCTTCTGGCGCGATTCTCAATCCTGACCTTGCCTTCAACGCAACACCTTCGGGGACTCGGTTATGTAAGTTCTTAGCTTGTTTTTACATGGGCTTGTACTGCCACCCAGCGATGGAGAATTGTTCAGTCCGTTCAGTCGTAAATAAGGCTCAGAGCGCCGTGTTACCTGCACTAGACCCTTGCTGGCTCTGGTTTACAGCTTTTATGTTGTTCCTGTTAATAAAGATTTTTTAATGATCCTCCTGGTGTCTTGGCTTTGTGATCCAGGGGGCACCGGCCTCAGCGGAAAGGAAAATACACCCACTCGCCCCGTTGCTGGGTCAGTCCTGGAGTACAGTCCTGCTCCACCCCAGCCTGAAGCCCACTATGCAACTCAGGCTGCAGCCTGAAGAGCCAGCATTAAATGTGCTCGTATACCTGGCCCATAGCGACAGGCAGAATAGGGAAGGATGCTGCTATTCATCCTGTCCCTTTAGGTCAGGGATTTTCATGCAACAGTCAGTCCTGTGTTTATGGGAGGGGGCAGAAGGGGGTCCTAAGCACTGTTTCATAATGCTAAATGCAGGTGTCCCTTACAACAGATAAAACTGCCTTAGATTAAGCATGACTTAAATCTTGGTTGGTCTAATGCAGTGATTCCCAACCAGGCTAACACCAGATCCTTTCCCAGGTGCATCAAGGTGGGAAGAGGTAAGCAGGTAAACTGATAAATCCCAGGCCCTGCCTGAACGATTCCCCACTGCCCAGTGTCTTGGCAAGGAGGGAAGTGTTGTAATATGGCACTTGTTTTGGGAATTGGGTACCCCTACTGCATTCACAACCATTGAGACAGAAGGTACAAGCCCATACAAGGTTGAGAACCACTGATCCAATGCAACTCTTGCGATGGGCTGTCAGGCCCAGGAGGTTAAGATGCAGCAGTGGAGGTTGGGGAACTGAAACCCACCAAGTAACCCAAGTGTCTTTTGCAGAAACTTTTCAAGCTGCTGTTTTAAAAGATGCTGGGTGTGTTTTTCTATCACCCTGGCAGGAAGTCACACAGGAGACCTGCCACATTTGGCTGAGGAGTGTAAACACCAGGAGAGCTACCAGACAGTGCAGAGCTTCCACGAGGTGGGTGAAGAGGGGCTGCCATCTTTGTCATGGATTAGCAACCATTACAAGTCTTTGGTACCTTGAGAATTAATCCCTGGAAGGTGCCATAGTACAATAGCATGGCTTGATAAACTGGAGTTACTACAGTCTGCAAAAGCTCCCTGTCTACTTTTGTCAGGGACCTCTTCAGATCCCTCAGTCCCTTCATAGGTTTTGACAAGAGCTCTTCCAAATGCATCTTACTACTCAGCAGCAGACTGGACTGAACAGTAAAACCCAGTGACTGCAGTCTGCTCCATTCGCATCTCATAGGATGCTTCTTCCCCCACCCTTTTCTACCTGTGAAGCCTCTTCAGCAATCTGAGCTCATAGTTACACAACAGAGCAAAGGATGCCTTGCTGCTGTAGGGAGAAATATTTGTAAAGTGCTAAATTACTTGCAGCCTAGCTTCAAGCAGGAGGCAGAACTGCAGCACACTCTTTACTTAGAAGAGTGAAGCCAGGGCTCCAGAACAAGCTTAGGAACAGCTGAAAAACACTTAACACCTTGCTGCTGTAGGGAGAAATATTTAAGTGTTTTTCAGCTGTTCCTAAGTTTGTTCTGGAGCCCTGGCTGCACTCTTGTTCCAAGTAAAGAGCACACTGCAGTTGTCTGCTGCTTTAGGCTAGGCTGCAAGTAATTTAGCTTTGTGCTGGATGAGAGATTCCTGTATGTAATGTCAAGGCAAGTTAAATAAAGGGTCTTAACCCACTGTGCTCTCCCTTTAGAGGCACTCCATAAAGCAATTGCTAAGTGGAGTGAACATACTATTAAACCCTAGAAGTAATGGGATGTATGACCATGCAATGCAGTCAACTCATTCCAATGTGAATATGAGGTTATTCATACAAACCATTTTCCCCTCTGTAGTCTTAAGCAATTTTTATACTGGCTAATTTTTGTGAGCCTGGGGGGTTAATACTCCAGGATATTATACTTAAACATGAGGTCATTGCCAGTACTTCATAAGCTATTTCAGTCAAAAACAGCAAGTTGAGTTCTGTGCTGTAGCTGATGAGTAAGATAGAGGCAGCAATGTTTATTCTCACTTTTAATTCACATCTGTGCACAGTAGGATACAGAGGTAAAAGAAAATCCTGGATTCTACCTATTTCATCATGGCTGGATGCACACTTTAGATATGCAAAGTCAATTCAGTGTTAAGCTGGGGCAAGACTATGCAGCTCACAACAGGGTTTAGTCACATAACAGCACCCTGAACTGCTTTACTGCGAGCTCAGGGAGGCTCTCTGCCACTAAAGGGCTATTTCTTCCCCCTGCAGTTTTAATGCTATGATCTAGCGCAGTTCTCACCCTTTGTTGCCCCAGGACCCACGTGTAAACACCTATGACGGGTCCTGACTTAGTGCCCTTCACTCCTCCACCCCCCAAACCAGACACCCGGCACATGGGGCAAGCCCCACCCCAAGCAGCCCCGCACAGGCTGGAGCTCTGCCAGCCTGCAAGGGAAGAGCCAATGCTTCCCACCTTTTTCTCTTTTAAAAGAGAGAATCCATTTTTAACATTTGTTCATGACCCTTTCATATATTCGTGACCCACTTTAGGGTTATAACCCATGGGTTGAAAGCCACCAGTGTAGTGCAGCGGCAAGCATGCCTTAGAATCAGCCCTACCCCCTCCAAGCACTGCTGCTCTGCTTTCTGCTCCCTGCCCCCCACGTGCACAGGCTGCCTTGGGCTCAGCCACCGCTGATCTAGCCAGGCTCATACACCCTATTCCAGGAGCTGATATAATAGTATTTCATATAAGACATAAAAATATCCCCCCCCCACCCCATCACTTCATGTCTAACCCTCTGCCACGTCCACGCGAGAACAGACGAGTGCGATGACGGGGGAACAGAGGATGTCACATCCAAGGCAGGAGCCTTAAGGTCCGCACGCCGAGCCGAGCTGCCATCTCAGTGCATCCGATGCCCGCCAGCATGCCCGGGGGCCGCTCCGCTCGCCGGTATTGGGCTGGCTCTGGCACCCAGGCTGCTAGAGAGGGAGGAGAGAGATGCTGAGGAAGGCCGAGCTGACCCCTCTCCCCCACCAGCTCCCTCCACCCTGCAAGGCAGCGCCTGAGCCTCAGCACACGGATGTAATCAGCGACCGCAGCAGCGGCGCTCATACGAGGTGTCAGAAGTCAATTAGGCTCATCACTGGCTCGGGGCCGCCGTGGGCACGTGCGGGGGCCGGGCAGGGCAGGGGGCGCCGCCACGTGTCTGCCTCCATGTGCTCGCACGGCCCAGAGCGCATGCGCCGTGCAGGGCAAAGGACAGACGCTATACCCCAGTGCGCATGCGCCCTGCAGCCGGCTGCCTCCCCCCCCCCGCCCATGCGCCGTGAGCGACAACGGCTTGCATCCAACCCAGGACGCATGCGAGGTGAGAGACCACGCTTGCCCCCCTCCCCCATGCTCAGCCGGCCTAGCACATGCGCAGTGCAGCCCTGTAGGCCGCGCTAGGGCCAGACCCAAAGCTACGGGCCTCCAAAGGAGCCCCAGTGCCCGGACCCCTGAGCTCCCCTCCCCGCGGAAGTGCCCAACAACCCACTCACGTCGCGCCTTCAGTGCTAAAAGAGCGGGCCTTGGCGCCTGCAGCGCCTTTTATAGAGCCCCCTTGAGCCTTTGCATCGCCATTGGGCAGAAGGCCACTAGAAGCAGCCAATGGTCTGTGATCTTGTTCCGGCTCCGCCTTCTTCCGGTCCCTATTGGTGCTGGTTCCCTCTTCGCACCAATGAGGCGGTGCGGCACATCCCGGCCCGAGCGGCTTCTTTTCAAGGCTGCGATTAGCCCAACCACGGGTGAGGGAGGGACGCAAGAGACCAATGGCCGCGTGGCTTGTAATAGAGAGTGAAAGCACGGGCACCAATCAGAGCAGGGCGCGCAGGGGCCGCTGGGGCTTGTAGTGCGCTCGCCTGCAACCTCCCCGTGCGCGAAGGCAGGGCCCGGGGACCAGGGACTACGAGCCCCGGCGAG